>NW_020945014.1:3979549-4430243 GCF_900497805.2 Vombatus ursinus | reverse complement strand
GACCCTTGGCAATTCACTTAATTCTCTGTGCCTCAGTTTCTTCATCTATAAAATGAGAATAACAATAGCACTTACTTCCCAGGGTTGTTGTGAGGATCAGATGAGGTATCTCTAAGACACTTAGCTCAGCTGCAGCCTTGGAATCAGGAGGACCTGAGTTCAAATCTGGCCTCAGACACTTGACACTTACTAGCTGTGTGACCACGGGCAAGTCACTTAACCTAAAACAAAAAACACTTAGCTCGATGCCTAAAACATAGTAGGTACCTAATAAATGCTTATTCCCTTTCCTTAATTTACTGTAATATTGTGTATTAAGGTTTTCTCATACGTCATCATTTGCATTTCTTAGACTGCAAACTCAGTGAGGGCAGAGACCAGGTCTAATTTATCATCCTATTCCGAGGTCCCTCCAAACACTGAAATGAAAGAGATTCCATAAAAAATCACAGACCCTCAATAGGGACCTCAAAGGGCCTTCAAGTCCAACTCATAACTGAACAAGAATGTCCTCTACTCAGCAAAAGGTCATCCAGCCTTCACTGGAGAGGGAAAACCCGAATCAAGCCACCAATAATTCTTCTGTTCCAGCCATTACCTTACATTACTATCTCTCATCTGGCTGACATCTTCTTGTCCACAAAAATAACAGAAGAGAGTTTGTCACATGCTTTGATCAGATCAGGGTGGACGCTTCTCTACATTATTCCCTACATCATTCTAGTTCCTAGCATGATGGTCACACGCTGAATTCTAAAGTTGAAAATCAGGCATAAAAAGATGATCATTAAGTGAGTAAAACGGGTAAAAGAGATGTGGACTCTTGTGGACTAAAGTGAACCAGGAGTCTTTTCATTCATCAGGAATGACCTCTAGGTGGCAAGATATAGGCATATATCAGCCTATGGTAATGTGTCCTGCTTTTGCATTTAAGCCTCTTCTCCTTTATGCTTGAACAACCTTCTTCTAAGGCATTATTCTCTCAGGACTAGAAACATAAGTTCATAGAATGTCAGAGGCATAGATAGAAGGTATTGGTAGAGAGGGATAGTGATGGGACTTTGTTTACACAGTACATGAGTGGAGAGTGAGGATTAGAATCCAGGTCTCATTATTCTCAGTGTTTTACATTCAAAGCTCTTTATAACCTAGAACATGACATATACAATATGGGAGAGATCACAAAAAGGACTCTAGAGAATGCCTAGTCCAACCCATTTGTTTTTAATAGTTTGGGAAACTGAGGCCCAGAAAGACGTGAGTTGATTAAGGTCTCATGACAATAGACGCAGAGGGTAGAGCTCTGGGTCTGAAGTGAGAAAGACTTGAGTTAAAAGCTGGCCTCAGATACTCGCTAGCTGTGTTACTCTGAGCAAGTTGGTTTTCTCATATGTAAAAAGGGAATAATCATAGCACCTACCTCTCAGGCTTGTTGTGAGGATCAAATGAAATGAGAGAAATTGATGGACTGTTTTGTGGGAATTTAAAATGAAATTAATATTTGCTAGATTTTTACTTAGGATTTTAAAAATGAAATTTTTAGTCATTATTAAGCCCAAATGTTCAATCTGGTAGTTCTATTGTAGTCACAAATGGAATTTTTATTTCCTCGAAATTTCTAGTTTTGGGAGACAATGACTGGTCCTTTTACACTGTCCATCTGGTTTCACTGTTTTTTAGTAGCTGGCAGCCACAAACAGCAAGGGCTTTAACTGCAACTGTATCTGTTATGACCATTTATTAATATTTTATTTTTAAATTTATTACTATTTAATTAATATTAATATTTATTATTAAACAGATATAGCACATAGAGGAAAGCCTTGTATAGTCTAAATATTGCAGATATGCAATCTTCATTCTTCACTGTCACTAGAGCTAATTCTGTCACTGGAGAACTGACCTAGAACTGAAGGATGACTGAGATGGAAGGAAGGCACCCTGGGGTTTGGACATAACTTTGGACTTGTAATTGAGAGACCTATGTTTCCATTTTGGCTCTGATATTTACTAGTCATGTGAGCCTGGGCAAGTCACTGGACCTCTCTGAATCTCAGTTTCTCCATCTCCAAAATGGGGATGATAGTCACTTATACTACCTACCTCACAGGGTAATTTCAAGGAAAATACTTCATAAAAGTGAACAGTGGTGATTATTATTGTTGTTACTGCTGCTGCTACTACTAATTACTACTTATAGTAATTACTACTAGTATTATTCCTAATAGTAGTAGTAGAAAATCAGAGTTGGGAGGAACTTTGATGAAGATATCTTCAAAGTGGAAAGGAACTCTGGATTTGGATTCATGTCTCAGATCTGCTGCTTACAAGTCTGTGAACCTGGGCAGATCCCTTCTCTCTAGCCTCAGTTTCTTCAGCTATGAAATGAAGGAAGGGTACTAGATAACCTCTGAGTTTATTTCTAGATCTAAACATGTGATTAGAAACCATGTCGCTCCCCTACTCAATAAACTCCAATGACTCCCTATCACCTCCAGGATCTAATACAAAATCCTCTGTTTTGCATTCAAAACTCTTCATAAACTATCCACCCTGCCCCACACACTTGTCTGGTTTTTTATACCTTACTCCCCACCAGATATACTCTTCAGTCCAGTGACTCTGGTGTCCAGGCTGTTCCATCTCTTGGCTTCAGGCATAATCTCTGGCTGTCCCCTACTCCTGGATTACTCTCCCTCCTCATCTCTGCTCCCTGTCTTTCCTAGGTTCCTTTAAGTCCCAACTAAAATTCCATCTTCTACAGAAAACCTTTCCTGATCCTTCTCAATTCTAGTGCCTTTCCTCTTTGAATTATTATCTAATTTGTCCTGCATATAGCTCATTTGTACATATTTTCTTTTTTTTTTTTTAGTGAGGCAATTGGGGTTAAGTGACTTGCCCAGAATCACACAGCTAGGAAGTATTTATTATGTGTCTGAGGCAGAATTTGAACTCAGGTCCTCCTGACTCCAGGGCCGGTGCTCTACCCACTGTGCCACCTAGCTACCCCTTTACATATTTTCTTGTTGTCTTTTCCATTGGATCGTAAGCTCCTTGAGGCCAGGGACTATCTTTTGCCTCTTTTTGTATGACCAGCACTTAGCACAGTGCTTATTAATAAGCTTAATAAATGCTTATTGACTGACTGAGAATGTCAAAACTGGAATGGAACAGTGTAAAAATAACATAGAATCTTAACGTGGGAAGGATGCCAGGAACATAAGTCAGAGCCGTAAAGGGCCTTCAAAAATACACTGTAAGAAATGGAAGAGACCTTAGTGAATATATCCAGTCTAACCCTCTCATTTTGCAGATGAGAAAACTGAGGCACAGAAAGTAGAAGTGACTTGTCCAAGTTTTGGGCTTTGGGAGTATAACCAATCTCCACCTGTCTCTCCTTTAGCATGCAAACACAGCATCATTTCCAGGGCACCTTCTCTGCCAGAGTCAAGTAAAGAAATGGAAGCAGATGCTGAGAGTTAAAGCCAGGTTAAAGGGTCAGACATCTGAAAAACAGATGAGACAAAGCCCCAGGTCCAAACCAAGGTTAGAATGTTGGGGGGGAGGTATGTGAATGCTTCAGGGCAGTGGTTCTCAGACCACTGTCCTCATGCTGAAGTGCATGTCCCAGATCAAAACTATTTTATGATAATGCTAAGGCATTTTCATCTCTAATATAGTTAACATAGAAAGATGTTGTTCAGTTGTGTCCAACTCTTCGTGACCCCATTTGGGGTTTTCTTGGCAGAAATACTGGACTGGTTTGCCATTTCCTTCTCCAATTCATTTTACATCTGAGGAAACTGAGGCAAATAGGGTTAAGTGACTTGCCCAGGGTCACACAACTAGTAATCTGAGGCCAGATTTGAATTCAGGAAGATGAGTCTTCCTGACTCCAGGCCCAGCACTCTATCCACTGTACCACTTAGCTATCCAATGTAGATAGATAGAACCCATTCTAAACCAAAGCTCTTTGGAGGCCTTGACAATTTTTGAGAGTGTAAGAAGGTCCTGAGAACAAAACTTTGAGATTGCAGCCATCGTAAATGGAGCCAGAACTGAGGCTAGGTCACCATGGCGAGTCTCAGACAATACTGACAGTCTGAGCTGGTTCAGGGCTGGAGACTGAACGATACCAAGGATATCAGTCTGAAATGGAAAACAGGGACATGGATGTGTTGGACAAGTATATGGAGGGGTGAGAGTTTTCAGAGGAGAGAGTTACAGGAAGCGTTACCAGTGGATTCCTTGGTCTGAGTAACCAACTGCATAGGAAACAGGCCTGGAATTGCAAGCAGGATTCGTGTGCTCCCAGCCCTTTGCCCTTGAGGCTTGTTCTTACGCACAGGTGTTGCCCCCGGCAATGTTTCTCTGTTAACTTCCCACAAATGGAAGCGACGTTTGCCCTTACATGGCATCCTTTTGATAGCAGGCCCCCAAAGAGCCAGCTCCCCACGGATTAATAAAGGGCCTACCTTGTCAGAACGTGGAAACAAACCGTGTTCAGTCGAGCTAGCAGGATTTCAGGATCACCACAGAAAGGCCTCTCAGTCCAGGGATGACATTAAGAAATCTAGCCCCTCCAGGACCAATTAAATTGGGAAGGGGTGTTTCAATGGATTGTTGGTCCTGGTTGAGTGTACTTGTTCTGGAAAAGAGGGAGATGTGTCCATCGGAGAGTGTAGCTCCAGACCTTTAGCAGGACTGATCTCTAATCCCTGGTCTCTCGACCCATGGGACCGGGTGGGGGGGGCAGGATTCAGGGAGAGAGCACATTGGTGGGAGGAGATGGTTTAGAGGGCCTCCACAGAGAGAAAACAAATTCCCTTGTAACAGCCTTGGTCAAAGCCCTGGTTTATCCCACCCTGTAAGATATCTGTCTCTGCTTGCCCACCTGCTCTCAAATGCTGGAAGAAAGGGAGAGGAGCTTTGATTTCGCTGGAGTAGGGAGAAAGGTGAGAAAACTCCCACGACCAAGGTAGGTCGGCACCTTCCTGCAACTTAAATCTTAGGGAAACAACTTAGAAAGATTTAGGAACTCCCATCAACACAAGGACCAATCACAATTGCAGAGAACTCATGATGAAATACGCTCCTATCTCCAGATGGATGGACTCAGAGTCAGAGTGAGTGTGTATATATACACACAATATAAATATGTGTATAGATCTATGTGTACACATATATAGATATATGTATGTGTGCATATAGATATATATTGCATATATACATGCATGCACACATGTACATATTTATATATACGCACATGTGAGTGGCATGTGTATGCATACACTTATTTATCTGTATATATACCTATGTATGCATATACATATATACATATGTGTATATGTGTACATATATACACACATATCTATATCTATATCATATATATAAATGACCTGCTCAGGCTTACATAGCCAGTATTTATCAGAGGTGGTACTCGAACCCAGGTTCTCCTGGGTTTTCCATTCACATGCCTCTCTGGGGCAGTCCTCTAGACTAACAATTCTCTTTTGGATGTGGAACAGGTAATACAGCCTTTGTTTGATGACCTCAGAATCATGGAATCTCAGAGTTGGAGCGAGCTCAGAGGTTTTCTAGTCCAGAGGTGACAAGAGCACTCTAGCAGGTCTGCAGTCCTCACCACTCCCATGTGCAGCCAAACCAGATGAAAATGCAATTGGGCTATATTTAACAAAATAAATAAAAATACAATAGAACATAGATAATGTTAATATGTGGTTTGTAAAGTCAGTACACAAGGGCAGGGCTTATCTATAGTTTAATGTCCCCATTTCTATTTGAGTTTACTGATCTAGTCCAAACTGTACCTGCCCAAGAATTCCCCCAGAGACTCAATTGTAAATTTGACAAACATCTGTTAAGTACTTAGTATAAAAACAGCAGATGTTTATATCATGGTTTGAGGGTTAAAAGACACTTTCTATACATTCTCTCATATGATCCTTGGGAGAGTCCTGTCAAGTAAATTGGGATTACTATTTGTTAGTAATACTATTAGTAGTACTATTACTATCAAGTAAAAAAAGGATTACTATTTGCAGTTTCAGATGAAGAAACTGAGGCTCGGGGTAGTCCAGTGATTTGCCCAACGTCATCCAGTAGGCACTGGTAGAAACAAGACTGGAAGCCAAGCCTTCTGATTCCAAATCCGGGGGTCTTTCCATGTTGCTGTTGCTATGCCCTCTGAGTGGTGCTGGGGGGAGAGGTACAAAAGATAACTAAGGAAGAATTCTTGCCCTTGAGGAGCTCACAATCAGGCAAGGGGGAATAAGACACTTACATAAACCTCAGTGATAAAAGGCAGAAAGTGCTGAGTATAATAAGAGAGATGTAAAGCAGAGGCTATGTTGATCATCCTTTTCTTTTTTTGGGGGGGTATTTATTTATTTTAAGATTCATTAATTTATCTATTTTTAGTTTTCAACATTCACATCCACAAGATTTTGAGTTCCAAGTTTTCTCCCCATCTCGTCTCTCCCCCAATCCCAAGATAGCGTACATTCTGAATACCCTTTCCCCTAATCTGCCATCCCTTCTATCACCCCTCCCTTCTCTCATCCCCTTGCTCTTCTATTTTCCTGTAGGGCAGAATAGATATCTATACCCCATTGCCTGTATATCTTATTTCCCAGTTGCATGTGAAAACAATTTTTTAACATTTGTTTTTGAAACTTTGGGTTCATCCTTCCTTTTCCTCTTCGGTGAGGCAATCAGGGTTAAGTGATGTGCCCAGGGTCACACAGCTAGTAAGTGTCATGTGTCTGAGGCCGGATTTGAACTCAGGTCCTCCTGACTCCAGGGCTGGTGCTCTGTTTACCCTGCCACCTCGCTGCCCCTTATCCCTCCTTTTCAAAGAGGACCAATGGCATCACAGGGTGATGTCTTGACTTGCACATGAATTGGATTTAAGTGAGGCAGAGTTGCTTGAAGTCATTGCTCTCATTTCTCGAAGTCCAGTGGCAAGACAAAAATCAGGACGACTGTCGATGGCCCAGGATACAGTGGATGACCTTGGTGTCTTGAATTGTCTGATCAAGCACTAAGTGCTCCACAGCACCTGCTTCCTTCACCTTTATGGCCATTGGAATAAATTGTTCTCAGTCGTGAAGAAGTCGTCACATGCTATCCCCTAACTTACCACCGGGTTTCAGGCCCTTCAGTTACCCTCAGCCTAGTTTAGCCAATCTGCCCAGACATTTTATCACAGTGTGACCAGTGCACATACTACAGCTTCTTGAAGCCACAGGTGAGAGTTGGGTGAAGGTGGACAGGAAAGGTGGATGAACATCCTTGAACAACCCATATATATCCCTATAAGGTTAGAAGACAGAAAGGTCATTTCTGACTGCGGCATCAGGGATAGTTCCCTGGAGAGGCAGCTAGGTCTAGGTAGTAGGGAGAGTGCTGGGACCTGACTTCAAATTCTCCTTCAGTCATTTACTATCCGTGGGACCTTGCACAAGTGATTTAACCTTCTCTGTGCCTCGAAGGATTAATATTAGCACCTACCTCATGGGGTTGTTAAGATGCTCAAATGAAATAATATATCTAAAGTGCTTTGTAAACCCTAAAGTGTTACATGAATGCTAGTTGTTGGTTGTTTTTTTTTTTATTTTTAGTTATTTATTTTTTGGCTAGGCAATGGGGTAAGTGGCTTGCCCAGGGTCACACAGCTGGTAAGTGTTATGTGTCTGAGGCTGGATTTGAACTCAGCTCCTCCTGAATCCAGGGCCTGTGCTCTATCCACTGAGCCACCTAGCTGCCCGATGCTAGTTGTTACTAGCTATTATTATCTCCTCTACAGCCTAGTACAGTGTAAACACAAAATAGGTGTTTAATAAATGTAATCCAATTTTGGCTCCTCCCACAGAGAGTGACTTGGAATACTTGGGGAAGAGGCCCTGCCTGCTAGACAGAGGGATTTACCTAAAATTCCCCAAGTCCCTGAAGTCATGCCGTTTTCCTTGAACTTGAACAGGCTAGTGGAAAGGACCCTTAGAACTTTGGGGATTCTGGGCAAACCCTCCTGTCCAGCCAACAGGTCACTGTCCTCTCTGGGCAGACCAAAGTTCAGGTAACATAAATATCTGTTGCAGAAAGAAAGGAAGGAAGAAAATTGGGGGAAGAGGAGAGAACAGGATAGAAAATAGTCTAGTTTGGTTGGAATAAAGCATGTGTGTTGAGGGGAGTAGTGTGAGATAAACCTGGAAAGATAGAATGGAGGTACCCTACTGCCAAGGACCTTAATGCATAAACAGAATATCTGGAACATTGTCTCTGAAAAATAATTGTGTTAGGTTGGACCTCAGTTTCCTCCTCTCCAAAATGGGTGAATTATACAGTCACTCTCTAAGGTGTCTCTCCCCTTTAAAGTTCTGCAGCTAGCTGTGTGATCTTGGCCATTATCTGGCCCTCTCTGGATCTCCACTGCAAAACGAAGGGATGGCAAAATGCTCTCTCGGGTCCTTCCAGTTCTGACGTGCTGCAATGATTTGATTCTATCCATCTGCTAATTTTGCTTCGATGGTACTGTGCAATTACATCCTCAAAGTGCCACAATAATTATCCAATAATTATCAGAGGTGCAATTGTGCCCTTTATTATAGAATCAAGTACCCAACCAAGCCACCATTGTGATCTTGCCACCATGTGGGCATCCAAGTGAGCTGTGACACAGTTAGACACACTGTACCTTGACCCCAACATAATGAAGTCATTTTGGTCCTCTTCTAGAACAAAAGACAACAACTAACCAATTAGTGCAATCAGGTGATAAAGGGCTAATGTTAACAGGTCCTCCTCCACCACTCTCCAGGGTCTCTGGCTTTATACAGCCACACTCACATTTAATTATTGCTTAATCAGAATGGCTGAGTGGGTGAAACAAGCCGGTATCACATGATGGGAGATTGTACAATATTGTAGAAAGGATGATGGAAATAGAGCCAGAACATCCAGGCTCAAGTCCTGGTATGGATATGGACTAGCTGTATGACCCAGGGGAAATCACTTTATTTCTCTGAGCCTCAGTTTCCTCAAATGTAAAATGGGCATACAACTCAAACTACAGTCGGATGCTGGGTGGAAAAAATACATTGTGAATTGTGCAGGTTTAATGAAATCTGACTTCGTGGTAATGTCCCCATCCTGTGCCTCACTGATTATAGAATTTAGAGTATGTGTGTATATATCACACACACACACACATATTTCTGACACTGTCTATGCAGCCAAGAAGGTATGGACTTGCTGCTCATATGCCTGTGCTGTCTTTGGAAGTCTAGCAGGGTGGGGTGTGTGTGGGGGTGCTCATCAGCAGAGGGGTGACCAAGAGCAGTGATTTGTGGAGGGCTCTAGCAGCCCTTTGCAGAAGAGTTTTTCATTAATACCAGTGCAGTGTGCCTAGTGAGCAGTTTTATATGCAAAAACAGGGGTGAGGAGGTTCAAGCCTGTCCTGGGATTCAGGACAGATAGACAAAGATTAGAACCTTAGGGAAGAAACCTAGTTGTGTCTGAGTGAAGGAATATCTTCTTGACAGCTAGGTGGTACGGTGGATA
This sequence comes from Vombatus ursinus, assembly GCF_900497805.2. NCBI lineage: Eukaryota > Metazoa > Chordata > Mammalia > Diprotodontia > Vombatidae > Vombatus > Vombatus ursinus. The sequence continues at coordinate 4,420,661 of NW_020945014.1, read as the reverse complement.
GATGATACTGGACTTGGGGTATGAATAGACCTAAGTTCAAATCTGGCCTCAGACACTTACTAGCTGTGTGACCCTAGGCAAGTCACTTAAGCTCTACCAGCCTCAATTTCCTCAACTATAAAATGAGAATAATAATGGCACCTACCTCCCAGAGTTGTTGTGAGGATCAAATGAAATAATATTCGTAAAGCTCTTAGCTTGGTACATAGTATTTGTTGTTGTTCGGTTGTGTTCAACTCTTTGTGACCCCATTTGGGGTTTTTCTGGCAAAGATACTGGAGTCATTTACCATTTCCTTCTCCAGCTCATTTTACAGATGAAGAAACTGAGGCAAATTGGATTAAGGGACTTGCCTAGGGTAACACAGCTAGTAAGTATCTGAGGCTGGATTTGAACTCAGGCCTTCCTGACTCTAGGCTTGAGCTCTATCTACTGCACCACCTTGCTGTCCTTTGGTACATAGTAGGCACTTAATACATCACTATTCCTTTCCCTTCTAGAAACTAAGCACAACCCAGTTAATTAAAATCTGGCTAATGATCCCTGGATGCTTTAAGTAATGGGGGCAGGGGAAGGGGGGAAAGTTGGATTGAGTACAAGAGGATGAAGAGTGACCAAGGGCATTTTTATCCAGCTATATCTTAGGTATTAAAGGATGCAGAGGAACTAGACTCGATGCTATCTAATTACATCTCAAAACCTGTAACAGGAATGCAGATAGTTCTACATAGCAGCTGGGATGGGTAGGTTAAAAAAACCAACAACTGTGTTTTCTCCATCCCCACCCACTCAACATGAATCTTTTTCAGCATCGAAGAAAGAAGTGTGGCAATGGGAGCCATTCTTCAAGGTATTTTTTGGTTGTTGCTTTTTTTTGTGAGAGAGAAGAAGGGATATTCTGGTAAATGTTTCACAGGGGGCAAGAGGGAAATGTATGAACAAACTTTTAAGTTTAATCTGCAATAACACTTTTTTAAGTCTAGACAAGCAACAAAACTATAAAGCAAGCCCTGATTTGTAGCTATGCAATTTCTGAAGTGTAAATGCTCACAGCGAAAATTGGATTATAGTTGGCTCTATCATCAGCATCCTTGGAAAGAAGTCTGGAAGAGCTCATTCTGCACCAACTCTCTCCCTATTTTCCTTCATTATCTGCCCTCTGAGGACTGGAGGAAGAATCTGGAGTTCAGGCTGGAAAGAGATAATGGGATCACCTCTCTAGAGCTTGCCAGCCCACCACCCCAGGATCCTGGACCTTGAGGCAGAGCCCCGTATTGTTTTTTTTAAAAAAAATTATTGACCTAGGAGTGATATTGCTGGGTCAAAAAAAGGGTATGCCCAGTTTTGTAGTCTTTGGGGCATGATTCCAAATTCTTATCCAGAATAGCTGGACCAGTTATAAATTCCATCAGCAATGCATTAGTGTTCCTATTTTTCAACATTCCCTCTAACATTTGTCATTTTTCTTTTCTGTCATGTGAGTCAATGTGAAAGGTATGAGACGGTACCTTGGAGTTGTTTTAATTTGCATTTCTCTAATCATTAGTGATTTAGAACATTTTTTCATGTGACAATTGATTGCTTTGAATTCTTCTGAAAACTGCCTATTCATATCCTTTGACCACCTATCAACTGGGGAATGGCCCTTTTTTTTTTTTTTTTAGTAAATTTGGCTCAGTTCCTTTTATGTTCCATAAATGAATCCTTTATCAGAAAAACTTACTGTAAAATTTTATCCCCAGTTTCCTGCTTTCCTTCTGATTTTGGCAACATTGGTTTTGTTTGTATAAAACCTTTTTAACTTCATGTAATCAAAATTATCCATTTAACTTCCCATGATCCTCTCTATCTCTTATTGGTCATAAACTCTTCCTTTACCCACAGATCCAACAGATAATTTTTTTTCCATTCTCCCCTAATTTGTTTATGATATCACCTTTCATGTTTAAATCATGTACCCATTTTGAGCTTATCTTGATATATGGTGTCAGATGCTGGTCTGTGCCTAGTTACTGTCAGACTGCTTTCCAGTTTTCCCGGAAGTTTTTTTTGGAAAGTGAGTTCCTACCCCAAAAGCTTGGATCTACAGGGAAGTTTCCTCCTCTCCCCCAGTCCCCACTGCTCTCTGGTGGGTTTCCATCCTGAAGACAAGCCAAGGGAAGCACTGGTAAGAGGTAAGTACCTTGGCCGGGCAGTCAGGAGATCAGGGTTTTAGTTCTTGCTCAGCCACTCACTGACTTGCTGAGTGAACTTGGGCATGTCACTTGTGACTTGAAAGAAAGGAAAATTTTCTAATAGAGATGTCCAAAAATGTAAGAGGATGCCACAGAAGGTAGTGAGCTATCGGTCACTGAAGACAACTACTTGTCAGGGATGCTGTGGAGGGGGTTCTTGGGGAGCTGTGGATTGTACTAGATGTCCTCTAAGAACCATTCTGTTGGCAAATTGGTGATTCCCCAGGTGAGGGAGGCAAATTGCTGGGGATTTGGGAGAGGAGGTTAAGGACAGAGATAGAAGGATAGAAAGAGACACAGAAAGAGACAGAGAGAGAAGAAAAGAAAATCCTGGAAGTCACTTATAGATGGCCTGTAGCCAAAGCTCAGGGAGAGGATCCAATGTCTGATGGTGGAGGAGGGACAGCTGAGAGATGGAGGTGGGGAGATAAGTGCATCAGTCTGCTCCAGGCACAGCTGAGATCTCTATAAACAGTCTTTGATTATGTGAGAATGGCTGAAATGCTAAGAGTGGGCAGGGAAGAGACAGGAGACAGATTGTGTCTATAGAATCCTATAATACCATACGATTTCAGAACTGGAAGGAACATTAGTTGATTTCTAGTTCAATCCTTTCATTAGACAGATGGGGAAACTGAGGTCAAGAATGTCATGCACTGAGTTAGTGGCAGAGACAGGACTAGGATTTCAGTCTTCTCATTTTCAGCCCAGTGTTCTTTTGACAAGGAGAGAAGCAAAGTCAGCCCTAAGTGGGCCCTTCTCCCACCTGCTGGCCTCTCTTCTACCCTGCCTCTGACTTCTAATGGGCAGCGAGGAGGCACAGTAGATAGAGTGCTGGACTGCAAGTCAAGAAGACCTGACTTCAAAAGATGTCAAATCCAGCCTCAGACACTTATTAGCTGTGTAACTCTGGGCAAGTCACTTAACCTCTGTCTGCCTCAGTTTCCTCAACTGTAAAATGGGGATAATAATATCTGCCTCCCAGGATTGTTGTGAGGATCAAATGAGATAATATTTGTAAACCTCTTAGTACAGTGCCTGGTACATAATAGGTACTTATTTCCTTCCTTTCTTCCCTCCCTCCTTCCTTTCTTCCTTCTTTCCTTCTTCCCTTCCTACCTTCTTTTCTTTCCTATCTTCCTTCTTTCCTTCTTCCCTTCCTACCTTCTTTTATTTCCTTCCTTCCCTCCTTCCTTTTTTTCTCCTATCTTCTCCTCACCTCTCCTTGCCTCTCCTCCCTTCTTTTCCCCTCCCCTCCTGCTTTCTGGAGGTCCAGAAATCCCATTTCTGGTACACCACTTAGATCTACCCCTGGCCCTCCCCTCAAAAGGACCCCATATTCCAAATTTACCTTTCCCTTCTCCCCTAACCTCAATAAATGTCCTTTCTCTCTGTGGAGACAGAATAGTACCTTGGTAAAGAGATGCCACGCTCCTACCCTCTGAGCTTCATTTTCCTCATCTGTAGAAAAGGGTTAATAATATCCATTCAACTTAACCTCACGGGGCTTTTGTAAGGATCAAGTGTGATGAGGAATGTGAAACTAGTTTGATTAAGGAATGTGAAACTGCCATGATTAAATGTGGGAGAAAGGCAATCTAATCACCCCACACACCTGGCTGTCTAAGTGCAGGGTTGGCCTTGTGCAGTAATGTTGGCTTATGTTTCCACCAAGGATAAAACAAGATCAGTGAACTCCTATTGATCGCTCAGATATGTTTGCCTCTCCCCCCTCACCCACTTATCCTCAACGTCCCCTTGTTCGTTCCTTCCCTCATCTCCATCACCCCTTCCCTTGTCTCCGTTGCTCCTTCCTTCCCTCCTTTCCCCTCCAGACTTCACAGACATTTCTCACTGCCTTCAAGAATGCCCTGGAATTGGTCCATATTTCTGACATTGTAGATGACCGATGAACACTGGCCTCTTTTGGTTACTCCTCTGCAAGAGCCTAGTGAGGAATGGACATGTCAGAGCCAGAAAACAATTCAGTTCAGTTGAATTCATCACAGGCCTCAGGAATGGGGAGGGACCTCAGAGGTCATAGGATTTGGAGCTGGTGGGGGGAACCTATCTAACACCTGAGTACTTGGTGAGGGACTCCATTTTGGGGATAGGCCCAGGCCAACCATGCATCATTCCCCTATTTGTGGTGCCTTGAGGACAGAGACTGTCTTTCTTTTTGCTCGTGTTTTTATCCCCAGTGCTTAGCCTGGGTGCATAATTAATTAATAATTATAATATTATATAATATATATATATATATAAATATAGTAATAATTAACCTGGTGCATAATGATGCTTGCCGCCAAACTGCCTGAGTGGGAATTCCCTCTCCAGCATTTTTATCAAGTGGTCATCCACCTCAGCTTGAAGACTTATAGCGATGCAATGAGCTCTCACCTCCCAAGCCAGCCCACTGTACTTCCAGACAGCCTTAGCTCCGCTGAAATCTGGATACCCAAAAAGTCCACTCCTTGCTCTTCTTCTCCCCTCTAGGACCAAGTGAATCGAGTTATTCCCTCTCCCACGAATTCAATTTGATTCAAGCATGTATTAAGCATCTATTTGATAGGCCCTGAGTCAGACACTGGGGTGGGGCAGGAGGTTTATACAAAGTTACATAAGTAGATGAGGTTTTAAGCTGGCTAGAATATACCACAAAACCTAGGGTTTTTTAGTTAGAGCTGTCTTCTCCCTGTATCCTGACCAATGCAAAACTTCAAGGTTTCCCTCTGTAAGTGAACAACTCCTATTCTCAAGGGGAGATGATAATGAGATGATCCTAACAGCTGACATGTCTACATTATTTTCTAGTTTACAAAATACTTCTATATCCATTATCCCATTTGATGCTTACAATAACCCTTGTTATGTGAGACACAATTAAAATACAATAGTTTGTTGTTGTTCAGTCATGTCTGACTCTCTGTGACCTCTTTTGGGGTTTTCTTGGCAAAGACACTGGAGTGGTTTGCCATTTCCTTCTCCAGCTCATTTGAAAGATGAGGAAACCGAGGTAAACTGGGTTAAGGGAATTGCCCAGGGTCACACAGCTAGTAAGTGTCTGAGGCCAGATTTGAACTCATGAACATGAGTCTTCCTGATTCCAGGCCCGGTGTTCTATATCCACTGCGTCACTTAGCTGTCCTTACAATAATTAATAATAAAGGCGCTATGTAAACCATAAATGCTAGCTATTGTTAACATAATAATAAAAACAGCTAGCATTTGTACAGCATTTTATAGTTTACATAGCATTTTACACATATAATCTCCTTTGATCTTCACAACAACTCCAGGAGGTAGGTATTATTTTCATCCTCATTTTACAGATGAGGAAACAGACAGAAGTTAAGTGACTTGCTCAGGGTCACACAGCTAGCAAGTGTCTGAGGAAGAATTTTAATTTAGATCTTTCAGAGGCCAAGTTCGGTGCCTTATCTACTGTGTCACCTAGCTGCACACAGATTAGAACATGATCAAATGCCCAGGAAAGGGAACAATGCTGGGGTGGGGGGTGGGGGAGGTGAGGATGAGGCTGCGTTCCTGGTGGAAGAGTTAATAGAGGTAGATTTCAAGAGATGATAATGGAGACAGGGACAAGCAGAGCAGAATGGGGGCATCGTATTCCAAATGGGATATGATCAGAGGTCAGTGAGACTGCCACCTCCTTCACTCTGGACTCTAGACATCCAAAGTGTCTCCATGCCATGGTTTTTACATGACAAAACTTTTAAAATGAGCTGTATCTATCTCATTTAGTAAATTCACTCTTTTACTGAGAGCATCTATATCTTGGAAGTCAAGCCTCAGTTTCTTCAATTGTTAAATGAGGCAATTGGAGCAGATAGCCTCTAAGGTCCAGAACTTCCATTTTAAGGAAGACCTTAAGGTCTTTCTAAGAAGAAGGCCTGCCAACCATGTCTTCATTCCTCTCCAACCTGGGCTCCTGACTCTCAACAGGACTTTGTCAACCCCGATCCCAATGCCTTCATCCGGACTACCCTCACACCCAGATTTTTGGTTCCCTCTTATGTGTGGCCTTGCCCCATTAGAATGTAAGCTCCTTGAGGGTAGGGACTATCTTTCTTTCTGCTTGTTTGTATTTCCAGCATTTAGCACAGTTCCTTGCCCATAATAAGCATTTAGTAAATGCTTGTTAACTTGACTCTAAATCTATGATCCCAGAGACTAGAATAAGCCAGATTCAAGGTCACCTCAGTCAACCTCTACCCTTTTCCAAAGTAGTGGTGAGCACACTTTGTTTTATCTCCTTAGGTCTCAGGGGTTGGAGGGCAGAGGCATTCTGGGAAGTAGACTTGGAGCCCAGAGGAGTCTGAGCCCCGTTGAATTACATTGGCCAAGGCCTTCAGGCAGTTTCCTGCTGAGGCCAGGGGCCAGGGGGCAAAAGAGAAGAGAGAAGTCCCTAAGGAGGCTGAGAGGGGTTGCTCATTAGCTGGAGGCAATCTAATCAAGAACAGATGGAGGAAAAAAAAAACATGGAAAGGGTAGAGAGAAGAGAAAAGAGCAGAGGAAGAATGGCGGCTGACATATACGGAAGTAGATGGAAATAGAGACAGAGATTGAACTATGAGCAACTTCAGAACTTGTCTTTTGATTTTCTTTATTATCATTAAATTTTTTTTTTTATTATTTGTAGCATCTAGAACAGTGCCTAGCATGTAACTGGCACTTAATAAATCCTTGTGTGACTGCCCGAGACTGTACTTGGAGGAGAGAGAAAGGGAAGGAGAAGGAGAGAAAGATGTACAAACACAGAGAGAAAGAAAAAGAGAAAGAGACAGAGTGACATAAAGGACAGAGAGATAGAACAGAGAGAGACATAAGGACAGAGAAGACACAGAGAGACAAGAGACAGAGATAGAGTGACAAAGAGGCAGAAATTGAAAAGACAGACAAACAAACACAGACACAGACAGAGAGACACAGAAGGACAAAGGATAGAGAGAGATAGGACAGAGAGACAGAGATTGAGGGACAGAAAGGAGAGACAGAGATAGAGACTGAGACAGAAACAGAGAGAGAGAGAAGAACTGAGACTGACAAAGAAAGAAACAGACCTCCAAGAGCTGTCAGTAGTGAAGGTGCTGGGATTTTTCCCCAGCCTTGCACGGGGGTGACCTGGGGGTGAGAGACCTATTTCAGACAGCGGTACTGTTCTGTGTGTGCTACTGGAAATGAACAACAACCAGGAAAGCTCTGATCAGAAGAAGAAAAGACTATTGCAGGTTCTAGAAAAGTCATTGCGGTAATTACCATGAGCAATAACGAAGAATCTGTCATTGAATTCAGTGTCTGGCTGCTCTCACTAGGTTCAAATTGAAATGATTTTTCAGAGCTAAAATGTGACCTGAGCAGACAGCTGCCATGTGGCTGAGACCACAAACAGGCCATCTGCTCAAGTTTACAGTAAGAGAACAGCATGTGAGCGTCTCAAAACCTCAAGCAAGAGACTCTATAAGGGAAAGAATTACCGGAGAGCTCACTCTTTGGCATTGTTTGACTAAGTGTTTTAATAGATGTGTTTATTTCTTTTGAGACTGGAAATATCTTTTGTAAAAAACACATGTTTTATTAGAAACTTAACATTAAATCCCAAAGAGAACAACTATACTCACTCATTAATTATTTACATTTTAATTAATTGATTTCAATATATAAAGTATCCCAACACTTTTTCAATGCCACCCTCTAAGTCCATACCAGAATTTTTTGTTCATTCATTCTTATGGACATCAGTCTCATGAATTCTTAACTTTTCCTCATGTGATAAGAGTGCATCCTCCATTCTTTGGTTATATCTTTTGCGCTTTACATTATTTCCTAAAGGTCTTTCCAGATTTCTTTGCATTTTCTCTGGCTGTCCCCTGTGCCTGGAACGCTCTCCCTCCTTGCCATGCCTAGAGTCAGAAAGACTCATCTTCCTGAGTTCAAATCTGGCCTCAGACACTTTAGCTGTGTGACCTTGGGTAAGTCACTTAACCCAGTTTGCCTCAGTTTCCTCATCTGTAAAATGAGCTGGAGAAGGAAATGGTAAACCACTCCTGTATCCTTGCCAAGAAAACCCCAAATGGGGTCAAGAACAGTTGGATACAACTCAACAACAACAGAATTTGCCAACTGTCTCCCCCATTAGACTATGAGCTCCTTGAAAGGACAGACTGTTTGGTTTTTGCCTATCTCTGTATCCTTAGTGCTTAGCACAGTGCCTGGCAAATAGTAGTTGTTTAATAAAGACTAGGTGATTGTGTTTCTCATATTTGTCCATCTTAATTGTCTAATTAATTACATTAATATGCCACAATTTATTTAACATTCTCCTATCATATATTAAGATTGATGTCTCAATGGCAAAGTACTACATCCTGGGACTTCTATGTGGCATCTAGCACCTTAGGGGTGTCAAGCATGCTTTCTTCCCACTTTTTTGTTGCATGGTTGGCAAAATCCATAGTCTTTACCTTTTGTGCTACAGCACTGAGATGCTGGGACTGATCTTCGGAAAGACAATGAGGATATTGTGCAAGTAGTAACTGGCAGAGCCTGTTCTTATCATCTCACAGGGCAAGTCACTTTTGTCCTCAGTCTCCTCATCTGTAAAATTAATGAATGCCTTGACAGCACCAAGATGGAGAGCTAAATCAAGCTGTTCAGGATGTAAGACCTTTGACTCACTGATATGTGTAGGAATCGAGGGTGGGCAATAGTGATATGGGATGGGGAACAAATCAAGTATTTAAAATAAATAAAAGGTTGAGGACAATTGGAGAAAAATTAAGATGGCAACAACAATTCCCTTAAACTTAAAAAAATTAGCTCCTATGAAAACAAACACTTATTAAATACCTACTGTATGCAGAGCATTGTGCTCTACTGGGCATATAGACTAAGGAGGGAAGAAGACAGAAGTACAGATAACTTACATGCAATATTACATGGTTAAGTATGCTGGAGAATTATTTTCTAAGTGTTATGTGAGGTCTAACAAGGAAGATTTTTACTCAATAGGAGAATCAGGGGAAGAGTACATAGAGGATGAAACATTTGAGTTGGATTTTAATGGATGGATAGTGATTCAACGGCCAAAGAGAAAGGCAGTAGATTTCAGGCATGGAGAATCATGTGAGCAAAAGCATGGAGGTCTAGAGAGTAGAGAGTATGTGGAAGGGTGAGGGATGAACATGAAAGCAGAGAAAAGTCGGATTTGGGTAGAACTGAGGTATCCTGAAGGATGTAATATCAAATAGAATTAGAAAGGGAAAAGGTGCCATATTGTGGAGAACCTTGAATTCTGGGCAAAGAAATTTGAATTTTCTTCACTAGGCAATAGGGAGTCATTGAGGATTTTTGAGCAGAGGAGTGACACGACATATGTGAAAACAATGATTACCTTGGCAGCAGTCGGAAGATCAGAGGATATGATGAAAGCAGATGGAAAGACAACGTGGTGTGGTGGAAAAAGTCCTAGACCTTGAAGATCTGGCTTTGAGTTCTGGCACTACCAGTTACCACTTGTGTCTCCTTTGGCACAGCGTTTTAACTTTTGAGCCTCAATTTTCTCATCTGTAAAACTGGGATAACACCTGTTCTGCCTGCCTCACAAGTTTGCTTTGAAGATAGAGAACGTGAATATAAAATGCTTTGTGATTCAGAGTGGGATATAAACGTAAGTTATCATCGTTTGTTTTTAGTAAGAAGAACTGAGATGAGGGAAGTTGATGGCAAAGGTCCAAGGAGAAGTCTGTGTGCCTAAACTTCCTGAAATTGGTTATGTGCTAACTTGCCAGTGGGCATGACTTCATTGAGCATGCAGATGGGACCAGAAGTTATGAGGTCCCAGAGAACCAAACAATGGTATGAAATCGAAAAAGATGTTCTCTGAGATAAAACAAAAAAATCAAAGAATCTTCAGGTGCATTTATAGCAGAGCGCCCCCCCCCCACCCTCCTGCCATGAGGGAATAATGAGTTGTTATTAACTGTTAACTGTTGTTAAACTTGTTTGCTGAAATGGGCCATCAGTCTAAGAATGGGATGGTATGCCGAGTGTCTAGGGAATAGGAGGATCACCTGTAAGTCCAGCTGAGGGCAGCATGGAAGGGAACCCTATTTTTCTTCTGCTAAACTCTTAAAGTCTGGGGTATACTGGTAAATGCTTAACAATTGACTCTCTGGGAAAGAAAGTCGTATACACAACACTTTAAAGTTTAATTTGTATAATTAATATTTTCTCCATCAGTTTCTTATGTTGTTATTCAGTTGTGTATGACTCTTTGTGACCCCGTTTTTGGGTTTTTTTAGTAAAGATACTAGAGAGGTTTGCCATTTCCTTCTCCAGCTCATTTTACAGATGAGGAACTAAGGCAAATAGGGTCACACAGCTAGTAAGTGTATCAGGCCAGATTTGAACTCAGGAGGATGAGTCTTCCTGACTCCTGGCCCTAGTGCTCTATCCACTGCACCACCTAGCTGCCCTATTAATTTCTTAAGTGTAGAAAATCAACAAAACCATAAATCAGGCTCTAATTTGTAGCTTGCCAACTTCTGGGGTATAAATGCTCACTCTGAAAATGTAACCATCAGCTCTTCTGCTTCTAGTTGGCTCCAGCACACCCCTGCTAAAGGGGAATTTCTTTCAGGTCAAAGATTGCAGAGAGTTGAGAAAAAGAGGGAAACAGGAATATACCAATGCCCAGCTGTTAACAGAACCATCCTAGTGGGGCTTGAGGGAAACTTCAGCTAAAGTTAAAGGAAATTAAAGAGTCATTGGGAAGCTGGAGATGGTAAAATGATAGCCTCCTAAAAAGGTTTCAAAATAATCTTCCTAATGAGAAGCAGAATGATATAGTGCAAACACTGTTGGACTTGTATTTAAGAGAGTAATGGGTTTGAATCCCACCTCTGACCTTTAACTAGCTATGTGACCTTGAGTAAGGCACTTTGTAAGTTCCAGTCTTCTCATCTGTGAAATGGGGGTACCATCGGTATTTCACAAGGTTATTAGGAATCTCACAATCTCTGCAAATCTTAAATCACTATATAAATGTCAGCTTTTGAAGTAGGAGACTAATACACAGATCTTACCCTGTCATCTTCTAATGAAAAATCTTCAGAGGTTGCTCTTTTCTTCCCCCTCTTCTTTTTTTTTAACCTCTTTTACTCTTTATAGGGTAAAATATAACCTTAGTCTGACATTTCACAATCTGACTCCCACCAGCCTTTCCAGATGTATTTCACGTGACTCTACTTCACTCCTTCTGTGTTTAAGCCAAAATAAATTACTATCTGTTCCCTCATCTCCCGGCTTCTCGCGTTCATGATCTGTAAGCTGTTCTACATGCCTAGCATGAATGTTTTTATCCTCTTCTCTGCCTGCTGAAATCCTTCTCTTCTTTCAAAGCCTAGTTCAGATGCGACCTATTCCATCTACTACATATGTGCCATCTAAGTGTGTTTTTTATATGTGCATACTCCCTAACTGGTAAAGGGGTAACTTATAAGAAAAATATTCCATGTGCACATGGAAGGATCTTTTCTTATTCCTCCATTTGCTATGATGTCTGAGTAAATATCTTTTGCTTTGGATGTGTTCCCTTTTTGCCTGGTAAAAGTGAACACATTGGTGGGGGCTTATGAGCTAAGGTCTTGAGTGGGTGCTAAGCTACCTGGGATAGCTTTCTAGGGGCCTGAGGTGCTACACTCCATATTAATGCGAATCATTACTATTACTTATTTCCCACTTCACAAGATAATTGGGGGACTCAAATAAGAATGTATGTAAAGCACTTTGTAAATCTCAAAACACTAAAAATTTAAGTTATTGTTATTATTATCTTCTTTTGTACTGGGACTGGAATTTTTCGTTTCTATATCCTCAATGCTCAGCACAGGTCCTTAAACGTAGTAGGCACATGATCAGTACTTGAATTGAAGCTTGTGTTGAGTATCCAAATCTTGTTTGTTGATTTCTAACTGTTCATTTGGGGGCAGCCAGATGGTGCAGTGTATAGAGCACTGGGCTTCTTGAATTCAAATCCAGCCTCAGACACTTAGCTGTGTGACCCTGGGCAAATCACTTAACCCTGCTTGCCTCAGTTTTTCATCTGTAAAATGATCTGGAGAATGAAATGGCAAACCACTTCAGTGTCTTTGCCAAGAAAACCTCAAATGGGGTCACAAAGAGTTGGACATGACTAAAATGACGGAATAACTTTTATCCTGAATATATCTTGTTTGTATGTATCTGTTTGCATTTGTTTCCCCACACACTCATTAGATTGTGGGCAAGGACTGTATTTTGCCTCTTCTTGAATCCCCAGTGCTGAGTACAGTGCTTTGCACATATTGATTGACTAATTCATCTAGTCTATAGTTCCCAAGGTGTGTGATACCATCCCCTAGGGGGCTCTGGAACAATGTGGAGGGTAGTTGCCTAGGTGACTCAAATTTCAAAAAAACTGTTAAAGGGTTAAAGAAAGTAGATTTCCAGGGGGCCACTGAGCGATTTTTTTTAAAAGGGCCAAATAAATTTGGGAACCTCTGATTCTAGTGTAATGCCTTCATTTTATGGATGAAGAAGCTGAGGTCCATACCAATCAAGTGACTGGATCACTTGTCACAGAGATAGTAAGGAGTTAGATTCAAAACTAAGTCCTTTGCTTCCGAATTGACTTCCCTTTCTACCATATCATGGTACCTCTTGGAATGTGATTAAAGGTAATTTCTAGGAAGAAGTGAGTTTCTTGGTGAGAACGAAAGCAGAGCATGACTGGTGACATAAGCAGGAGGTAGATTGACCAAGCGAAAGATTCCCAATATCAGAAATCAAAGAGATCTTCGATATCATCTAATCCAATGCCCTTAGAAGATCTAGGTTCAAATCCTGCCTCTTATGCTTAATATCTGTGTGACCCTGGGCAAGTCACATAACCTCCAAGAGTCTCAGTTCATCATCCATTAAATTAAGAGATTTGGCTAGATAAACTCTAGATCAAGATCTATGGTCATAAATGTCAAATAGCTATATGAACTTTTCAGCTATAGATCTATTAGTCTATGGCTTGCCCAATGGTTATGGGCAAGTTAGGGTCATCTGGAATTAGAATCCATTTCTGTGTTGAGCTGGGAGTGAATCATTCCTAACTATTATGAAATAAGTTTGAAATTCTGTAATGTTTAGCAGACATCACCTAGCTTTCATACAATAGTCTTTCCTGGTCACCAGCCCAGTCGACTCCCTCCTAGAAGTAGGAAGTGTTCAAGTAGGAAGAGGTCATGTTCTTTAGTTCTGCTGAGTCTTCATCTTAGCCTAAGGAAAATGGAACAGGTAAATTCAGATTTCTTTGAACTCTGTACTACCCAGAACCAGAGTAGCTGGGAAAGATGGGTGCCAAATAATTTTTCAATTCACGTCAATATGACAAACATTTATTAAACGCCTACCTAATGTGTTCAAAACTTTGTGCCAGGTTCTGGGCAAAATATGGTTTAGTTAGGGCACAGTTCCTTTGAAGGCATGGATTGCATGGTTATCAAATTTATAGAAGACACAAAGCACATGTTGAATCAAAAAATCTCGACAAATTTGAACAATGTGCTAAATGTAATAAAATGAAATTTAATACATGAAGTCTTATACTTGGGTTCAAAGAATCACCTGAACAAATATAGAATAGGGGAGCTGTGGCTAATATTAGTTCAACTGAAAAAAATTTTTTTTTTCCTTTGGGGCAAGTTGAATGAGTCAGTGAAATGTCTTTTTGTGAGTAGGCTGATGTACCCCTTTCCCATTTGGGGGGAGGGCGTGGAAGCCATAGGAAATTATTGAGAATTAACTAGTACTGGTAGGAAACACATAGGGGTGGAAGTCATTTGGAATGTGTGCCAAGCACATATAATGAATCAATTCCTTATCATTATATTGTCATTCTGTTTTTAATTAAATAGCTTTCTTTTAAATTCATGTATCATCTTACTTGATCTGGTACAAAGTGGTACATTGGTAGGGGCTCAGAGCTGTGAATTTGAATAAACAACTACTGCTGCAGTACCATGAACCTTGGTATAACCAAGAAGTGAGACACACCAAAGGGTAACCAGGCTAGGATAACAACTTAGATTTATTTAACAATTTGAGGTTTGCAATTGCTCTCAACAATTCTGGACATGATTCATTCTATTATTATTCTATTCTATTCTATTATTATTTATATTTATATTATTGTATTATTATTAATACAATTCACATAGTGGGCCACTAGGTGGTGCAGTGGATAGAGTGCTGGGCCTAGAGTCAAGAAGTCCTGAGTTCAAATTTTACCTCAGATATTTACCAGTTGTGTCACCCTGGACAAGTTATTTAACCTCTGTTTATCTCAGCTTTCTCAACTGTAAAATGGGGTTAATAGCAGCACCTATACCCCAGGGTTGTTGGAAGGATCAAATGAGATAATAATTGTAAGGTGTTTAGCACAGTGCCTATCACAAGGTAAAGACTTTATGTATTATTATTATTATTATTATGGCTTCCCTTATAATTATTAGGGCTTCTTTTATAATGACTTGTGAGATACTGCAAGTATTCTTTTCTCTATTTTACAAATGAGGAAACTGAGGCTCACAGAGGTTGTAGCTTGCCCTTGTTCAAATAATTAATAAGTATAGGTGTTTGCATTTAAACCTGGTTCTCGGCTTCCAGGAGCCAAGATGGCAGAGTAAAAAGGTTGTCACTCTCACCCTCCCCTATCAACCTCTGAAAACCCAGAAAATATCACCCCAGAAAAAACCCATGGAACAGCTGAACCAGAAGAAAGACGGAGTACAGCAGTGCAGTAGCCCAGGTAGCTACAGGGATTAACGGGAAAGGCCCCTCTTACCCTGGGAGAAGGGGAGCAGTACGGAACTGGGAGTTGCCCAGCCAGCTAGAGGAAAGACCCACTTTAGCACACCAGGAGGAGATTCTGGTGCCTCGGCATTCTACAGCAAACGGGTCTCCCAGTGCCTCAGCAAAAATAAGGGAAGCAGCACTACAAAGGGCCCCAGGCAGATAAGCACCTGGCAGCATTTGTCTGAAAGGAGCTGAAGAAAGCAACCTAAAGGTGCCAGAAAGTTCCAGCCTTGTTGATTCCAGCCCAACACCAGATAAGCTTCTGGAACCCTACAGCCTCCAACTGCCAACCAGGAGGAGATCCTGAGGCCCTGGTGGTTGAGCAGGCAAGCGCCAACAGCTGTACCTCCGAGTGCCTCAGTGAGGGTGGGGTAACTGGTGGAAACTAGCTCAGAAAACCACCAAGTGCCTCAGCATTCTTCAGCAAAGAAGTCTCCCAGTACCTCAACAGAAATAAGGGAGGTAGCACTGCAAGGAGCCCCAGGCAGATAAACACCTGGCAGCAGTTATCTAAAAGCAGCTAAACAAAGCTAAAGGAAAGGAAAAACCGACAACCTAGATTTACCTGAAAGTCCCAGCCTTGCTGATTCCAGCCCAACACCAGATAAGCTGCTGGAACCCTACTGCCTCCAATTGCCAACATGAGAGGCCCCAGCACACAAAGCCAGTGACCAAGACCTAGGCTCCCAACACAAGAAGCTTGGGTCAGTGCCCTCTGCTCCCCAGCAGGAGAGCTTAATCTCTGTAAAGGCCAGGGAATAAAGAAACACCATGAGGAAAAAGAAACGTACGATAGATTCTTATTGTGAGAAGAGTGAAGATCAAGACAGAAATTCTAAACCTGGTTCTCCTCCCACCCTGTCTGGTGCTCCTTTCCTGCTCCCTCACTCAGATCTCTCCTGTCTCTCACTTCATATAGCACTTACTACTTGTAGCGCATATTCTGGCTAGCATGATTTAAGTGTTTTATGTCTATATCTTGTCTCCTTATTTATACTATAAGTCCCTTAAAAGTAGGTACCCTATTTCCCATGTCCCTAAGCATAATTTTGAACATATAATAAGAGGTTCAGTAAATGCTTACAGAGAATTTAAGTGGAAATCTATGTCATCTGGCAAACTGACCTTTCCACAAGCCCCTGAAATGCCCCAAATAATATCTCAGCTGCCCAGGGTTTAAGTCTGCCAGACAGTAGAAAGACTGCTAGACGTGGAATCAGGTGAGATCTTGGTTTGAATTCTATGCAAGATGCCTATTAGTTATGTGACCATAATGAAGTCAATTTCTCAGACCCTCAGTTTCCTTATTTATAAAATGAGGATCATAGTACCTACATCATAAGGTTATTGTAAGGCTTGAGTGAGAAAATGTATTTAAAATGCTTTGCAAACTTTAAAGTGTTATATAGTCCTCACTAAATTTGGGATAACAATCTTGGCCCCTTTTTTCTTCATATTACCACCCTGAGCCACACTGATTCCTCTTATATACACCATCATTTGGTTTGCCTCCTAAAATATAAATACTTATACAGAGGCTTGAACTAACTTGAAAGATGTTTTTCTGTCCCCAGAACTGGAGCAAATGATTAATATTTAATTGAGACTTCCATCCTCATTTTTGTTGTGCTTCCTGTATTTGCTACATGAATCTCTTCTAAGAAATAGGAATTTGCAAACTTAAAATTCCTATCCCCTACATAGCTCGATTTTCATATGGCTCACCATTCTGATAACCTTTGCAAACATGGACTATAGAATCTCAGAACTGAAAAGGAGGCTCGCCTTTATCTAGTCTCTCACTTTCCGTAACAGGACAGTGATGTGTCATTTTTTTCTTGTCCATTTTTATATTTGTCTCCTAAATGTCTTCTTTTTTATAGTAACAATGTTCTTGTTTCATCTTCATCCCAGACTCTAAAACCTTCCTGATGTACTAATCCTATCCCAAGGAACCTATTTAGTTCTTCAATGTTTGCTGAAGATAACTGACTATAATGAAAATTTATAATCACCACATTATATGATACAACCAAGACTGGAGTGGGAATGAGATGTGCATCCTGGGCCATTGCCGATCATCTTGACTTTTGTTCAGCCGCTGGACTTTGGTGACTCAGGAAGAGAGTGAGGCTGATGATTTTGTGCAACTCTTCCTCACTTAAATCCAATTCACGCATAAGTCAAGATATCATCCTGTGATATCATTGGTCCTCTTCGAAAATGAAGGACAAACAACAACAACAACATTAATGTCAGTTATTAGCCCTGATATTTGGAACAATTTACTAGCAATTAATGCTCTACAAAAGGAGAACAGTCTACTTTGAGGGGTAGTGAGTTCTACTTCACCAGAGGTCTTGAAGTAAAAGACTGGATGACTACTACCACATCTGCTGTTCTGATACGGGTCACTTAAAACCCTGAGATTCTATGATTCGGATTCTAACTTGAGGTGTGGACACAGGTAAGTCCTTTCCCTTTTTGGCTTCCTCTTCTGTAAAGTAGGAAGAGTGGGTTAAGGGAAAATGTTTTCCAAGATCTCTTCTTTCCCTATTCAGGTTCCGTATTTCTCCTTCTATAACAAGGAGGGTCTGGTTATGTGAAATTGTCAAAAGATTCCTTCCAGCTCCGACATTCTATCATGTTGACTCCTTGTGTGACCTTGGCAAGTGCCTTCCCCTCTCTGGGGTTCAGCCCCATCATCTGCAAAAATGAAAAGGCTGAACCAGATCAGAGGGGAGTCAAACTTGGGCTGTTTGGCTAAATTCCTGAGTAGGTCTGATTCTGATTAAAATTCATTTGGGAAATGTTTAACAAGATAAATAAAAAATGTAATACAACATGGATAATGTTTTCCATTTCTATTTGAGTTTGACCCCATTGGACTAGAGAATCTCTGAGCTCCCCTCCAGCTCTGAGACATTATGATTCTGGCTCATTTTGTAAACCCCAAAGCATTATGGAAATGTAAGCTATTATCATTATTACCTCTGAAGCAGCCTATTAACTATTGGACAGCTTTATTGAGGCAGAACAAAAATTTTTCCATTTGTTTAGCTGATATCTAGCTTTATGGTCCTGTTTCTGTTCTAATCTTTCTTGACCTCTCTGTGGGACTTGACACCATTGATGACTGCCTTATTCTGAGTACTCTGTCCTCCCCGAGTTTCCATGACACTTCTCTGTTTTCTCTTTAGTGGTTGGAATGGACCTTCATTTCCTTGAAGGCTCCTCAGCCCATGCCCTGTGCATGGCTGTATCCTAGGGTTCTACCCCAGGCTTTCCCCTCTTCCACACACTCTCTTTCTCTCTCTCTGTTATTTTATCTGCTGCCAGGAAGTCGACTTTCATCTTGATGCAGAAGACTCCCACACCTACAGAATCTATCCCCAGATCTCCATATCTGGCCCTAGTTTCTTTCCTTAGGTCCAGTACTCTTTCTGTTCCACCACCTAGCTGCCTTAAGTGTTGGCCTGAGACACTTACTAGCTGGGTGATTTTGGGCTGGTCATTTAACCTCTGTGTACCTCGATTTCTAGATCTGTAAGATGGAGATGATAATTTACTTAGCAATTTATTGGCTAAAAGGTTCTTTATATTCCTCCCCAACTTTGTGCCATCTGCAGATTTGACAAGTTCAATCCATTTGATTCAATTCAGTTCATACTTATTACCTACCTAACAGTGTGTAAATCACCAGAAACACAAAGACAAAACAGTGAAGATTTTAAATGGGGATAAGATGGAGGGAGAGGTGGATTAGAGAAAGCATTATAGATAAAGTAGCACATGAACCAAGACGACCCCGAAAGAAGATAAGATTTATGGGAGGTGGAACTCAGATGGTGTGCATTCCCAGAATTAGTTATGGCTTCTACGAATGCACGGAGGTCAGAAATGGTCAGGTGCATAGTATATCTAGTAGCTAAATTTGGCTGAATAGCAAGTGCATAAAGGGTAGTGATGTGAAATAAGGTTGGAAACTTAAGTTAGAGACCAACTGTGAAGTCACTTACAAGCCAACTCAAGAATTTGATTTTACCTTTGAGCTCAAAGGTGGTAAAGGTTTTGATGTGGCATGACTGGACCTCTATCTTAACATTTTCGCAGCTGTGTAGTAGAAAACTGGTAAGAAGGAAAGATTGGAGAAAGAGAACTCAATTAGAAGGCTGAGCACTGATAAAATGTTGAATAATCCATGACCAAGGAATGATCCCTGGGGCATTTCGCTAGATAACTCTGTCCTAGTTGACATGAACCGGCTAATGACTACTTTTTGGGTCCAGTCATTCAAAGAGTTCTGTATTCAGCTAAATATGCCATCATCAAGTCCACAACTCTCTATTTTGTCCACAAAAAATAACATGAGAAATTTTCAAGTACATTTCCATAATGTAGATATGCAATCTCTTAATCTATCAGTCTAATAATCCTATTGAAAAGGAAATGAGTTTGGTTTGATGTGACCTGTTCTTTTAAAACATTTTATTTAATTTATCATAAACTTAATAAACACTAAATAAAAATGGCATTTCCATATACATATTAGGACAGAAAAAGAGGATTACAAGGCAACAAGATGGAGCAATGGATAGAGTAGCCAGCCTGGAGTCAGGAAGTTTTGTGTTGTTCAATTGTGCCCGACACTTCATGACCCCGTTTGGAGTTTTCTTGGCAAAGGTACTGGAGTGGTTTACATTTGCTTCTTCCACTCATTTTAAAGACTAGGGAACTGAGGCAAGCAAGGTTAAGTAACTTGTCCAGGGTCACACAGCTGAGAAGTGTCTCAGGCTGGATTTGAACTCAGGTCTTGCAAATAAAATAATTTGTTTCTACCCTATTCCTATCCTCCCTCATCCTCCAATCCTTCCCCTATCCCCAAATTGGGGGGGAAAGAAAAACAAAGGCCTTGTAACAAATAGGCAGAGTCAAGCAAAACAAATTCCTACATTAGCTGTGCATGACCTGTTCTCGATGAAGGCATGCTGGCTTCTAGTAATCACTGTTTCCCTTTTCCCTCAGTAAGCATTCAAAAATCATCCCTTTAGCCTTATGTTCTATGTTTTTGCCAGGAATTGAAGCCAAGATCACTGGCCTGTAGTTTGCAGAATTCATGCTTTTGCCTTTTTGAGAAACCAGGACAATAGTTTCCCTTTTCCTGCCTTCTGGTGCTTGTCCCATACTCCAAGATCTTCCAAAGATCCCCCACAGCACCTGAACGGTAACCTCTGCCAATCCTTTCAGTTCCCTGGCGCCCCCCACTTCAGTGGCTTCCAAGTTTTTTTTTTTTTCGATAGCTTACTCCATTAGTAAAAAAAAAGTTTGAACATGCATTGGTATATATGCATATATACATAATACATAAAATATGCATATAGACTACTGCACATCATAAAGCATAAACCAAAATTTAAAACGATGAAATAATAATAACAATAATAAAAGCTAGTGTTTATATAGCACTTTAAGTTTTGCAAAGTGCTTTACATGTTATCTCATTCTATCCTCACAACTACCCTAGGAAGTAGGTGCTATTTTTATCCTCATTTTACACATGAAGAAATAGAAACTGAGTGAAGCTGTAACTTGCCCAGGGTCACACAGCTAGTGTCTGAGGCAGGATTTGAACTTAGGTCTTCCAGGCTCCAAGACTAACACTGCATGATCTAGATGAAATAAATGATACTTTCAAAATATTTTTAATATTTTACTTGTTTACTTGTTATAAAACAAAAAACCTTTTTCCTTCTCACTGAAAAAAAACTTTTTAAAAGTCAGAAGTATATGATTTGAATATGCCTTATTATTATTAATGTATAATATTAATTATTGTATTCACTTTTGGAAAACTTTGGTTTAACGCTTTGTGATTTGAAACTCTAGCTCTAAATTCAGTTTGTGTGCATGCTTGGTTTCTGTGGGTGCCTTAGTTGAAAATGGTGCCTCACAATGGTATATGTATCCAAATGGGAGAAGTCAAGCTAGGTGACACGGTAGGTTAGAGTGACTAACTTGGAGTCAGTAAGACTGGAGTTCAAATTCTATCTTTGTCACTTATTTAGTTGTATGATCTTGGGTAAGTCACTTAACTTTCCTCAACCTCATGGACTTACTTGATGGACTTGGACCTGATATCTAGGAGTTGGATTCCCTGGTCCAGAAGGTGACTATTCCAGGTAGAGAGAAGGGGGCATCAGTAGGGGAGATGGCTGAATGCCTAAGGAGGCCATCGTCTCCTGTCGGTGGGTGGTCTTTATTGGCTTCCAAACTGTTTGATGAGTCCTAAGTCAAGACTTAGTACAGTGCTTAGCACATAGTTGGCACTTAATAAATAGTTGTTGATTTTAATAGACTGTAAGCTCCATGAGGGCAGTGATCATGGCTTATTTCATCAGTGTGATTTCCACCAGCACAGATTATGCCTCTTCTGTATTTTTTTAAGGCAATTGAGGTTAAGTGACTTGCCCAGGGTCACACAGCTAGTAAGTGTCAAGTGTTTGGTCTGAGGTCGGATTTGAACTCAGGTCCTCCTGACTTCAGGGCCAGTACTCTATCCACTTCCACACCTAGCTGCCCCACCTCTTCTGTATTAAAGAAATATCAACAACAACAAAACTCACATGATAATATGATAAAAATATAATATGATAAAATTATTTTTAAAAACTCATACTCTAAGTTTTACAAAGTGCTTTCCTCTCAATAACCCTGAAAGATAAATGGTGTAAATATTATTATTGATGTTTCATTAATGATAGCTTTAGGGAATCTTAGAACTAGAAGTGAAAGGGACCTCAGAACTCAGACAGCCCAACCCCCTCACTTTAGAGATTATGTGACTTCCTAAGTTCACACATGTAGTAAGTGTCGGAGATCCTCTAACTTCCAAAGAACTGTTCTTTCCACTGCACCAGTGACTTGCCCAGGGTGTCAGAACTAGAAATTATCAGGGCCTGGATATAGAATCAGGTCTTTGAACTCTAAGCAAATGTCATCAAATTTCCACCGACTATCCTTTCTAAACTCAACTAACCTGGCCCACTGATAGCCTTTCCAATTTGGGTCCTGCCGACAATAGCTTCCAGATCATTAGATGACCTTGACACTCCTGTGAGGCATAGGAGGAGGGCTTTAGTAGAGGTAATACACATGGGATGTGCATAATAAATGCTTTTCGGCTGACAGGTGAGGTCCTAGAGTAATGACTCTGAAACCAGACAACGGCTCTGAAAACGGACCTTCCTAGAGAAATGGTTAAATGATTTACTACGGCTGTCAGATTGTTTTTTTTTTTAATTTCTTTTTAAAGTACAACAAGTCCAAGTTCAAAAGTTTCCTGTTACTAGAGAGGACAATAAGTTAGTTGCTGGAACAGGACAACACCTCTATGCTATTTCAGCCCTAAGCACAATGATGGGCAGGGCTAAGCATCAGAGGAAGGAAATATGATGTCAGTGGAACTCATTGCACCAATGCCTTTTTTTTTTTAAACAAAGGAGAGAAAACCAGGAGGGGGCTTCCCCTTTTATTTCCATTCATTCCACTTCTTAAAACTGGTTCAAACCATTTGAGAAGCAGGAGAATGAGGCCTCTTGTTTTCCCACTATAGACAGTAACAACCCTGGATAGACCTGTTTTGGAATCCTTCATTCAAGGGAGGGCTAAAGAATAGAATGAGCTCCATAAAATAACCTTTTGGTAGTTTGATTGATATGGCATTGAATAAGTAAATTAATTTAGGTAGCATTGTCATTTTTATCATACTAACTTGGTCTACCCATGAGTAATTAATATTTCTCTAGTTGTTTAGATCTCACTTTATTTGTGTGAAAAGTGTTTTGCAATTGTGTTCATATAGTTGCTGAGTTTGTCTTAGCAGATAGACTCCTACAATTTTAAATTGTCTGCAATTATTTTAAACAAAATTTCTTTTTCTGTCTCTTCCTGCTGGACTTTGTTGGTAACATGTAGAAATGCTAATGATTTATGTGGGTTTATTTTACATCCTGCAATTTTGCTAAAGTTGTTAATTGTTTCAACTAGTTTTTTAGTCAATTCTCTAGGATTCTCTAAATATATTGTCTCATCATTTGCAAAAAGTGATGGTTTTGTTTCCTTATTGCCGATTCTAATTCTGTCAATTTCTTTTTCTTGTCATATTGCTATGGCTAGCATTTCTAGTACAATATTGAATAATGGTGGTGATAATGGGCATCTTTGCTTCACCTATAATCTGATTGGGAGGGCTTCTAGCTTATCCTCATTACTGATCATGCTTTCTGATGGTATTAGATAGATACTGCTTATTCTTTAAAGGAAAAACTCTATTTATTCCTATGCTTTCTAGTGTTTTTAATAGGAATGAGCACTGTATTTTGCTAAACGCTTTTTCTGCATCTATTGAGATAATCATATGATTTTTGTTATTGATATGGTCAATTACACTAATAGTTTTCCTAATATTGAACCAGCCCTGCGTTTCTAGTACAAATCCCACATGGTCCAAGTGTATGATCTTTGTGATATATTGCTATAAACTCCTTACTATTACTTTGTTTAAAATTTTTGTATTAATATTCATTAGGGAAATTGGTCTATAATTTTCTTTCTCTGATTTTACTCTTCCTGGTTTAGGTACTAGCACCATATATTTGTGTCATAAACTACATATATTTATAGAGCTAGAAAAATAATAACAAAATTCATCTGGAAGAATAAAAGATTAAGAATATTAAAGAAATCAATGAAAAAATGTGAAGGAAGGTGGCCTAGAAGTATCAGATCTCAAACCACATTACAAGGTGGTAATCATCAAAAGAATCTGGTAGCGGCTGAGAGTGGTAGATCAGTGGAATAGATTAGGTACACAAATCACCGTAGTAAGTGACCGCAGTAATCTAGTATTTAATAAACCCAAAGATCCAATCTTTTGGGACAAAAACTCACTATTTGACAAAGATTGCTGGGAAAACTAGAAATCAGTTTGTCAGAAACTAGGTATAGACCAACATCTCATACTGTATATCAAGCTAAGGTCAAAATGGGTGCATGATTTAAATATAAAGGGTGCTATCATAAGCAAATTACGGAAGCATGGAAATTTTACCTGTCAGATTTATGGATAAAGGAAGAATTTACAACCAAACAAGAGATAAAGAGGATCACAGGATCTAAGATGGATAATTTTGATTACATTAAATTAAAAAGGTTTTGCACAAATAAAACCAATGCAGCAAGAGTAGAAGGAAAGCAAGAAAGTAGGGGAAATTTTTTACAATAAGGTTCTTGGATAAAGACTTCATTTCTTAAATATATAGAGAACTGAGTCAAATTTATAAGAATATGAATCATTCCCTAATTAACAAATGGTCAAAGGATATGAACAGGCAGTTTTTAGATGAAGAAATCAAAGCTATCTATAGCCATATGAAAAAAAAAATGCTCTAAATCACTATTGATTTGAGAAATGTAAATTAAAACAACTCAGAGGTACCACTTCACACCTATCAGATTGGCTAATATGATAGAAAAGGAAAATGACAAAAATTAGAGGGGATGTAGGAAAACTTACATTCTGATACACTCTTGGTGGAGTTATAAACTGATCCAGCCACTCTAGAGAGCAATTAGGAACTCTGCCCAAAGGGCTATAAAACTGTGTACACCCTTTGATCCAGCAATAGCTCTACTAAGTTTGTATCCCAAAGAGATCAAAGAAAAAGGAAAAGGACCTATATATAAGAAACTATTTATAGCAGCTCTTTTTGTGATGGGAAAGAATTAGAAATTGAGAGGATGTCATCAATTGGGGAATGGCTGAACTAGTTGTAGTATTTGATTGTGATGGAATACTATTGTGTTATAAGAAATGATGAGCAGGATGGCTTCAGAAAAACATGGGAAGACTTATATGAACTGATGCAAAGTTAAGTTAGAACCAGGAGAATAATATACATAGTAACAGCAATATTGTACAATGATTAATTGTGAATGACTGAGCTATTCTGATAAATACAATGATCCAAGACAATTATGAAGGACTTATAAAAAATGCTATCCACTTCCAGAGAAAGAACTGGTGGAGTCTGAATGCAGATTGAAGCATGATTTTTTCACTTTATTTTTCTTGCTTTTTTTCTCAACATGGCTAATATGGAAATATGTTTTGTATGAATTAACACGTATAATTGATATTACATGCCTTGCCTTCACAATGGGTGAGGGAGGAACAGGAGGGAGGGGGAAATTCAGTACTCAATTTAAAAAAAAATGAATGTTTTAAAATGAATTAAAAAAAAATAAGATGAAAAGAGTAGAATAAGTCAAGCATAGCTGAAGAAATGCAGGTTTTGATTTTTAAAAATGAGATTGGTGGGGCAGCTAGATGGCACAGTAGATAAAGCACCAGCTGTGCAGTCAGGAGAACCTAAGTTCAAATCTAGCCTCAGACCAAACACTTGACACTTACTAGCTGTGTGACCCTGGGCAAGTCACTTAACTCCAATTGCCTAAAAATTAAAAAAAATTTTTTTAAATTAAAAATTAGATTGGGCATATTATATCTACTATATGGGGATTGTTTTCATGTATGGGTTGGAATAGTTGGCTTCTGAGATCCCTTCCAACTCTCAATTTCTGTGATTATATCTTGAAATAAGGCCCTGACACATGGTGAATATTTGTTAAATTGGTATAGTGGTATCAAACATGGTGCCAGCAGGCCCTCCTGTTGTAGCCTGCAACATTCTGAACTAGATTAAAATGTAATTGGGAAATACCTAAGAAAATAAGCAAAAATACAATAGAACATAGATAATGTTAATGTGTGACTTTCTAAGTCAATATTCATTCTTGGATCCTTATGTATGGTTTGGTGACCTCCATTTCTATTTGAATTTGATACTGCTGGTTCAATGGATAGTAGTGGACTGAGATCAGGAAAAACTGGAGTCAAATCCTGCCTTTGACACTTACTAGCTGAGTGACCATAAGCAAATCACTTAAGCTCTCTGGGCCTCAGTTTTCTCATTTGCAAAATATGAAAAATACCTATTATTTGCATGTTGTCTCTCCCATGAGGCTGTGAGCTCAGGGGCTGGGACTGTTGTTTGCCTTTCTTTGTATGTCTGGGGCTTAGTATGGTGTTTGGTACATGGTAGGCATGTAAAAAAATGTAATTGACTTGATTGACCAACGTATGACCTTCTCACAGTGGAGTTGTGAAGTTCAAGCAAAAATGTATGAAAAAGCATCTTACCAACTTTAAATAACATTAATATCACTAAATAATAATATTAATAATATAGTTTAATAATATTAGAATTTTGTTCTCAACTTTATGTTGAATATAGCTCAGACAGAAAAGATAACAGGACAAGTTGCTGTCCTGCCATTATTCTTTTGTGTTTGGTGCTCAGAGAACTATTTATTGTTCAAGTAGGGGAAAATGTTTTGTTTTGTTTTTTTTTTGCAATTGAATGAAAATATTGAAATATCAGGATGCAGACTCCTATAGGCAGAATAGCAGGCATGATATGTACTTTTTCCTGTTCCTGTATAGCTTTTATTTCTTCTGCTGGGTCTTTATATTGTGAAAGTTTTACATTCCATGTAATTTGGAGATTATGAGTGTTCAGGATGGCAACATCTATTAAAAAGATTGTTCTTAAATTTTTACAGATCAATGTTATGTCGGGGAAATTATGGGTGATGGTTTCATCTGTGATAATGCTCTAGTTGTAGTACAGTTTAGTTGTTGAATTCCCCAGGGTACTTTGCAATTTTTGTTTGGAGTACAGGGTTTTGTTGTATGTTAGTTTATTAAGAAAAGCAAAATTCTGGTATATAGTTCAAACCACTTGTTCGTGCCTTGCTAGACACTATTCTAAGTCTTAGCAGTCTGCAGTTATTTGTTACAGTTTCATCCATTTCCTTGACAAGTCCATGTCAATCAGTATATCCTGATTCCTTAAGAATTTTTGTCTTTTCTAGGCATGGCCTTATGTTATGATGCTGTCCTAAACCCCTCTATTTCTGTAACAACCCTGCTTGACAGCCATTTTTTTTTCATGTTTCTTTGTCAATATATTGTGGATTGATTTCACATGAATGTCACCCATGGAAGACCTTTTGGTTCCATTCTTGGATCTTTGTCATTTCCTAGGCTTCATATAGTAGTAAACTTAAAAAAATACTTCTGACGTGTCCAGTGAGATATATCTATGATCAGCTTTTGCTATTTCTCTGTGAAGGGATGTCTGTTCAAGAAATATTTCTGTAAATTTTAACCTCTTTTAACTAATTTAAGAACATCATCTACCATCTCTCTTCCTTCCTTTTTATTAGAAAGTGTTAATCTTTCTATAGCAGCTTTGGAGTGATGGGCCCTGTGTTTCGCCAATATTATATGAGTTTTTGGTTGGCTGCCTTCCAAATCCATTGTTTTCCATTTCCTGTTCCAAAGGTATATCATTATTGTTATTATCACTATTAATATATTTGTATTATGTTAGTTATACATCATTATGATATTATTATTGATAATAATAAAAGGATGAGTAAAAATAAGACCAATCTTCTGTTTTGACAGAAAGGGCATGAGAAGAGCTGTTTTTGTTTCTAGGGCCCATCCTTGTGGAGTTATTCATGAACACCTTCCAACGATCACCCTGCTATACCCACTAGGAAACTCTTTGATATCTTGCTTCCTGGAATTAGTCACCCATCTTCCTCAGGCCTAGGTGGGCTGGACAGATGACGTATCTAGGCCAAGGAAGGTCAAGAAGGACTATGCCAGGGTTATTTCAGCTGCTGCCAGATCCCTAGAGAACCTTGGTCCCAGAGAATCAAAATATATCCCTTGGGTCAAATAATGCCAGAGAAATTGAGGTACAAATCCCAGACACAGGCAAGTGACTAGGAAGTAGAGGGACAAAGCTTAGGAGTTCAGACCCTTGGATCCTCTGAAACTGATCTAACTGTCCCTGAGTTCTCTACTTTCAAGACAGTGACTCAAGGTTATGGCTCAAGTATTGTCCAGTTAACCCCTGTGCTATAGGGGGCCCATCAAAAGAGGGAAAGGTGAATTATAATAATTTCTCACACTTATATAGTACTTTAAGGTTTCCAAAGCAATTTACAAATACTATCTCATTTTATCCTCACAATAATCCTGGGAGGTAGATACTATTATTTTCCCCATTTAACAGATGAGGAAATTGAGACAGAGCTCAAATGACTTGAGATTATAGCGTGACAGAGCTAATAAGTGTCTGAGGCTAGATTTGAACTCAGGTCCCAACCCGCTTCATTCTGGTGCCTTCCTTCTGTTAACTATTTCCTATATATCCTGTATATTACTTTGTATATATTTGTTTGCATGTTGACTCCCCTATTAGATTGTAAACTCCTTGAGAGCAAGGACCTCTTTTTGCATCCCCAGGTCTTAGGACAGTGCCCGGCATGTAGTAAGTTCTTAATAAATGTTTATTGATTGATTGATTCCTGACTTTCAGGCTAGAGCTTTATCCATTGGACTACCTAGGAAGCTAGAGAAGCCAGGATGCAGAGATAAGGACAGAGGGAATTCCAGCCATGACCCAGTCCCAGTCATTCTTTAGAAAATATTCTTTTTTTAGGTCTTTTTGGATTGGATAATCTCTAAGGTTTCTTTCAAATCTGATATTCTGTTTTTCTGAATCTATCATTTCAGATGCTTCCCATCTGTATGACTTTAGGTAAATTCATTTCCATCTGAGAGGTTTGGTTTTCTCATCAGCAAAATTGGGGTAAAAGTCCTTAATACCACTTATCTCACAGTGTTGTAGCCAGAAAAGTCCTCTGCAAACCTTAAAGCATACTAGAAATTTAAATCATTATTATTATTATTATTGTTGCCTTAAATACCTAGCTCACAGAATTGTTGTGAGCATCAAATGAAAATATAAGGCCTTTTGTAAAATACCATGTATCGTGGTCAAAGGATATGAACAGGCAGTTCTCAGATGAAGAAATTAAAGTTATCTATAATCATATGAAAAAATGCTCTAAATCACTATTGATTAGAGAAATGCAAATCTAAACAACTCTGAGGTACCACATCACACCTATCAGATTGGCCAAGATGACAAAACAAGAAAATGATAAATGTTGGAGAAGATGTGGGAAAATTGGAACACTAATGCATTGTTGGTGGAGTTGTGAAATGATCCAACCATTTTGGAGAGCAATTTGGAACTATGCCCAAAGGGCTATAAAAATGTGCATACCCTTTGACCCAACAATATCACTTCTAGGGCTATATCCCAAAGAGATCATACAAATGGGAAAAGGATCCACATGTACAAAAATATTTATAGAAGCTCTTTTTGTGGCGGCAAAGAATTGGAAATTGAGAGGATGCTCATCAATTGGGGAATGGCTGAACAAGTTGTGGTATATGAATGTAATGGAATACTATTGTGCTATAAGAAATAATGAACAGGCTGACTTCAGAAAAACCTGGAAAGACTTGTATGGTCTGATGCTGAGTGAAGTGAGCAGAACCCAGAGAACGTTGTACACAATAACAACCACGTTGTGTGATGACTAATATTGATAAACTTAACCCTTCCCAGCAATACAAGGATCTAAGACATCTCTAAAGGCCTCATGATGGAAAAAGTTATACACATCCAAAGAAAGAACTATGGAGTTTGAATGCAGATCGAAGCATACTATTTGCTATTTTTTTCTTCCGTTGTGTTTTGTTTCCTCTTTCTGGTGGTTCCTCCTATTGGTTCTAATTCTTACTTACAACATCACTAATGTGAAAGTACGTTTAATAGGAATGTATATGTATAGCCTATATCAGATTGTGTGCTGTCTTGGGGGTTCCTCCTATTGGTTCTAATTCTTACTTACAACATCACTAATGTGAAAGTACGTTTAATAGGAATGTATATGTATAGCCTATATCAGATTGTGTGCTGTCTTGGGGAGGGTGGTGGGGAGGAAGGCGGAGAAAAATTTTAGACTCAAAAGCATATGGAAGTGATCGTTGATAAATCAAAATAAATTAATAAAAAATAAAATCATTGACAATCTAAAAAAAAGAATGATTTTTTTAAGGCAATTGGGATTAAGTGATTTGCCCAGGGTCATACAGCTAGTAAGTGTCAAGTGTTTGATCTGAGGCCGAATTTGAACTTAGGTCCTCCTGACTTCAGGGCTGGTGCTCTATCCACTGCTTCACCTAGCTGCCCCCAAAAGAATGATTTTTTTTACCAATGTCTATTATCAGTGGCCTGATAGTGGATTGCTTTCATAAATCCATCTGCTTCTGTCAATAAATAAGTTTACTTGAAAAAAAATAAAATGCCATGTATCTGTGCGCTATTCTATCATCATCATCTCAAGTAACATCTTTCCACTTGAAGGACAGTTAAGGTCATTGTTATTGGACCATTATGTGTTACACAAGCACTAGTCTAGCTCAGAGGGGTTCATCCCTGGAGGGATGGCCACAGTAAATCAAGTGTTGCTATGTGCATTGGTGGAAGGAACATACAGGCTAGAATCCTAACTTCTTCAAATATTGAAGTCAGTATCATCACATTAAGAAGTGACCTTTCTTTTCTTACTGAGATTCTGGATACCTGTAGGGAGCAAAATACTTTATGTCTACCTCTTTAGCCAGCTGGTGGAGTCATTGAGGGTAGGGCAAGTGATAGAATGGAGCTGTGTAAATTACAAGGAGGATGCTTGTGAAATATTTTAAATGCTTTAAATGAAAGCAGCTTTGTGAGATACTGTGTTAGAGGAAGGGTGACGAAGGATTACACACTAGGACCAGGAATGAGGAAACAGGGGTTACAATCGCAATTCTGCTAATGCTTTCCTGTGTGAATTTGGGTGGGTAAGTCACTTTACCTCTCTGTGTCTCTCTCTCTGGCTATAAAACTTAGGGAGACAGAGGTAATCATGGCTGCCTGCATTCAAAGAAATCTGGTGAGAAAAATGTCTTAGAGTGATGGGAGACCCTCCCTCAGCAACAGATGCCACTATAGAAAGGGTATCATTGTCACATGCACATGAATTATTACCACGTACACAGTTTGTCTCACACCATAAAAGGGGAAGCTAAAGTTCAGGGAAGAAGTATGAAAAGATATTATTAACTTTACAACTCAGTGCCCACAGAGGAAGTTTCTGGGCTCCCCCCTTCCCCTTTTGTCTCAGTAGCTCTAATAATAATAGCTAGCATAAATATAGCACCTTAGAGTTTGCTTCATTATCTTTAAGATAACATGTTATCTCCTTTTGATCCTCACGATAACCTTGTGAGATAGGTGCCTTATTATTCCTACTTTACAGCTGAGGAAACTGAGGCAGATAAACGACTTGCCTAGGGGGTCATATAGTTAGTAAGTTTCTAAGTCAGGATTTGAAATTGGGTTTACCCTGACTCTAAGTCCAGCACTCTTACTTACTGTGCCACCTCATTCCTTCTATCCTTTATATATGTTTGTATTTTATACAGGCATCCCAAAAGTCTTAGTGCTATTTTAATCAATTAAAACTTAAAATATTAATTTAAGCTATTAAAATTAAAATGGCACTAAGACTTTTGGGACACCTTGTAGGCACTAACATGGTTTTATAAAAGTGACTTGCCTGAGGTTACACAAAT
Organism: Vombatus ursinus; assembly: GCF_900497805.2. NCBI lineage: Eukaryota > Metazoa > Chordata > Mammalia > Diprotodontia > Vombatidae > Vombatus > Vombatus ursinus. The sequence continues at coordinate 4,388,849 of NW_020945014.1, read as the reverse complement.
TCCAAGAGGGAAAGCTGGAATCCCATGTCACAGAAACAATGCATCCCAGAATTGGAAGGCAGCATGGATGTATAGCTCATCCTGTTCAGATATGAACAGGAATCCTTCCCTACAGTGTTTCTGATAAATGGTCATTCAGCCTTAACCTGAAGGCTTCCAGTGATGGCAAACCTATCACTGGGGCTGAAGCCCATTCTATTTTTGGCCACTCTAATTGTTTGGGAGGCTTTTTCTTCCATCAAAACTAGATTTGACTTTCTGTCACTTCTACCCATTCTGGCTTGTACTGCCCTCTGGGGCCAAGCAGAACAAATCTGATCCATCTCCTAAGTGACAGCCATTCAAATACTAACATGTCGCCTCTAAGTCTGCTCTTCTAGATCCTAAATATTCCCCAATTGCTTAAACCAACCCCCATGTGGCTTGGTCTCTAGTCTTCTTAATCCACCAATCAACAAGCCTTTCTTGAGTACCCACTATGTGCCAGGTGCTGTAGTTCTCACCATCTTGGTTTCCTCATCCCCATCTTCTGGACTCCTAGTCCAGTGCTCTTTATGTCGCGCCCCCATATCTTGTCAGGAAGTTGCTAGATGGAAAAATGGATAGCTGGACTTGGATTCAGGAAGACCTGAATTCAAATCCAGCCTCAGAACATTTTCTAAGTTGTATAACTCTGGTTATGTAATTTAACTTCTGTCTCAATCCCCTCATCTGTTAAATGGGGATAATAACAGCATCTACCTTCCAGGATTGTTGTGAGAATAAAACGAGATAATATTTGCAAAACACTTTGCTAAATTTCATGAACTACATAAATGCTGGCTATTATGATTATTATGTTGCCAGCACTGACTTTCTTACATCAAACCTAAATCTGTCTCTCTGTAACTTTGCTCCTGCTACTGTCCCTCTGTGGCCAAGCAGAGTTAATCTAATCTCTCTTCCACATGGCAGCCTTTCCTAGACTTGATAACTGTTATCTTGTCCCCTCTAATAACTGACTGATGTAAAAGTTCAAGGAAAAGGTCATAGGATAATATATGTAGAGAGGGGAGGGACATCAGAGATTATCTAGTCCAGGGGCAGCTTCGAAGCCATGGGTGACTCTCTAGATTCTCAAGTGCAACCCTTTGACTGAATGCAAACTTCACAGAAGAAATCATTTTATTAAAGGGATTTATTCTGTAAAGTTTAGATTCAGTCAAAGGGCTACGCTTGAGGACCTACACAGGTTCCCCACCCCTGATCTAGTCCAACCCTCTCATTTCAGAGATGAGGAAATTAAGACCAAGAGAGGTTAAGTGAACTTCCCAAGATCACTCTCCTTTTAACTTCCATGTTTAACTTCTTTTAGTTTTAATCATCTGACCATTCTTTCTTACTCCTCTTCACTAGTTCATCAATTAGTTCATCAGTCAATAAACATTTATTAAGTACCTACTTAATATATCTACTCTTGCTAGTCCTATCTTTCCCACCCCTGAAGTGCAGGTTCACCACAAGACCATGTCCAGGGCCCTCTTCACCTTACTCTATATATCTTCTCCCCCGGTGAGCTCAGCTACTTCTATGGCATCAGTGACCCTCTCTGTGTAGATGTATATTAGATCTATATAACCAGCCCCAATCTTATCTCTGAGCTTATCTTAAATTTCCAACTGATTGCTGGACAGCTCCATGCATATGTCATGGTAGGCTTCAAATTCAACAGAGCCCAAGCAAAACTTAATCACCTTTACTCCCTAAGCCTGCCCTTTCTCCCTACTTAGATGTTTCTGTTTAATGGTATCATTATTTTTCTAGTCATCCACACTCACAACCAAAGAATTTTCTTTGAATCTTTCCTCTCTCACACAATTGGTTGTCAAGGCCTTTTGTTCAGTCGTGTCTGACTCTTTGTGACCCCATTTGGGGTTTTCTTAGCAAAGATACTGGAGTGGTTTGCTATTTCCTTCTCCAGCTCATTTGACAGAGGAGGAAACTGAGGCAAACAGGGTTGAGCGACTTACCTAGCATCACACAGCCAGTAAGTGTCTAAGGCTAGATTTGAACTCAAGAAGATGAGACTTCCTGATTCCAGGTCCAGAGCTCTATCCACTGAGCCACTTAACTGCCCTTGATCCTATCTTTGCATTTTTCTTTTGGTCTGGACCTATGATTTCATCAGTATGTTTCTAATGATAAAATTCTCTTCTCTTAAGAAAATTCTCTCAATCTCTTGAGACCAGCAACTCATTTAGGTCTTTCCAACTCTAAGGCTAACCTTCTGCTCACTATGTCATGCTATCTCTCATACCTCTATCTAATGGTGTGCTAGAACCAGATCTTACCAGCTTTAAAGAGCTGAATGTTATGCCATTTACACTTCAGAAATTGGCAAAAGCTAAAAATCAGGACTTGATTTATCATTTTATTGATTGTCTAGCCTTAAGAAAGTGATGGAGAAAATGTTATTAATACAGATCAAATTTAAAAGTATGTCATATGGACATTTTTTCTGGAGAGCCGATTGTTAACATTTAGCAGTATACCACTTCCACTATCTCCATGACATCTCTCAAGGCAGTCTTCTAGTCATACTGTGACTAGTCCCTCATCACCTGCCACCTGGACTATAGCAATAGTCTTCTAACTGACTTCTCTACCTCTCATTTCTCATTTCACCAGTCTATTCTTCACACAGATGCTAAAACAACCTTAATGCCCAAGTCTAACCATGACTCTTCCCTGTTCAAAAGCTTTCAGTGACTTCCCACTCCTTCTAGGATAAAATATAAACTTCTCAGCTGGCATGTTAAGCCATTCATAATCTGGCTCCAACTTACCTTTCTAGGCTTATGTGTCATTAACAGCCTTCATGTGCCCAACATTCCAGTTAAACTGGACTACTAGCTTATTTCTGGATTTCTTCCTGTCATCTCTTATCTTTGTGCTTTCACATAAGTGAATATCCTCCCCATGCCTGGAACATGCTCCTTCTTTATCTCAACCTGATAAAATCCTTCTCTTCATTCAAGGCTTAGCTACCTTCTCCATTGAGAAGGTTGAGGGTAACTGGTTAAAAGTCACCAAGGGATCTAAAACCCTTTGGTGAGTTGAGGGGGGGTATCTACCCCAAGCAGGTGAAGACTTCCCCAGCAGAATGGGCACATGAGAACAATTCATTCCAAGGCCATGAAGGCAGCTGAAACAGGCACTTTGGAGTGCTTAGAGCTTGGTTAGACATCGAAGATGCCAGGTCATTCACTGCATCTCAAGCCATCACCAGTTGTCTTAACTATGTCTTGTCCAATGACTGGAAAAGAGACTGAGACCTTCTGCATGGAGCCTATTCTGACCTCTCCAGCTCAAAGTATTCTCTCCACTTTTAAACTTTCCTAGAGTACTTTGGATGCCTCTTTTCCTCTTATCACATTCTATTCTGTATTACATTCATTTGTGTGCATACTATACCATCTTGCCCTAGAGGACTATAATTTTCTTGAAGACAGAAACAATGTCATTTTTTCCTCATTCTTGAAACCTTATCACAGTGTCATGCATTTACTTGCTTAAGTCAACACAGGTCTTGTTAGAGCTGCAGTTTTAAAACAGTAGGCATTTTGTCCAATTGAAAATTGTTCCTTAAATCATAATGTTTAGAGATGGAGGAGACTTTCAGGGATTACAAATTCCATTCCTTTCCCTCTACACATCAGGAAACCATGACCTCCACGGGTTCATAGATCACAGAATAAATCATAGGTCGAGAGCTGGAAGGGACCTTTAAATCATCTAGATTAGTGGTGTCAAATTCAAATAGAAGTAGGACTCTGAGCCATACATAAGGATCCCTGCAGGCCACATGTTGACTTGGAAAACCATAAATTGCCATTACTTATGTTTTATTGTATTTACACTCTGGTGCTGGCTGCCGGCAGTCTGTAGAGCACCTCTAATCTCAATCAACGTCTTCATTTTATAGATGAAGACATTTTTGCCCAGAAAGATTCATAAGATCATAGATCTGGAGATGGGGAGATCTCAGAAGCCATCTAATCCAGTCCTTTCTTTTTAAACATGAAGAAAGTGAAGGCCTGGGGAGTAACACAGTTAGTAACAATTATAGGCAGGATTTGACCCAGGTCCTCATCAAATGACTTGATTAAATTAATATAGGTCTTATGGAGCTAGGATTTTAAAGCAGGTCATAGCCTATGCTTCAACATTTAGCATTCATTCTCCTATGTTAAAGTGTCTTTTTACTAAACTGCCCTTTGTTGTTATTGTTCAGTTGTTTCAGTCATGTCTGACTCTTCATGGCCACATCTGGAGTTTTCTTGGCAAAGATACTGGAGTGGTTTCCTTCTCTAGCTCATTTTACAGATGAGGAAACTGAGGCAAACAAGATTAAGTGACTTGCCCAAGGTCACACAGCTAAGTGTCTGAAGTCGGATTTGAACTCAGATCTTCCTGGCTCCAGGCTCAGTGTTCTATCCACTGAGTTACCTAGTTGCCCCCTCCCCCAGTTGCACTAAAGCTTGCATTTTATATGCCTGAGACCTGCTTAGGATACCGTAGCTATAACTTGGTAATTTCCTTTTCTCTATCCACTGAGTCACCATGGGAGAATTCTGAATCATGTGAGAGATGGAAGAGATCATAGGCCGGAGTTTCTTAACTTGGGTCCATGAACTTGTGTGGAAAAAGAATACATCTTTATTTCTACTAAACTCTAATTGAAATTTAGCTTTACTTTAACTGTGAATTTTTTTTAAAACCGTTATTCTGAGAAAAGATCCACAGGCTTTGCTAGACTGTCAAAGTGTTCATAACAGAAAAAAAAGTTAAGGATCCCTCAAGATCTTAGAAATTCATAAAAACATAGATTCAAAGATTGAAGGGACCCTTAAGGTCATCAGTTTCAACTCTCTCATTTTACATATGAAGAAACTGAGGCCCAGAGAAGTTAAATAAATTGCCCGGCATCACAGAACATCAAGTGACTGCAGTGGAATTCAAACTCATTCCTGCTCTATTCTACATATGTATGTTGGCCTGACAGAATCACTGGGTAACACAGTCATGGCCCTAGCTTCACACACATCATTGACAAATGTCAATAGCACTGTCAGGGTCCTTAGGTGCCACACTCACATTTGTACATGTCAACTCTCTCACCCACCAGCCAATAGCAAATAGTCAACCACTTTTACTCAGGATAGTGCTCCTACACACTCCATGATCTTTCACTAATACAGAAGCAGCAGCAAAGTGCTGGTAAATGTTTAAAAACTCCAAAATAAGTATGTGTGATACAGTTTTAAGTTAAATTTGCATGATCACCGTTTCTTACATCACTTTCTAAAGTCTAGACAATCAATAAAACAATAATTTAATCCCTGATCTGCAGCATTTGTGGATTTCTAAAGTGTAAATTCTTACCCTGAAAATTGAACAATTGGTTCTTATGAACCGGTTAGAGCTGGTTCCAGCACACCCTTGCAAGAAGGATATACTATCATTATAATTGCCATTGTCATCCAGGCTGCTACATTCATGGTTTCCAGTCTAATCTCCTACTTACCCAATCCACAGACTCTACTCCTGAGTCATCCACCTGATATTCTTAAATACCCTCCAAGAATTGCAAACCCCTACAGACATCCATGGCTATTCCATCCTACCTGAAGAAGAGAGGAACCCTTCTGTAACAAAGTATGGGTGTAGGTGTGTACTTCTCTCCCCCTACTCCCTCAGCTCCACTACATCTCAAGCTCCTGCCATCAATCTTATATTATGTTCCCTTGCTCCAGCCATTCCAAATTGGATTAATTTATATCTCACCTTAATTCTTCCTCTCATATTCGTAGTCAGAATGTCAGAGATTTTCTGAATCTCTGTGGTATACTTCAAATAGGGGAAGAAGAGCAGTGAGCTAAGTTAGGATGCTCTGTTTAATTCATTTTTTTTTTGAGATACAATTATTGGAGATATAAAAGGCATGAGTATAATCGTAGGTACATAGATGTGAAGTTGGAAGGGACCCCAGAGGCAATCTAACCCAAGCCTCTAATTTCATTGATAAGGAAACTGAGGCAAGCAGTCCCTTCCTTCAAGGACATTTTTAATATAATTATGAGATAACAGAAATATGCAGGAAATAAATGGGACAACAACATGAGACAGAATATAATATGATTTTGGCCCCAAAGACAGGCATTGAGCATATCTTGTGTTGGTTCGGTTGAGATAAGCCCCCTTGCATGAGCTGCCCATCATGACCTATTAACCAAGCATCAGAGAGCCAGCCTACAGCAATTTGAGGCTATTTTGTATTTAGGTGTTCAGGAGGTGATGTCCACAATTTGAGCCTTTAGTCTCCTGAGCCAAGTAAATTTCATGAATGGTCTCGACGCCTTTTAAGGAAAACTAGTCTAACTTGCATGAGGGAGAGAAGTTAGGATACTACTCCTACCACAGTAGGTGAGCCTGAAACCAGTCTTCAAGTCCCTGAGTAGCTTTGTGTCTCTTTCCCTCAGCCTGGGTCACCAAGCAATGATCCTGAGAAATGGACATTTCTAGCCCTGGCTAGAAACCTTGTGAGTTCAAGAGATGCAGAGTTCGTGAGTCAGGATGCTGGCTGCCTTACAGGATACGCTTCCATTAATTACATGGTTTCTTGGAGGGGAAATTGACTGACTATCAACAGGATTATCTTGACCCTGATGGAACTCAAGAGCCCTGCCTGACTGGCCAGGATATCTTGACTTTATGAGTGCTCAGTACAGGTCTAAGGTGAATATTAAATATCTGCTTCAGCAATTTGACAAAGTTTCCTTTATCTCCCCCCAGAAATAATAGGTGTTATGGGTTCTTATTTTATGTTTTAAGTTTTGATAATTTACATTGAATCTTTTTTGTTTTGAGCATTTCTTTTATGACAGAAAAAAATAAATTGTCATTTTATGCCTTACATCTACTTTTCACCTTTAGTACCTTACTCTAGAAGGGATCCGTTAATCTCTTTTGAGGAGATCCTAGACAAGAGTCATATCTGAGTTTTGCTTTAGAGGTTTCCCCAAGAGTCTTGCTCTGGGGTGATGGGGCACCCTGAGCCAAAGAATGTGAGAAAACCCTAATTCCCCTTTTTTGGGGTCAGGTCATCTCCAGGAATGAACCTGATCCAGTTGAACCCAGAGCCCCTTCCTTGGCTTAGTGCTACTGTTAGAATTATGGCTCTAAAAGTAGAAAGCTAGGATCCTCTGTAGAGAATTAAACACCTTGAGGCAAAGGATGCAGGAGTTGAAGGATCTTCTCAGTAAAGAAGTAGCTGAGATTTTCTGTTAAAAGAACAACTGGGTTGCCTCATTCAACAAGGTAGCACATGACCCTCTTCTTTGACCCTTCAATCTCATGTGGCATTCAGTCTCTGTGGCTATTATTGGAATAAGGGAGCAAGGGTTTTGAAAAACACTTCCTATTTGCCTTGAGATTTTCACTTCTCTTTTGAATCAGTTTTCAAGTTTAAGCTGCAGAGGTGTTTCATTAGAAAATGCATTTACATATTATACATACTTACCATTCTTCTCTGCCTGGACAAAGATCCCCTTCCCATTTCTATAAACACTCACATTTCCACATAGATAGAAACTTCAGTTCTTATTCTTGTCCCTTCTCATATTTTTCCAAAGCTGTTCCTACCCCTGCCCCCAAGACCTCAGTAGGCTGTGTCTCAAGCCTTCTACGTTCTTACACTTACATTACTTGTTCCTCTGGAACTGAGTTTCCTTAATAGTACAATGAGGTTCCATAGGATCCTAAGTCTACAGCTGAAATGGACCTCATGCTCATTTTACAGATGAGGAAACTGATGCTTGGAGAGATGAAGTGATTTTTTTCCAGCGTCACACAGCGAGTAAATGAATAAAGCAGGATCCAGCCCAGGCCTTCTGACTTCAAGCCAAGTGACCTATTATTTATTCTACAACATTACCCCTGGCATATGGCTTAGGAATTGGATTCGGTGATCTTGAACCTCATTCTTACTATCTCCTCCTATGCTCTAAGGCAGAGGTGTCAAACACACAGGCCCAAGTATACGTGTGGCCCACAATACTCCTTAGTATAGCCTAAATCGGATTAAAATGAAATTAGGAAATATTTACCAAAATAAATAAAAAATACAATAAAACATAGATAATATTACATTTTATAACTATGTCAATATGCAGCCAGCAGGGATCTAGCCTCTGTTGTTATTTGCATTTAACAATCCTGCTCTAAGGTCTATACCAGCTCTGTTCTATTTTCCATTCTTCAGTCGTGTTCAACTCTTCTTAACCTCATTTTTGGGGTTTTCTTGGCAAAGATGCTGCAGTGGTTTGGCCATTTCCTTCTCCAGATCATTTTATAAATGAGGAAACTGAGGCAAACAGGGTTAAGTGACTTTTCCAGGGTCACATAGCTGGTAAGTGTCTGGGACCAGATTTAAACTCAGGTCTTCCTGACTCCAGGCCCAGTGCTCTATCCACTTCACCACCTAGCTGCCTTTGTATGTTCCATATTGTAAGTCTTTTCTAACTCTATTGTTACCTATTCCTAAGGCTCCTACCAGCTATAGCATATTACAATTCACATTTTGTTGTGCTTTGTACCACATTTCTGTGGATTGGGACCATAGGATCAAAGCCATTATTTTCTTAATTTTGACCTTACCTATCTGTTTCTAAATCACATATAAGATCTGTGCTATATCCTCCTCCCCCAACTACCCTAGCACAAATCCAAAAGTAGAATGAGCCCCCCTAGGAGGTAATGGATTAGTCTTCAAGCAAGGTCTGAATGACCACTGAGCAGGAATATTGTAGGCCAGATCAATGCATCAGGTGAGGAAGATTCTTGTTTAGGTAGGGATTGGTCAAGATGGCCCTTGAGAGTCCCTTATATCTCAGATCTTCTGGAATCCTCTGGCTCCCCCTTTCATTTCTGCTGCCACTATTTGGAGTATGACATAGTGAAATCTGGGCAAACTACTTTGTTCTCTCCTCCCTCTCACAAAGCAGCTGTCCTGTGCTGCAAAGAGTCATTCTTGAAATTCTGAAGACTACCACTTCTCATAAAAGAAACACTTGACCACATAACGACTTGAGTTAGGAATGATCTGTGTGGTGGCTGTGGGCACTGTGCTCCTAGCTATCTGAAGAAGCCATTAGTCATAAACAACTGTGGTTTCTAAGGGTTTGGCTGTTCAAGAAGAGGGTGTAGACAGAGCATGTACCTTTGCAGGGACAACCCAGTGCCAGCCATGGGTGGGGTGGGGAGAAACCATCATGAATATGGAAAAGCCACAGAGCTGAGAGCAGTTTGGATGGGAAATTTGGATGGGAAATTTGGATGAGAAATTACGGTCAAAATTCTGAAACTAGTTACAGAATTCCTGAAAGCAGCACCAAAAACAAAAATTGCTTATACTAGCATAGAATAAAGCATGACGTGTTTTACATATGTGACCTCTTTTGATCAATTCAATTTGATTCCAAAAGCATGCCACTGTGTGTACTAGGCACTGCTCTTACAGATACAGCTCTCGATCTCAAGGAGTTTGCATTCTACTGGGAAAGGGGAAAGGGGGGGAGAGGAAGGAAGGAAACACATGTACACAGGTAATACAAAATCTGTGCGAAGTAAATATAAGATAATTGGTGGTGGAAGAGACTAACAACTGGGGGAAATAGGAAAGGCGTATCTATTGTTCAGTCAAGTTCAACTCTTTGTGACTCCATTTAGGATTTCCTTGGCAGAGAAACTGGACTGGTTTGCCATTCCTTTTCTAGCTCATTAGACAGTTGAGGAACTGAGGCAAACAAGGTGAAATGATTTGCCCAGGGTCACACAAGGAAGTAAGTGTTTGAGGCTGGATTTGAACTCAGGTCTTCTTGACTCCAGACCTGGTATTCTATCCACTATACAACCTAACTACTCAGGAAAGGCATATGGGATGTGGCATTTGAGCTGATCATCAAGGTAGATAAGGCACATATTATCATCTCATTTTTTTTAACTTTTTAAAATTTTTATGTAAATAGTTTCTTTTTACCAGTTCTATTTTTCTATATTTAGTATTTTATTTTCCCCAATTACATGTAAAAATAATTTTTAACATTTGTTTTTAAAACTTTGAGCTCCAAATTCTCTCCCTTTCTCCCTTCCTAACCACCTCATTGAGAAGGCAAGCAATTTGATGTAGGTTATACATGGGTAGTCATGCAAAATATATTTCCATATTAGTCATGTTGTGAAAGAAAACATAGACCAAAAAAAAAAACCTCAAGAAAAATAAAGAAAGTTTTTTTTTTTTAAAAAGTATGCTTCAATCTGTATTCAGACACAATCAGTTCTTTTTCTGGGTCCTTCAGAGTTGTCTTGGATCATTGTATTGCTGAGAATAGCTAAGTCGTTCATAGCTAATCATCTGACAATATTGCTTATACTTTGTACACAGTACATTTCATTTTGCATCAGCTCATGTAAGTCTTTCCAGGTTTTTCTGAGCACATCCTGCTCATCATTTCTCAAAACATAACAGTATTCCATCACAATCGTATAGCATAATTTGTTCAGCTATTCCCCAATTGATGGGTATTACCTCAATTTCCAATTCTTTGCTACCAGAAAAGAGCTGCTATAAATATTTTTGTACATGTAGGTCCTTTCCCTTTTTGTTTTTTATCTCTTTTGGGATACAGACCTAATAGTGGTATTGCTAGGTCAAAGGGCATGGGCGGTTTTATAACTCTTTGGGCATAGTTCTAAATTGCTCTACAGAATGGTTGAATCAGTTTACTACTCCACCAACAATGCATTAATGTCTCATTTTTCCTACATCTCCTCCAACACTTGTCATTTTCTTTTTCTGTCCTATTAACCAATCTAATAGGTATGAGGTAATACCTCAGAATTGTTTTAATTTGCATTTCTCCAATCAATAGTGATTTAGAGCATTTTTTCATATGGCTATAGATAGCTTTGATTACTTCATTTGAAAACTGTTCATATCTTTTGATCATTTGTCAATTGGGGAATGGCCCTTATTTTTATAAATTTGACTCAGTTCTCTATATATTTGACTCAGTTCTCTATATATTCTCTATATATTTATCAGAGAAATTTGCTTCAAAATTTTTTTTCTGTTATGATTGCTAAATATATTTCCCTCCATCCTATTTCCCCCCACCCTGTTTATTCTATTCTCTCTCTCCTTTTGCCCTGTCCCTCCTCAAAAGTGTTTTGCTTCTGACTACCACCTCTCCCAATCTGCCCTCCCTTCTATCACCTTCCCCTCCTACTTTCCTGAAAGGCAAGATAGCTTTCTATACCCAACTAAGTGTGAATGTATTCCCAATTTGAGGCAATTCTGATGAGAGTAAGGTTCACTCACTCTGCCCCTCACCCACTACCCCATCTTCCCCTCTACTGTAAAAACTTTTTCTTGCCTCCTTTACGTGAGATAGTTTACCCAATTCTACCTCTCTCTTTCCCTTTCTCCCAGTGCAGTCGTCTTTTTTACCCCTAAATTTTATTTTTTTAGATATCATTCCTTCATGTTCAATTCACACCTGTGCCCTCTGTTTATATATACTTCTTCTAACTGCCCTACTAATGAGAAAGTTTTTTTTATGAGTCACAAGTATCATCTTCCCATGTAGGAAGATAAAAAGTTTAACATTAAATCCTTTATAATTTCCCTTTCCTGTTTACTTTTTTATGCTTCTCTTGAGTCTTGTATTTGAAAGTCACATTTTCTATTCAGCTCTGGTCTTTTCATCAAGAACGCTCGAAAGTTTTCTATTTCACTGAATGTCCATTTTCCCCCGGAAGGATTATACTTAGTTTTGCTGGGTAGGTGATTCTTGGTTGTATCCTAGCTCCTTTGACCTCCAGAACATCATATTCCAAGCCCTCTGATCCTTTAGCAGCTTCTAAGCTGCTAAATCTTGTGTTATCCGGACTGTAGCTCCACAATACTAGAATTGTTTCTTTCTGGGTGCTTGCAATATTCTCTCCTTGACCTGGAAGCTCTGGAATTTGGCTATAATATTCCTGGGACTTTTCATTTCAGAATCTTTTTCAAGAAGTGATCAGTGGATTCTTTCAATTTCTGTTTTACCTTCTGGTTCTAGAATATCAGAGCAGTTTTCCTTGATAATTTCTTGAAAGATGATATCCAGGCTCTTTTTTTTTAATCAGGGCCTTCAGGTAATCCAATAATTTTAAAATGATCTCTCCTGGATCTATTTTCCAGGTCGGTTGTTTTTCCAATGAGATAATTCACATTGTCTTCTATTTTTTCATTGTTTTGGTTTTGCTTTATTGTTTCTTGATTTCTCATGAAGTCATTTGCTTTCATTTGCTCAATTTTAATTTTTAAGGAATTGTTTTCTTTGGTGAGCTAGTGTATCCCCTTTTCCATTTGTCCAATTCTACTCCTTAAGGAGTTTTTTTTTTCTTCAATGAATATTTGTGCCTCTTTTTCCATTTGACCAATTCTGTTTTTCAAAGCATTCTTCTCCTCATTGGCTTTTTGGACCTCTTTTACATTTGGCCTAGTTTGTTTTTAAAGTGTTATTTTCTTCAGTATTTTTTTGTGTCTCCTTTACCAAGCTGTTGACTACTTTTTCATGATTTTCTTGCATCACTTTCATTTTTCTTCCCAATTTTTCCTCTACCTCTCTTACTTGATTTTCAAAATCCTTTTTGAGCTCTTCCATGGCCTGAGACCAATTCATATTTTTTTTGGAGGCTTTGGATGTTGGAACTTTGACTTTGTTTTCTTCTGAACGTGTGTTTTGATCTTCTTTGTCACCACAGTAACTTTCTATGGTAAGAATTTTTTTCTATTGTTTGCTCACTTTTTCTAGTCTCTTTCTTGACTTTTAACTTCTTGTTAAAGTGGGACTCTGCTTCCCAGGGGGAGGCCACACTGTCCCAGGCTTCAGAGATTTTATGTAGCTGTTTTCAGAGATACTTCTAGAGACTTGTAAGTTTTCAGTTTTTCCAAGGTGGTATGATACAAGAAGAGTTGTATTTACTATTCTCCTGGCCTGTGCTCTGGCCTGTAAGTAAACACAAGTACTCTTTTCTGTCATGGAACTGTGATGTGGGTCCCTGCTCCCCTGAAGCCACAAGCTCCAGTGTGCTAGTGCTCCTCCTCACCCTGGGATTGTCATCCAAGACTGTGACCCAGATCTGAGTACAGGCAAAATAACAGTCTTGCCTCAGGGCTAGCAAAGAGACTCCTGTAATCTTCTTCTGGACAGTTTTTTTGACCCCCTTACTGTTTGTGGGCTGAGAGCTTTAGAAGCAGCTGCTGCCATTGCTGATTCAGTCACCTCAAGGCCTGCTCTGAGTTTGCTGGGGTTCAGGCTGCATTTGCCCAGTCTGCCCTGGCATGTCCTGCACTGTACTGTGCTCCACTCTCACCCAGGTACCATAGACCTTGCCTGCTGACCTTCTAAGTTGTTTTTGTCTGTAAAAATTATTTCACCCTGCCCTTTTGTGGGTTCTGCTACTCCAAGAATTATTTTATGGAATTATATAAAGGTGTTTGGAGGGGTTTTGGGAAGAGCTCAGGGGAGTCACTGCCTTTTCTCTGCCATCTTGGCCCTGCCAACGCTATTATCTCATTTGAACAATATTAATTAGTTGACTCCTTCTATATGAATAGCAGGAGAGATAGCATGGCATAGGGGAGAGAAAGATAGCCTGGAGTCAGGATATCCTGGGATCAAGTCCTGACTCTTGTATATGCCATATATGTGACTTAGGGCAAGTCAGTGAACCCCTTAGAGCCTCCAGCCAGCTCCCTAAGATGATAAGTTTTTTGTTTTGTTCTTTATTTCATTTTTAAATTATCATCCTTTGTTTTCTCCCCCTCACACATCACTTACCCTTAATTTAAAAGAAAAAAAGGAAAACAAGCACCTTATAACAAATATTCATAGTTAAGCAGAGGTAATTTCCATGGTGTTTAAGACTTTAAGTTATAAAACATTTGCACATCTGTATTGGTAGAGGGAGTTTTCCCACAGAGAGTTCTTTATACTAATGAAATCATAGGTTCAGAACCCCCCCCAAAATATGCAAGGCAATATGTTAAACACTGGGAATGCAATAATGATGATCATGATGATGATAGCATAAAATGATGGTGACAAAATAACCTCACAAAATGCTCTCAAGAAGCTCACGTTTGACTGGGGGAAATACAATAGATACGATACAAGATAGAGTATAGGGCACAAAGAAGAGATCTAGAAGAAGAAAGGAAATTAGCATTTATTAAGCACTTACTATGTGCCAGGAACTGTGCTAAGTACTTTACAAATATTATTTCATTTGATCCTCATAACCACTCTGGGAGATAAGTATTATTATCATTATCATTATTATTCCCGTTTTACAGATGAGGAAACTGAGGTTAAGTAGTTTGCCTAGGGACACACAGCTAGTGTCTGAGAGCAAATTTGAACTCAGGTCTTTCTGACTCCAGATCCAACATTCTATCCACTATACCCCCTACCTGCCTCTTGGCTAAAGTGCTCTAGGAAAATTTCAGGAAGGGGGAAAACATTTTCAGGTGGTTAAATCAAGGAAGGTGTCACAAAGATAGTAGCAGGTGAAGTGAGCTTTGCAGGAAATTAATTATTCCAAGACACAGAGGTGAAAAGGGAGTTACTTCCAGGGATGCGGGATAGACTTCCGTGAATGCAGGAATGCTAGGTGATAGGACCTCAACCCTGGGGAAAAGCTAGTAGGTTTGTCTGGAACACTGAAAGTAGAAGGGAGAAGAAGAAAGTGATGCTGAGACAGTGGAGGTGATTTATCCAAGAGCACAGCAGGACCGAGTGGTGTAACACACTTGAATCCAGAGCTGATTCCAACTCCACTATCTCATGTTGTCTCAATAATCCAGTCTGAATTTAGAGAGGTTTGTTTTTTCCTTCTCAGACTAAACATTGTCCTGTTGATCTTCACAGCTTGGGGAAAATAGGATTACAATCCTTGAATAAACAAAACGACTTCTTAGAAAGATGGTAGAGAGTAGAAAAGAGTCACCAGGAGTAGTGGGTGCTAGGCCTGGCTCCTTTCCTCATTAGCTCTGGGCCCACAGGCAAGTCACTCCCTTTTTCTGTGGCCTGGGTTCCTCATTTATAAATTGAATGAGACTATGTCTAAAATCCCTCCCTTTTCCAACATTCTGAGATTCTAGGTTCAGAATACTAGACATCAAAGTATTCACCCTATATTCACAAGCCATTAATTCAATACCAACCAACATACATTTATTGAATGCCTCCTCTGCACACAACTAGTTAGGTATCATGTGTGTACAAAAGAAGCATCAGACATGGTCTCTTCCCTCAAGATAAAACATAGAATCATAGAATTGATGAGCTGAACTTGATCTCTCCTTGCTTAAAGACTTCCAGTAATGGTGGATCCATTCACTCCTGAGAGGGGTGCATGGGGTATTATATTCAAGGAGGACTAGTACCTCTGGTGTGAGGGCTTGCCAAGCCTTTTTCAGGGCTGCTCATCCACCTTTGTGTCCACCTGTCACTCAGCTCTAGTTTGTGGGTCCAAGAAGCTGTAGCAGGCATAGCAGCTGTGTCCCAGTAAAACCATCTCAGCAGATGGGCTAAACGAGGCTAGGGGTAACCAATAGGCCTCAAATCTGTTGGTGAGGTAGGGGGATGTGTACCCCAAGCATGTGAAGACTTTCTCTCTGGTGGAACGAGTGGATGAGAACAATCTGTTCCAACAGCCACGAAGGGGCTGAAGCAGGTGCTATGGAGCCCTTAGAGCTTGGTCAGATATGGAAGACCCCAAGGTCATCCACCGCAATCTGGGCCATCACCAGTTGTCCTGACTTTTGTCTTACCACTAAACTTGGATGACTCTGGAAGAGAGAGGAAGGCTGATAATTTTGTGTAACTGGCTCACTTAAATCCAATTCATGCACAAGTCAAGATCTCACCCCATGGTATCACTGGTCCTTTTCAAAAATGAAGGACAAACAATAGCACTTCCTGAGGTAGCCCACTGAGCATCTCTAATTGTTAGGAAGTATTTTTCTATACTATAATTCTATACTTAGGTTCTAACTTCTTCACATTTGAATTAATAATAGTAATAATAATAATAGCATATATATAGCACTTGAAGGTATGCAAAGCATCAGGTGGTGCATTGACTAGATGCAGGGGTGGGGAACCTGCGGCCTTGAGGCTACATGTGGCCTTCTAGGTCCTTGGGTGCAGCCTTTTGACTGAGTCCAAATTTTACAGAACAAATCCTTTTATTAAGGGATTTGTTCTGTGAAGTTTGGATTCAGCCAAAGGGCCGCACTTGAAGACGTAGAGGACCACATGTGGCCTTCAGGCCGAAGGTTCCCCACCCCTGGCCTAGAGCATTAGACCTAAAGTCAGGCAGACCTCCTGCTTCAGACATTTACTAGCTATGTGACTCTGGACAAGTCAATTAACCTCATTTTTCTCATCTGTGAAATGGGGCTAACAAGGGCGCCTACTTCTCAGGGTTGTTGTAAAGATGAAATGAGATAATATCTGTGAGTTGTTTTTTAAGCCTTAAAACTCTCTATACAAATGATAGCTGTCATTATTGTCAAGTCACATATGTTAATTTATTTGATTCTCATAACAACCCTGTGAAATAAAATCTTTGGACTGGGAAAAATAAAACAGTCACAGTCAATAGAGAATTGAAACACAAGATGAAAGTGCATGTAAGAGAATGAATCAGATGCTATTATTATCCCCATTTTACAGATGAGGAAACTAAGATGGTGGTAAATGAAAGATGGTAAATTATTTTCCCAAAATCACACAACTAGTGAAGGCTCCTGACTCCAGTTCTATCATTCTACACACTACTCCATCTAACTGCTTCTATGAGGGCATTGGCCTAGTCCACCTCTAAGGTCCCTTCCAGTTCTAATTCTGTGCATAACAGGTTCCCTTCATCCCATCACCTGTTGGAGCACGCACAGATATTCTCTCCTTGTTCACCTAGGGAGACCATGCAGGCACCTGAGCATGAGTAGGTATCTTTTGTTTCTCGTTATGTATGAATCATTGATGGGTTGAGTCTCCTTGATAGGCTGCTAAACCAGAAAAGCTGATGAAGAAAAAAAGGTAGAAAACCTTTTTGGTAGAAAAAAAGAGGCTGCTTTCAGTTACTGTTTCTCTTGGAAGCAACCATTGGGAAGATAAGATGTAACTATAGCCCAGGAACGGAGGAAGGAAGGATCCTTCTCTACCCCAGCATAATGGTGGGTAAGGGCCCTATTCTCCACATGAAGAATGGATTCAACCTAATGTGCTTGTACCAGAGGTGTCTGGCTACTGTGGCTCTCTTTTTGTGTTTCTTTTTCTTCAGTAGTGACTTTCTGAACATCAAAAGATCCCAGAAGGCCTTGGTGTGCTAATGACAAGGGCAGTGTTGACCAGAGTGTGTTTGTAGCAGTAGCAGAATTGAGTTTGTGACAAAAAAAGTATGGATATTGGAGAGGAACATCCTCTGGAAGGAAGATCTCATTTGGTGTCTGATAGGACTGTGTTTGTTGTTCAGTCATTTCAGTCGTGCCTGACTCATTACAATCCCATCTGGGGTTTTCTTGGCAAAGACACTGGAGTGGTTTGCCATTTCCTTCTCTATATCATTTTACAGGTGAGGAAACTGAGTTAAATGATTTGCCCAGGATCACACAGCTAGTAAGTGCCCGAGGCCAGATTTGAACTCACAAAAATGAGTTATCTTGACTCTAGGACTGGTGCTGTATCCATTGCACCATGTAGCTGTCCAAGACTGTATTGAGAAGAAGTGAAATGTGAACTAGAATTTAATTAGCAACTTTGAAAGAGCCATTTATGTGTCCAAGTGACAAATTATAGCCTTCCAAATTATTGTCCTAGTTGAGATGTTACTAAAATTCTTTATTGCTTAGCATTCCTGTTTCTATGTAGGAACAAATGACATGTTGCAAGCCTGATTCATGCCATACATGGGGTAACTTTTTCATTTTGCCCTTTGTTGGGGAGAACGCTTAAACTACGAGACCCAAACCACTTCTATAATTAGCAAATCTATAAGTAGCAACTTTTCCTATAGTTACAGTGGAGGTGAAGAGCCCGTGAAAATAAGAATTTGGGAGCCTAAGACTTCTGTTGAGAAATCAGGCAAACCCAAAGAGAGGAACCCAAGGCAAACCACAATGGCGGATAAAGGATCAGATTCGGTGAGGCTCACTCGCCTTTGTAGTCTCAACAATGTTCAGCTAGCCACTGGGTTAAACATGATTGTATGACCCTGTTGGACTGCCCTTTGATGTGAAAGAATCCCGTCCAGAGTCCTAGGCCCCATTGACCCACGATTAGCTTTGCAGAACACCAGTTCCTCACTTGAGAACCTACTATCCACAAGTTCAGGCTGCTCGGTGGTGCAATGGATAGAGCACCAGTCCTAGAGTCATCTTTCTGAGTTCAAATCTGACCGCAGACACTTACTAGCTGTGTGATCCTGGGCAAATCACTTAACGTTGTTTGCCTCATCTGTAAAATGAGCCGGAGAAGGAAATGGCAAAGCACTCCAGTATCTCTGCCAAAAAAATCCCAAAGAGTGGGAACCCGACCGAACAACAAATTCACAAGTTCTGTCTTTGGCCCCTGGGACTCCATCTTTCACTTCTCCCTAAACTTCCCTAACTCCTATACCCCAAATTGAGACACTAAACCTCGCAATCTCCGTGGGTACCTGTGTGAGATTGGCTCCTTAATTTCTGAGGTGTGCAATACTCTCCTTACCTGTCCCCTTTTGCCTCTGCCTCACTACTGAAGAAGGCTGCTGTGTTAATGGGGAGAACATGCACTAAGGATTTTCACTTGTCCAAACCCCAAGAATGAATCCTGACATTCTCTGGAGATGGAATCTTAGTCACTAGGGCCACTCATGTTGAGTAACTCACACAAGGACAATTAAACATCCTGCCCCCACCAAAAAGATTTTCCCCAGCCAAGTACAGCTGTGAATCACGGAAGACAAGATGGAGGACAACTTGTCTCTGCTGCCAGAAGGGCAGGGAACAAAGTTCCCCTGCTGTCCTTTGGCCCCACAGAGCCAGACTAGGGGGCTGAGTACTGCCCCTCCTCCACTTGATTACCTTCCCCCCGAGGTGGTGAGATCACATTCCTGTCTGAAGCAGGCAAGGAGAGTTTACATTCCAGAAAAAGTAATTGGCACCAGCTGTTACTGCTGTCTGCCAAAAGAAAAGCTTTTAACCCCATCTCTCCTGGAACTTCATCAAAATGGAGAGGGCCAATATTTTTGGCGTGCTTATGCAAATCAGCGGCGGGGAGGGGGGGAAATGTGTGAGACTTTTTTTTTTTCTCCTCTCTGTTATGTCACTTTTACAATGGTGGCAATTTCTCTTTCTCTCCATATTTAAGCAAAAAAATGATTGTAAAATTACCAAGCATGATTCATTCCTGAAAGGAGCAACATAATAGAATACCAGAACCCCAGAATTTTAGAATTAGAAGAGACTTCATCAGCCAGGAACTTAAACCATGGACAACTGTCTCTGCAATATACCCCCAAAATGGTCATCCATATTCTGCTTCAATATATCCAATGAGGAAGA
This sequence comes from Vombatus ursinus, assembly GCF_900497805.2. NCBI lineage: Eukaryota > Metazoa > Chordata > Mammalia > Diprotodontia > Vombatidae > Vombatus > Vombatus ursinus. The sequence continues at coordinate 4,369,150 of NW_020945014.1, read as the reverse complement.
AATCACTACCTCTCAAAGCAGACCATTTCAATGTGGGGTAGGTCTAATTGTTATGAAGTTTTTTCCTGACATCAGGGAAGCTAGGTGGTGCAGTAGATGAAGCCCAGGCCTGGTATTAGGAAGACCTGAGTTCAAATGCAGCCTCAGAGGTTTATTATCTGTGTAACCCTGTGCAAGTCACTTAACCTTGTTTGCCTCAGTTTCCTCATCTGTAAAATGATCTGGAGAAGGAAATGGCAAACCACTCCAGTATCTTTGCCAAGAAAACCCCAAAAAGGGGTCACAAAGAGTTGGACACGACTGATGAATGACTAAACAACAGTTTTCCTGACACTGAGCCTTAATATATATCTCTGAACTTTTCAGAGACATATATGCACATATACATGCTAGCTATTATTATTATTGTCATTATTATTACTACCACATTCCCCCCAGATCTCCTCTTCTCCAGTCTAAACATCCCCAGGGCCTCTAACATGTCAGTTCATAAAGGTTTTTCTTCATCCTGGTTGTTGTCCTCCCTCCTCTGGATTCTTTCCAGATTATCAGTGTTCTTCCTAAACTTTAGCACCCAGAATGGAACTCAGTACTTCAGATGTGGTCTGTGCACAATCATGAAGATCCGGCAGGAGGTACTGCTCCAATAAGTGTCTATTTGCACAATTCTAAGCAACACCCTGGGCAAACTCCTAATGTGAAGGACCACATTAAATGTTCAGGTGGTGCAGTGGACCTGGAGTCAGAACAGACTTGAGTTCAAATTACTAGCTCTGTGATCCTGGGTTCTTAGCCTTTCTCACTTAATCTTAGTTTTCCCATCTCTAAAATGGGAATAATATAAATGGGGATAATAATATAAATGGGGATAATAATATAACCTACCTGCTAGGCTTGTTGTGAGGATCAAATGAGATCCTACTTTATAAAGCACTTTGTAAGCCATAAAATGCTATATTAAATTTAGCTATTGAACTAAATGACCTCTGAGATTCCTTCCAGTTCTAGGATTCACTACATTTTTCTGATTTGTCCAACAGTAAGTGGGAAATTATGGAGTAACGCCATCGTCTGATTGAAAGAGACCCAAAGAAGCCATTTAGTACATTCCCCTGCCTTCAGGCAAGGACAGAGTTAAATGAATTCAGATTGCTGTAGATGAAAAGCTTCGCCTCTTTTAAAAGGGGATTTCATAGCAAGAGTCTTTCCAGCTGCTGGTTCCCTTTGGTGTAGTGGGAAGAATATTAGACGGGATGCTAACACCGTTCTTCCCGTCCCCTCCAAACTATTTCCCCATCTGCCCTAATTTTAATTTAAGACCCGACATCAGAGAAGAAGGTTTTTTGGTTTCGGTTTTGGTTTTTTAAGAGAGGACCAGCAAATGAGCAATCTGCTTCGTCTAACATTTAGAAAGGGCTGAATTTGAATTTTCAGAGCTCTGAAAATATACACAAGTTATATCTGTTCATTTAGGCCTTAATAAAGCTATTTAGAAAGCTTTCATGAGGGCCCATTAGCAAGAGAAGGTAGCTAAGAAGCCTGAGGACAGTGGTTTAGTTGATTGCTTTAGAAAGGAAGCATACACACGCTCATAAGCCTGTAGCAAAACACACTGCGTTCTATTGTTTTCATTTTAAAAAGCAATATAGAGTCACGTTTATCTATAACAGGGAACCTTATTTAAGGTCTAATAACTGGGCAAGAGTTGAAGGTGAGGGGCATTCCTAGGGTAAGAGAGAGAGAAGGACAGACAGAGACAGAGACAGAGATAGAGACAGACAGAAAGAGAGAGAGACATGACCTCAACATACTACAAATGAGGAATTGCGAAGGTGAAACATTGCAATTGTATGATTAGAAAAGACAAAAGGCTGGTCACTTGGCAAGAGTAAAGGACAGCCCGTGTCCTCTGTGGCATGCATCAGACATCCAGGGAACATGAGGCAGACACATTGGGTACGATAGTCTATGCTGAGATCACAGGAGGATGAGGAGGAGACCCACATAGGGCAAATAGGCAGAGTGGTGATCAATGATGCAATCAACAGACATCTATTCTCTGTGCCAGGCACTAGATCTCCATATGTGTATGGAATAATCACATTGATGAGATCATTGAGCCAACAGAACATTAAAGTATTGACAGTGTAAGACCTGCAATTATACCTAGGTGGTATGGGGAAAATGGCATTATCTTGTGCAAAGAGCTCTGGATTTGGAAGCTGAGGACCTGGGTTTGAATCCCAGCTCTGCCACTTATCATGCTTGAATCGAAGTTTTCTCTTCTATAAATTGAGGTCCCTTCCCACTCTGAAGATGGATGGTCTATGGTCAGCATATAAGAAAAAGTCTCTAAATAAGGTCAGAGCCTCAAAAGACTGTGCACTTACTAGTTGTGAGACCCTAGGCAAATCACTTAATCTCAATTTCACTTCCTCCCTCACACAAGGTGTTTGGTGGTAAGTAAAGTGCTATAATAATAATTAGCATTTTTGTACCCATATATATGTATATATAAGGCTTGCAAAGCACTTTGTATGTATTATTGTATTTGATCCTTACAAACTTGGGACGTAGGTATCCTTATCATCCCCATTTCATAGATAAGGAAACTGAGACTGAGAGAGGTTAAATACTCAGAGTCATACAACTAGGATGGTATCCAAGGTCAAATCTGAACTCAGCTCTTCCTGATTCCCAAGCCAGTACTTTATCCACTGTACCATCATACTGGTGCTAAACCTTTATAAACCACTCTAGAAATAGTAGCTACTAGTATGGTAGACTAAATCCAAACTGTTGTAGCAGGGGCCATCTGTAGAGTGTCCTCCAACCACCCCAATCAACTTGATAATATCATGGAGCTGGACCTTTGCCAGAAGTACATGGATTCTTGTCAGAAGGATCTGCTCTTGATGGACTAAAGGCACAATATATGGGAGGTGCTGTCGTTAGGGGTCTAGACATCCCTGTTCCCCAACATACACCCTCTGCTTCAGTCAGACTATTCTCCTCACTGTACATGGAATACAGAAAATCTCCATTCCCACCTTTTTCCTCTTTCTGTTCAAGCAAGCCTCTGCGATGCCTTCTTCCTTTCCTCTATGTACCCAAATTTTAACTATTCTTCAAAGCTCAATTCAAGTTATGGTTCTTCCTTGAAGGTGTCCCAGCATCGAGATAACTGGACCAAGGGTCACTCCAGATTCTAGTCTTGCTGCTACCAGCTGTCTGTCTATCCTCTGGGCCTCAGTTTCTTCACCTTTAAAATGCTACAATAAGGATTCAAGATATATTTATCTGGGGATTATCTAGGAAGAAGAAGAGGGAACCTCAAGTGACTGTTCCTTGAACCCTATGTGGGGGGAGGAACTTAAAGGCTAAAGGAAGGAGAGATGACAATCTAAACATCCTGAAACCCTCCCAGAACTGGAGCTTGGGGGTGGAGAGAAACTCTACTGTTTTCTGAAACGTCTGTATTCTATACATGTATGCTGTATTCTGAAAGCAGTCAGCTGCTGTAGTCTCCCTAAAGTCCTACCTTTAGAGTAGATTTAAATAGTTCTTAATCTTTTTTTTTTTAATCAGACCGGTGGTACTTTGTGGGCTTCTTCTCAGAATAATATTTTTAAAAAAATTTGTAATTGCAGGAAATTCTGAATTTCAGATCAAATGAGATAACACTTGTAAAAAGTGTTTTGTAGACCTTAAAGCGCTGTATGTAAGCTATCATTATAGCTAATAATAATTATTTCATAATAATATTTCCTTTCATAATAATTATTTCATAATTCATAATAATTATTTCAGTTAGAGATTAATGAAAAATCAAGATGTAATTATTTTTCCCATCCAAGTTGACAGACCACTTGGGGTTCCATTTTCCCCAGTTTAAGAACCTCTGATTTAGAATAACCTATAATCAGGCTTCCTAAGATCTCACAGGTTTTGTAAAGTCACAACAAAAGTCATATTCTAAGCTTCTATGGTGTCCTGACGGCTCTGGAGAACTGAAGAGGGACACCTGGTTGTCTCTAAAGTTCTCTCCCTTGAAATAAGAATGAGGAGAGTGTTTGGGGAGCGTCCCTGATCATATGAAATGACCCTGAGATGAGATCAATATCCCTTCAATTTCCAGAGACAGAATTGTGTTCACTCTTCTGTCCGCTTTAAGACAGACTCCTTGCCTTAGTGTCTAAGCAAGCCTTGACATTGTTTTTCTCATCCTCACTTCTGAAACCCTTTGATTTTTCCACTCCAACCAAAAACAGCGGGAGTTTCCTTGCTTTCAATGCTTTTGCCACAGAATCCAATCTAATTGGAATCGCTCAGCTGGAATTCTTCAGTTTTTTGATTAAGTCCTTTGTAGTTCTGTGAAACTCAAATGAAATAGAACTCAGTTTCTAATGACTGTGACACCAACATCTTAAAACATTAGGTTGGCTGCCCAGATTAATTGTCCTACATGCATTTCATAAATCAGTCTTTCAAAGAGTAAATTACGTTGTTTGACTTCCTGGTGATTTCTCGGAACAATCCTAAACCATTTCTCATTCCTTTCTTTTGTAACATACTTATAAAGCAGAGGCATTTAACCTGGAGTCCGTGACCTTTCTTTTTTAACATTTGGTTGATGATATTTCAATATATTTTATTTCTTTTGTAATTCTATTTTATGCACAGATACAAATAGCTATCATTTAAATAGCACTTTAAGCTTTGTAGATTGCCTTACAAATAATCATCTCACTTTACTTTCCAACAACCCTGGGAGATAGATGCTGCTATTATCCTTATTTTACAGATGAGGAAACTGAGGCAGAAATGTATTAAGTGACATGTTTAGTGTCACACAGTTAAGAAGCATCAGAGGCCACATTCAAACTTAGGTCATCCTGACTCAAAGTGTAGTGCATTGGCCATAATGCCACATGCCCTACTTCCTTTAAAGTCATTATTTGGCAAAGGGATCAGCAGGCTTCGTCAGGCTGCCAAGGGAATCTACGACACAAAAGGTTAAAAGGTAATGGTAAAACAAGTCTAGCTGATAGAGCAAGACCCTGAATTCTGCTGCAATCCAACAGCCACCATGGACTCTTGCCCTCTCCCCATACCCATGCTTTTGTTCCCATCATCCCCCATGATTAAAATGGACTTCTTTGGATCCCACCCCAGTATCTTGGCCTAATGAAAAGTCTCTTCCTTCAAGGGTCGACTAAGGTGCTACTTCCTCCATAAAACTCATCCCTTACCCCAATTGAAATCATTCTCAGATTTTTTTCAAAGCACTTTATCTTGACCTCTCTTTTTATAATACACTCTGTGTTATATCATGGTTATTTGGATGCATGTCATCTCCTACATTAGATTTGTTTTCATTTTTCATTTTTAAGAATTCCTTGAGGACAGATTTAGATTAGATTACTTGTTTCCATATAGCAAGCTAGAATCAATGAATTGATTCTCTCCATATCTTGGGGTTTTTTTAACCTGTAAAATGGGGATCTAATATTCATGAAGGGTAAGTCAGTTTGTTCAACCCTTAGAAGTTTAGAAGGATTGCTATTTTTATTACATTAAATGGGATTATTGGCACATCTTATCTCCCCCTTTATTTTGTGCTTGGGAGAGATATCCTAAATTGTTTTCCACTCACAAAAGACCTGCCTTGATAGGCAAAATGATGCATTGGAAAGAGGATTGAACTATGAGTTCCTAGGCCTTAATTCTAATCCTATTTCTGCCACTAACTAGCTCTATAATATTGGGCATAGCTTTTCATTTCTCTGCCTCAGTTTCCTCAATAAAGGGCATAGAACAGATACTCTCTAAGGTCCCTTCCAGTTCTTTCTATAGCTCTAGCTGTCATTTTTCAGTTTCAATGCAGATTATGTGTTTGCCTATTAATAATAATAGATAGCATTTATATAATCCTTGCTGTGTGCCAGCCACTGTGCTAAGCACTTTACAATTTGATCCTCACAACAAACCTTCAAGGTAGAGGCTATTATTAATCCCCTTTTACAGATAAGGAAACCTAGGCAAATTGAGGTTAAGTGATTTGTCCCCTAGTAAATGTCTGAAGTTAGATTTGAACTCAGGCCTTCTTGAGTCCAGGACCAGTACACTATCCAATTTGCCACCTAGCTATCCCTAGCTATTACTTTAGACAGTAGGTAGAAAGAGGGATGGCTAGGTGGCGCAGTGGAAAGAGCATGGGGCTTGGATCAGGGAGACTCATCTTCATGAGTTCAAATCTGGCCTCAGAATGCTTACTAACTGGATGACCCTGAGCAAGTCACTTAACCCAGCTTTCCTCATCTGTAAAATAAGTGGAGAAGGAAAAGGCAAACCACTCTAGTATGTTTGCTAAGAAAACCCCAAAATGGGGTCATGAAGAGTCAGGCACTACTGAAACAACTCAACACAAGAAGAAAGAATGAACCATGAGATTTAATTGGAAATTTTATTTACAATGTACTTTGCCAAGGGCATTTCATGTCTTGTTCAAGAGAAAGCAATTCTGAATAATGATAGCTGCAGAGTGCTTTACATCTATTATTTCATTTGAGGCTCACCACTGAGAGGTAGGTAGGAAATTATCCCAATTTTACAGATGAGGAAACTAAGACTCAAAAAGCTTAAGCGACTGGTTCAGGGCCACGAGCTAGTAAGTGTCAGAGATGGGAGTGAAACTCAGATCTTCCTTACTCCAAGTCCCAGCATTCTCAGCATCCCAGGATCCCAGCATCCATTACGTTTCCCTGCCTCCCAGAAGATAGCTCTTCCTTGGGCATACTGGGGCACAATTCCTACATTTCAGAAATTTGTGACTCTGATTAAGAGTAATTCAAGCAAAGTTTATTTTTAAACCAAGTAATTTTGTACTAAAGCAGATGTTCATCTGAGCAGAACAGCAGAATTATAAGCCTACCTAGGAGTTAACATTCAAACCTTTTAAAAAGCAATTTAATGGGTTCAAAATGACAACAAGAAAATTCCACACTGATTACTTCAGACTTTGAGGAGTTCTTGTAGAGTCTCCCAAGATTTAGAGCTTGCCTGTTAGGCTTTATGGAAGCTTCCCTTAAATCCTCGAGTAAGAAAAAAGTTTGCTTTTGACAAAACTAGTGAATCACATTCATTAATATCTCAATATGTAACACTATACCCATCATTTCCCGCAGCTTCTCAGTATACACAGCAGACATACTAAACTGTGGCAGGGTCAGGTATTACAAACACATTTGAATAGGGCAACAAACAAATGATTGTTTTTCTGTCATTTCTGAAGATAACATTATAACATTTATAGTAAACTGTTATTTTAGTATATAACAAAATTATATAATAAATGATTAGCATAGTTATTTGCTATCATTTCAAATGCTTCTTAACAATTAGAATTATCTAAAAGACAAATGAGCTGTCTCAAGGGGTGCTGGGTTCCCCCTCAGGACAGGAGGATTTAGATGAGCCTTCATCGAATGTGTTACAGTGGGATTCTTTTAGGATATGGATTGGATGGCCACTGAGGTTCGTTCTATCTCTCAAATTCTATGATTCTGTCATTTACAATCCTAGATCACAGATTCAAAGGTGCAAGGGACCCTAAATGTCATCTAGACTAACTCCTGTGTATTTTGACAAATCAGGAAACTGACATCCAAGAAGTGACTCACGCAAGGTCTCACAGGTAGTAAGTGGCAAAGCTGGGGATTTGAACCTAGGTCCAGTATTTCTCCCACTACACCACACTGTCTTTTTTACTAATTATTTTTTACATAAACCTTGTGAAGGAGGTATAAACTAGGGAGAGCTAGTGTTCCAAATTAAAGGATACTATAAGCTCATACTATATTTGAGGGAATATATTTCAGACTAAGGGTGGTTAGGTAATGCAGTGGACAGAGCGCCAGGACTGGAGTCAGAAAGATTCCCCTTTCTGAGTTCAAATCCAACCTCAGACTCTTATTAGCTGTGTGACCCCGGGCAAGTCACTTAACCCTGTTTGCCATTTCCTTCTCCAGCTCATTTTACAGATGAGGAAACTGAAGCAAACGGGGTTAAGTGACTTGTCCAGGGTCACACAACTAGGGAGTGTCTGAGGCCAGATTTGAACTCAGAAAGATGAGTCTTCCTGACTCCAGGCCTGGCACTCTATCTGCTGCACCACCTAGCTGCCCAATTCTAAGTTTTATTAGCTTTAAACTGCATGAAGTCTTCTGGGACATCTGTATAGTGTTTTAAGGTATGCAAAGAGTTTTACTTACATCATTTATTTGAGCCCCACTGCAAACACCACGAGGAAAGCACATGAAAGTATTATTTAGTGTAGTGGACTTGGTGTAAGGAGAGACCTGGGTGCAAATCTGCCTCCAGAAATTAGCTGTGACTCTCAGCCAGTCATTTTATCACTCGACCTCAGTTTCCTCTTCTACAAAATGGGGATAATAATAGTATTTACCTTACAAATGATATTTTATATCTATATCTATCTCCGTGTATATATGTATATAATAGTATATATTTTATACACACATATACACACATACGTATTTATGTAAGTAGTGGCAAAATGGATAGAGCATTGGGCTTGAAGTTAAGAAGAAATATCTTCATGAGTTCAAATCCAGCCTCAGACATTTATTAGCTGTGTGACCCTGGGCAAGTCACTTAACACTGTTTGCCTCAGTTCCTCATCTGTAAAATGCATCTCTGCCAAGAGAACCCCAAATGGGGTCACAAAGAGTCAGACCCAAATGAAACAACTCAGCAACATATGTGTGTATATAAACTGTTCTTCAAACCCTTAAAGTGCTATATAAATGTTAGCTATTATTATTATTCTTCCCATTTTACGGGTAAGTAAACTGAAGCTCAGAGAGTGTAAATGTCCATGGTCACACAGCTAGACAGTAGCTAAGGTAAGATTCAAACCCAGGTCTTTCTGGCTCCAAGCCCAGCTTGTCTATCCACTGCCCCATGTTGTTTCTCTGTTATTGGACTGACACTGGTATAGCTCTGTAAAATTTGCTAAATGCTTTACATATGTTACCTCATTTGAACCTCCCAACAACCCTAGGAGAGATATAGTACAGATATTATACCCATTTTACAGATTAGGAAACTGAAACTGAGGGAGGTGATTTCCCCACAGTTACACATCCACAAGCTGTCAACAGCAGGATTTGATCCTAGGCCTTTTCCATTTCTGAGACCAGGCACTTTATCTGCTATACTACACAATCTGCTCCAGGGAGCAAACAGGTAGAACCCATTAACCAGTTTTGTCGACCTTGAGAAGAAATAAAATCTTAGCTAAGAATCTCTCAAGAAATAAAAGATGGCAAACAGATGGAGAATTACTAGGACAGCGAATTGTCTACATTATCACCAAGGGTTTCTGTAGTGGATGCTTTTATGTCACTATTTTTCTTTGTTACAAGATGGGGGTTCAGATTGGAGAAGGAGTGGGAAATGTCTGCGATATAAAGGCAGAAGACATCAGTAAATTGCTTCCCTTTCCGCTCCCCCAAAAAAGAGATGCTTTCAGAACCGTAGGCTCTTGAAAGAAGAAAAAGATGAGTAGAAGATAGGAAAGGCTGTAATGAGAACTGCAAATATCCTTTACTTTAGAGCCAGTGGGAAATATGAACACTGTGTAGTATAGACAAAGGAGGCTGAGATGGTAAGCAAAATGGACGTGATATTTTGCACAGAACCTTACAAACACATGGTAGCTGACTCTATTTTCATTCTCGTCTATATGGAGAAAGCCAGGAAACTGTGGTTTGTCTGTTGAGTAGGTACTGCTGCATATAGACCTTCTAGATGATCAAAGAGGAAGAAGAAAGATGTGAGAAATATTTAACCAGTCTGGACTAGTGCCACAGAATGAAAGGGGAGCGGTGAAGAAGTAATAACTAATAACAAACTTGGGAGGGAAAATGATGCATCCAGGACTTTGAGCTGAGCACAGGCAAAAGTGTTCTTTTCAAGTAAAAGCTTGAAATGAGGGGAACTGGGTAATGTATAAAAACAAAGGAAAGGGGCAGCTAGGTGGTACAGTGGATAGAGCACCAGCCCTGGAGTCAGGAGGACCTGAGTTCAAATCTGACCTCAGACCAAAACATTTGACACTTACTAGCTGTGTGAACCTGGGCAAGTCACTTAACCCTGATTGCCTCACCAAAAAAAAGCAAAAAAAAAAAAAAGGAGAAAATGTAATCTGATGAAATAAAAATGAGATAACAACATCAATGAGGTAGTAAAGTGCTTACTGGCACAGGAACATAGTAGGCACTTATAAATTCTTGTCCCCCTTTCCCTTCCCTCTCCTTATGAAACATGAGAGGTAAATGGAGCCTTAGAGTCAGGAAGGCCTGGGTTCAAATCCTACCTCTGACACAGACTTGCTGTGGGTCATGAGCAAGTGGTACCCCAGGCAACTCTTTAAGGCTAGAAGTTCATAAAGGACATATGAAGGAAGACACTGTCTGCATCTAGAGAAAGAACTGATAAATAGAAGTATGTATAGAATAATTATATATATATATATATAAATACATATATGTGTGTGCATAAATATATATATGTAGATGTATATGCCAGGGGTGGGGAACCTGCAGTCTTGAGGTCACATGTGGCCTGGTACACACATACACACACACACACATACACACACATATCTATTAGTGTCTAATGCTAGGGCAGGAGGGGAGGAGGGAAGGAAAAAAAGAAATTTACATGATAACTATGTTGTATGTTTAGAGGGAATAGCAAGTTTTACATAATGGATTTGTTTCATGTGCAATTATCTTTTTTTATTATACTATGTTATGGAAATATTTGTTTTATTCTATAAATTAAAAATAAATTGAAAAAAAAAAGACTAGAAGTTCCAGGGGAACTATGGCACAGTGGAGAGCTGGTGGCACCAGCCCTGGAGTCAGGAGGACCTGAGTTCAAATCGGGCCTCAGACACTTACTAGCTGTGTGACCCTGGGCAAATCACTTAACCTTGACTGGCTCTCCACCAATCCCCTGCAACTCCCACTCCCTTAAAAAAAAGCAAAGTTGCAGAGGACTTGTTAATCTGCACCACTGGAGGGAGTTTCCACACAGTGAACTTCCTACACTGATGACTCAAAAGACCCCACCCCCACACACACAATAAAAAGAAGCATCTTCAAAAAATAAAACAATGATGGTGCTGAAAAATAAGACAATCCACGAGGCTCTTGATGTTCCAGTGGCTAACTTCTAGGGGTTCTTAACCATTTTTTTTATCATGGACCCCTTTGGCAGTTTAATGAAGTCTATAGACCCCTTCTCAGAATACTGTTATTAATTGTATAATCTAAAATACAGAGGATTACAAAGGAAACCACATATATTGAAATGCAGTTATCAAAATATATTTTTTTAAAAACAAATTCACAGACCCCAAGTTAAAAACCTCTATTCTACAGTAGTAGAGTAGGGCAGTTAGGTACTGAGTCTGGAATCAGGAAGACTCATCTTCTTAAGTTCAAATTTGGCCTCAGGCTCTGATTTGCTGTGTTACCCTGGACAAGTCACTTAACCCTGTTTGCCTCAGTTCCTCATCTGTAAAATGAGCTGGAGAAGGAAATGGCAAGCCACTCCAGTATCTCTTTCAAGAAAACCCCAAATGAGGTCACACAGAGTCAGACACAATTCAAATGATTGAACCCCAACAACAATAACAAACAACGTTTTATAGTAACTAACTCAAAATGGAGAGTTTGGGCTTGGAGAAGCGAGTGGAGATGTACCTCATGACCAATGTGACCAATGCTGGGGAGAGTGCTGGTTGTCACAGTGAATATTCAGGAATGGAGACTTGATTAATGCAGAGATACTCCTAGAAAAGATATTTCAGACTTGACATAGAACCTCATGTACTTGCCATGGATTGTAAGCTCCATGAAGACAGAAATCAAACCTCATTTAAAGTCGGTTCTCCCACAGTGCCTGGTCCATAGTCCATAAACATTCAGAAAATGAATAAATACATCCGTGAAAGAAGGTGATGATGAAGAGAGGATGCCTAAGACCGTGCTAAGCAGACTAGCCTACAAAGATCAGTCCTGCCTTTCAAGGGTATGCAGCTTTTTCTAGAAAGGTATGCTAGGTCATCTTGAAGTGGGAGAAAGAAGGCAGTTCCCCCTTTCCCATGATTCTAGGAGGCTGGACAGGTTCTATGCCAAATGCATAAATGAGGAGGAAGTAGGGGACAGGCAGGTAGGTAACTTGGTTTCAGTAATATACCATGTTATTATGAGAAGGGTAGTTATATAAGATAGGGATTAGTTTGATGAGATTGGTTGGAATAAATTGGCAGATTAAGTACAGGGCAGAATGGTTAAAAAACATCATTGGGCCATTATTTTCACTCGTCTGAAAAAATTTTTTTCAGCAGATCTTCTATTAGTATGACTAAGATTCTGTTCCAAAGAACCTCTCCCACTCCCACCCATGTTTTCAGAATCAAGAAACAGGAAAATTCCAATTGCCTAGGGGACACATTTATGGGTTCTCAACCGTGAAAATCTCAGTCACAGAAATTAAGTAATTTACCTGGGGTTTCACAGCAATCTAATTATATAATTACATTTAGAATCCAGTGGCCTTTGAGGTGAGGTTCTTTTTAAAAATCTAGTCACATTACCTATAGTACTCTTTATTGGGAGGTAATGTGGTACATTGTAAAGAACACAGACTCTGGAATCAGAGGACCTAGATTCAAATCCTGCCTCTGATGCTTGCTAACCTGTCCCCTTAGGCAAGTCATTTAACTTCCTGGATCTCAGCTTCCTCAGCTGAGCCAAGGCCTGTTGAAAGCCTTGTATTCAACTTTAATGTCTAAGAGCTTGTTTCCTCCTCTCCCTTGGGAGTTCTAATAACAGGTTAACAGGACCCTGCTTCCATGTTGGAGAGGGCTCTCATTCATTCTCTGAAAATCCTCTGTTGGTTTATTTCTGCTGATGGATGCCGTATCATTTTGTACTGGCTCTCCAATCATGGTTCATTCTAGGATTAACAAGTTAAGAATGAACCACAGAGAAAATTATTTCAGTTATCTGCTAAACCAGTCCCTCTCAGGCCAGAACCTAGACCCCAAAAGGTACCCGCAAAGAAGGGAGGAAGTTACCCAAAGGAAAAAAAAAGGGGAGGTTATGTAATAAGAAGAAGGGAAGAGAATAAGGATGAGAACAACTTTGAAAAAATGTTGTTGTTGAGTCGTTTCAGTCGCATCTGACTCTCTGTGACCCCATTTGGGGTTTTCTTGGCAAAGATACAGGAGTGGTTTGCCATTTCCTTCTCTAGCTCATTTTACAGATGAGAAAACTGAGGCAAAGAGAGTTAATCAAGTTGTCTAGGGTTAAACAGCTAGTAAATGCAAAAAAAAAAAAAAAATGGAAATACCTAGTAGTCTAGGCACAGGAGGCTAAATGTGTTTAAGACTCCAAGTGAACAGTCCGATTTTTTTTATAGCTATATGCTTCTGGTACAGTTTGAAATATTTGTATAAAATTCCATAAAAATGCAGAAATGTGTTTTACGCTTTTTCAAAGCTATGTTGTTAGCACACAAAATGCTTTGTTGTTGATTCATTCATTCATCCTGAAGTTCTGATGAGAGCACAGATTCACTAAATACCAAAACCCACAAACCTCTACTTACTATTTCCATTATCCTCCAAATAATTGGATTGTTGGTTTACATGGACCATTGGGTCTAAGACATGAAAGGCTTAGAACTAGCATAATAAGGTGGATATTAAAGGAAGTCGATATTTCAAATCAATATTAAAAAAAAAACTTCCTAAAAATTGGAAGTAGAAAATATCACTGAATGCCCCATCACTGAAAGTCTTGGAATGGAGGCTAGATGACCTCTTGTTAAACATGTAGGCAGGGATTGCACTAGTTGATCTCCAAGGCATCGTTCAACTTGGCGGTTCTATGATTTTATGATCCTGCTGAGGTTTTGGCTGACTTGTCATGTGTTTGTGGTCCTCTGGTCTCTGAGTCAGATGGTCTATTGTTTTGTCTCTTTGCCAACCTAGCATCTCTTCATTAAGGAAATTATACCTCTGGTACTTTTGCCACTCTCAACTTCCTAAGGAGTTTTTCATTTATCATTCAGCCACATAGGGAGACTTTGTACATTTTTTTCCATTGCAAGCCAGGCATTATGGAATATTATTCCAGTCTTGTTAACAATGAGGGATGAATTGAGGTTAGATGTAGTTGAATTCTTTCCATAAGGTACTCATACTAACCTAGTTATATCCCTATTTAACGCATTACCCTATTTAAGATGTTGAGACATGCTTACATTTACTAATCTATTCTCCAAACTTTCTAAAAGTTTTCTATTTATAAGAATAAACCAGAAAACCTAATTTTGTCATTGAATTCCCCATCCTTCCAGGTAGATCGATGCCCAGAGTGTCCAAGACTGAGGGTTTCTTATACAACTTGAAAAGATTTTCTGTCCACTAATTATTAAAGCTCTATTTTGATGTGCTGTTTGGAAAATCTGAAATGAATGTAAGGTTAAGGAGGCTAAGCAATGTGATGATTCCAGACCTCCATAAAATGTAATTGTTTAGACAAGATGGAGGCATTTGGGCTGCATTAATCTGACATCAAGACAACTCATTGATTCAGGTCAATAAAGAAATAATAATTGTCCAGTAAAATCCATAAAAATAATTTTAAGAAACTCAGGCAGTGCTCATAAGGGAATGTGCATTCGGTTTTTTTGCACATCACGAAAATGAGAGAAATGTGACATCTTCCTAGGACAACGCACAGTTAAATCCAACAGGAAATAATAATATTAACCATAATAGTATTTATATATTGCTTTAAGGCTTGCAAAGTGCTTTATAAATATTATTTCATTTTATCCTTACAACAACCCTCCACAGCATTATCAATAAACCAGCAAATACTTATTGAGTACTCACTATTAGCAAGTCCCTATACTAGGTGTTGAAGGGGATACAAAGAAGCTAATTCTTGGACCCAACCTTCAAGGAGTCAAGAATTTTTGCATTAACCATGGACAGAATCAACTGTAACTCCAAGTAGGAGTGACAGAAAATGTTGGTGCCATTTAACTCAATTCAATAGGTATTTTTTGAATTCTTGCTCTTAAGGTTACTTACAATTTAACAAATAGGTTAGGGAAATCAGAAAAGATATCTGATTTAGGGAGAAATATAATAAAAATATTTTTAGTTATTATTTGAGATGATGGTAGGGATATCCAAGTGGAAATGAACAGCATATTGGAAATGTAGGGCTGGAACTCAGGAGGGAGGTTTCTGAATTTTTTTTTTACATAAAGCACATTTTCCCCAAGTTCCTTCAAGATTAGATTTCTCTCTAGTTTAGGCTAATTAGTTAGATTTTGTAATTGCATAGAATTTAACTTTCATTATAATTGAATTATTGCTTCTGGACGGCTCTCAGGAATTTCAAGCTTATCAATATCTATAGTAAAATAGTTTGGGGCTTTTATGTTCTTCATTCCTTCTTGCTTAGATGCTTTATTACTTCCCCTTATTTGATTTTTCCAATATAGAATGTTTTTAATATTCTTTTATATATCATAGGGATTTTCTGGTACAACCGGTATTTTCCTCGATTTTTACCTACTTGTTGAGAGTTCACAGGCAAAAAAAAAAAAATTACTACTTCTTCTGATGTTAACACCTTTCTTACAATTACGGAATATAACCTGGAGGTCATCATGGAATCACTGAAAGCACTGCTCAATTTCCCAAATGCAATCCCTCCTGTTCTTTTCCTCCTATTGCATTCCAGCTCATTATCCATCTGTCTATCTACCCTAGATGTATATGCTGCTGTAATAAATCCATTAGATAGCCACACAGCTGCATAGTCAGTCTGGATAATAGTCATTTTTTTATCCATCAAAAACTTTTATTAGGTCATTTAATAGGAACAACAAAACACTGTTTTATGGGCGCTAAAGTTTATGAGAAGCAGTGAGTATAATGGATAGAAAGCTGGCCTCCGAATCAGGAAGTCTTGAGTGCAAATTCTATCTCTAACACTTGGACTGTGTGACCCTGGTAAGTGACTTAATCTCTGCAATGTTCCCAAGTCACTCTCTAAGACTATGAGATGCGGAACAGTTGTCCATCTGCATTGGTGGTGGGAATTTCCTCCCTGGGAGTTCCTTACACCAATAAAACCACAGAGCTTGGGGAAAAAAAAAAAAAAAACTATGCCAGATGCTGAAAGAATTATAGTTATAGCTTGGTGATTTTACAGTCTTCATGGAATGCTGGAATTTCATGTAGCTTTAAATTATTTAAAGAGTTTTTGCCCTGTGATTTCAAGGAAGTTTGTTTATTTATTCCAGGCTTCCTTTTTACTTTTCTGCTTATTATTTATTTATTGAAGTTGTGACTCTTCAGTAAACATTTTAGTTTTATCCTTGATATCGACTTTTATCCTGTTTTTCGAATTCATTTTAGTTTATTTGTTTTCAAGTTATGCCAACAACTCAATGATTAAATTTATTATTCAGAAATATTTAGACCATTGTTTCTCTTCATCAAATGGACTGTGTTTTGGCCAATTCACTGCTTATTAGGATGGATTAGTTTATTTTGCTGCTGAAAAGGAAGTTTTCATTCATTCGTCAAATATTTGACTATGTGACATTTACATAGCACAAAGTGCTATAAAGCACATTTCTATAGTGTAAACCAGACGTGTCAAACTCTCTAGTGGTGGGCAATGAGGCCAGCAAAACTCACAAACTCTGTTTGAACCAGATTAAAATATAATTGGGGAATATTTAGCAATAAATAAAAATACAATACTATAGATAATGTTAATTTCTGGTTTTCTAAGTCAGTATGCTGCCCACAGGGATCTGTTTCTACTTGAGTCTCTATTTGAATTTGACACTGCCAGACTGTAAGGCATTTTACACAAATTATTTCATATGATGGGGCAGCAAGGTGGCTCAGTGGAGAGAGCACCGGCCCTAAAGTCTGGAGGACTTGAGTTCAAATCCGGCCTCAGACACTTGACACTTACAAGCTGTGTGACCCTGGGCAAGTCACTTAACCCCATTGCCTAGTCACATCCCCCCCCAAAAAAACACCAAATTATTTCATATGAGACTCAGAACAACCTTGTAAAGTAGGCATGACAGACATTATTATTTCCATTTCCCAGATGAGGAAAATGAGGTACAGAAAAATAATTTGCCTAAGGTGACATGGCTAATAAGTATCAGAGGTAAGATTTGAACATGGGTCTTTCTGACTTCAAGTCCAGTACTCTATGTACTATACCATACTGCCTTCTGTGTGGTAGGTGTTTTCATTGTTGTCTGACTCTTTGTGGCCCTATTTTAGGGTTTTCTTGGGAAAGATAATGGAATGGTTTGCCACTTCCTTCTCCATATCATTTCACAGATGAAGAAACTGAGGCAAACAGGATTAAGTGACTGGCCCAAGGTAACACAGCTAGGGAGTGTCTGAGGCCAGATTTGAACTCAAGAAGAGTCATCCTGACTCCAGGCCTGGCACTCTATCCACTGTGCCATAAGATAAATAAAACATGATCCTTGCTTCAAGGAGTTTATGATTTTGGGGATCATGAGATTTTGTGAATTCAGATATTGCCTACACACATTCTCCCTTCATAACTCCTGATCCTAAGCAAAGGAAATTCATATTTATCTCCAGAGAGGATCCACCTAACATTCTAGAAAGCATTCTTCTAGGTTATTTTCCCTCTTTGAAGAGACCAATAGGGTTCTTAGGCTGTGCATCTATTATCTCTCATTCTCACCTCTCACTTCGACTTCCTTCTCTCACAATACTTTTCTTTAATGACATCCCCTAAGCCACTTTGTGAATACAGATCATCACTTGGTATAAACTATAGCTAACTCACACCCACCAGCATCTCTCCATTGTGAATGTGGATTATTGCACAGTTATTTTAGTGATCCCAAGCAATCCCTTGGACGCAAAGCTCCACCTTGTCTACAAACCATCCTACTGATAATACTCTCTATTTCTTGGATTTGTGCTCTGTTTCCTGGATTCCTCATCTGACTCCATCTTCTTTCTAGGTTACCTTAAAGAGTACTCCTATTTATAATATTGCTTGTTTGTCCTTCTGTTCACTTAAGCCCATAATCTCTGCAATATGCTTCCCCGTGTTGGGTTTCTAGATTTCATCATGTAAGAATGTTTTCTTGGTGCACAATACTACTCTATTCTGTCTTTTGATTTTTAGGTGTCTGTATATATATTTTTTTATTCCTACCTGGCTCCTCCTTTGCCATTTGAATGCTAACTCCTTAAAGACAAGGACTGTTTTGTTCCTGATTTTAAATTCACAGTGCCTAGACACTGTACTTCACATATAATGGGCACTCAATGAATGTTTGTTGGCTTAAACTGAATGGTGAATGTTTGAATGTCATAATATCTGAGGAATTAATGTAGGCTTAGGTGGTTTTCTTTTTAAACGGATTTTTAGGCCCAGGTCTTCTGAAGTATCTTGGAGCTCATTGATGAGGTTCTGTGATATTCTTTGGCTTAATTCAATCAACACAATATCACCTTCAAAGAGGAGCAGCCACAGACTCTCACCATCTATAAGGAACCACTATCCTATTTGAACCTTGTGAAAGATAGCTTCCGTGGCAGTGGCAAATACCTTAAGCAAACACACACCTCACGGATGTATTTATGGAGTAGGGAATAATAAACCATGCTCCCAAAGGCTCTAAACTCTGCATACTCTGACCCAGAAATGCCACTGCTAGGCCTCTAACCCAAAGAAATCTGGGAAACAAAGAAATTACCTATACATACAAAAATACTTATAGCAGTTCTTAGTAACTCTTACAGCTGAACTAGAAATTGAGTGGGTGCCAATCAACTGGGTAAGTATTGAACAAGTTATAGTATATGAATGTGATGGTATACCATTGAAGGGGACTATTTCAAGGAAACCTGGGAAAACTTGTATGAACGATGTAGAATGAAGGGAGCAGAACAATTTATTGTTGTTATTGTGGTTGTTTGGTTGTTTCAGTTGTGTCTGACCCTCCATGACACCATTTGGGGTTTTCTTGGCAAAGATACTAGAGTGGTTTACCATTTTCTTCTCCAGCTCATTTTACAGATGAGGAACTGTGGCACACAGAGTTAACTGGCTTGCCCAGGATCACACAGCTAGTCTGAGGCTGGATTTGAACTCAGGAAGATGAGTCTTCCTGACTTTAGCCTCCCTCCCCACTCTATCCACTTTGCCACCTAGCTGCCCTAGAACAATTTATACAGTAATAAAATTATTTTAAAGGCAAATAACTTTGAAAGATTTAGGATCTCTTAACATGGCAGTGACCCATCAGATTTCAGAGGACTCATACTGAAATAGCCTTACTCACTTCCCGACAGAGAGGTGATAGACTTAGAGTGCAGATTGAGACATAATTTTTTGGACACAGTCAAGTCAGGAATTTTTTTTTTTAATACATATATACGTGTGTGTGTGTGTGTGTGTGTGTGTGTAAACAGGATTTTTTCCTTTCTTTCTCAATGTTGGGACAAGGTATAGTGGGATAGAAAGAGGGTAGGTTTTTGTTGATTAAGAAATAAACTTTAATTTTAAATTGTTTTAAAAAACTAAAATACTAGCTTTCAGAAAGAAACCTCAAACCAACCAGGAATGAACCTTAAAGTCATTAGAGTTCAAACTGTACTCAGTGTAAAAGTCCCTAGTGGTTTTAATTGACCAGCTTTTCAAAACTTTCTGGCACTATGACCACATGACTAAAACTAGGCACACAGTTGAACCCAGAATGATTCTGTGCCTCTTCTCATATTAAATTTAATATAGTTACTTTTCTACCACAGATTGGATTTATTATACAAAAACAAGGCTAAGCAAGTAGTTCATGCCCAGAGGTTGACCACCCAGAGACGATGAATTCTTTGGCCATGGAAACCTACGAAACAAATTTTAGAAATGCAAAATGGCCTTTACTTCTGTCACCCCCTTCCAACTTCTGCATCAATGATAGCAGAATAGTAAAATCACAGCAGGGAATTCAAGGCATTGCAGATCATGCAATCATAGGTTTAGAGGAATCTTAGAAGCCACCGAGGCACATAGTGAAATCACCCCCAGAATTATACAGTAAGTGTCTGGGGTGAGATTGGAACCCAAGTTTTCCTAAGTCCAAGTACAGTGATCTACCTACTATACCATACAGAGTTTTAAGATCATCTATAAACATGAATTGTTGGTATGAGGGATAGACAGTAACAGCAATGAGGCCACCAGTGTCCCTGGATCGAAGAGTACATGGGGGTAAAGGGTAAGAAGATTGAGAAGCCAGGAGGTGGGTAGGTTACAAAGATCTTTAAAAGCCAAACAGAAGATTTTTATCAGGACGGGTAGGTGGCTCAGCTGATAGAGCATCAGCACCGGAGTCAGGAGGACCTGAGTTCAAATTCAGCCTCAGGTACTTGACACTAGCTGTGTGACCCTGGGCAATTCACTTAACCCAGATCTCCTCCCCAAAAATAAATAAATAAAAGGATTGTATCTTTGATCCTGGAGACAATAGGGAGTCACTGGAGTTTATTGAGTAAGGGGATGATTTCCAGGGGTGGGGAACCTTCAGGGGGCTGGAAGCCACATGTGGCCTTCTAGGCCCTTGGGTGTGGCCTTTTGACTGAGTCCAAGTTTTACAGAACAAATCCTTTCATTGAGGGGATTTGTTCTGTGAAGTTTGGATTCAGTCAAAGGGCCGAACTTGATGACCTAGAGGGTCACATGTGGCCTGGAGGCCCAAGGTTCCCCACCCCTGACATACCAATGCTCTAAGAAGATTAATTTGACAACTGAGTGGGCTTACTTTCATGCTGAAAACCACTGGAGGAAATAATATCAACAAACTGATTGAATCCATTACAAATTCACATAATCTAAACTCAACTGGGCTCTTACAGCTGCATGATAACCCTTAATTCTTCCCTGATTGGCTCTCTATCACACTTAGCACAGCAGTTGTTTCAAACTTTATTTTCTCTCTTCAAGCATCTAAGTTATGCCATCACCTTTCCTCTACTCCTTCACTGAGAAAATCAAGGTCATTTATTATAAATTATTCCTCCATATTGACCACCTCGTAATCTTTCTACATCATCCTCTATCTCTCCTTCTTTCCTCCAGTCTCTGAAAAGGAAGAAAAAATTCTTCTAGCTCAGTCCAAGTTCTCCAACTATTTCCCTCCTCTCCCAAATGCTTGTTTCTTCATTTCCTCTCTCATTTTCAATCTCTTTTGTTATCTACTGGCTTCTCCCCACTACTTAGAAACAGACCAGGTCTCCCTCATTGCTAAATAGCCTTCCTTTGACTCTGACATCCCCTCGGGGTATATTTCTATATCTCTTTTCCCTTTCACAGACAAACTCAGAGAAAAAGTCATCTCTGGTCATAATCTCCTTTTCCTTTCCTCCCACTTATTTCTCACCCCCTTGTAATCAGGCTTCTGACTGCGACATTTTACTGAAAATCATCTCTCAATGCTTATAGATGTTTTATTGTCTTTTGCAGATGTTGCTTTTTTTTTTTTAAACAAATTGAAGGTTTGTGGCAACCCAGTATAAGTAAGTCATTGGTGACATTTTTCCAACAGCACGTGCTCACATTGTATCCCTGCATCACGTTTTGGTAATTCTCCCAACGTTTCAAACTTTTTCATTATTTATTATGTCTACTACGGAGAACTGTGATCAGAGTCTTCGATGTTACTATTTTAAATGTTTTGGGGCACCACAAACCATAAGACCATGAACTTAACTGATAAACGTTGTCTGTTCTGACTGCTCCATCAGCTCATCGTTTCCCATTCTTCCTCAGGCTTCCCTATGACACAACATTATTGAAAATTATTACATTAACTTAGCTGATAAATTAGCAGCAGGGTTTGAGAGGATTGACTCCAATTTTATTTGGAAGTTCTATGGCCGGTAAAATGCTATCAAAAGAGAAATCTTTTGTCGAAGGAAGAGTCAATCAATCGATATGGCAAACTTCATTGTTGTCTTATTTTAAGAAATTGCTACAGTCACCCCAACCTTCAGCAATCACTACCCTGCTCGGTCAGCAGCCATCAATGAGGCAAGGCCCCCCTCCCCAGCAAAAAAGTTACGATTTGCTGGAGGCTCAGATGATGATTAGCATTTTTTCATGATAAAGTATTTTTAATTAAGGTATTTACATTGGATTTTTAGACATAATACTATCATACACTTAGTAGATTACAGTTTGGTATAAACATAACTTTCATATATACTGGAAAACCAAAAAATTTGTGACTTGCTTTATTGTGATATTTGCTTAATTGTGAATGTCTAGAACCGAACCTTCAATATCTTTGAGATATGCATGTATTTAGGTGGCCCAGTGGATAGAGTGCCAGGCCTGGAGTCAGGATGACTCATCTTCTTGAGGTCAAATCTGACCTCAGACACTTACTAGTTGTGTGACCCTTAGCCAGTCACTTAACCCTATTTACTTCAGTTCCTCATCAGTAAAATGAGCTGGAGAAGGAAATAGCAAACCACTCCAGTATCTTTCCCTAGAAAACCCCAAATGGGGTTATGAAAAGTCAGACACGACTGAAAAATGACTAAACAACATGCCTGTACTTTCCTCATCCTTTGGTTTCTGTGACAGTGCCTTCTCTTGACTCTTCCTCCTACCTATCTGATCTCTCCTTGGTTCCCTTTGCGGGATAATCATCCATACTTTGGCCCCTAAGCATAGGCATCCCCAAAGGCAATATCCTAGGCTATCTTTACCTCTTTTCCTATACTCATCCCTTGGTGATTAAATCTACTTCCATGGTTTATCATCTCTATTCAGACAACTTAGATATGATATCTACTCTGATGTCCATCCATATATCTAGCCTAAATCTTTCCCCTAAACCGCAGTCATCCTTGACTGTATCCTCTCCTTTATTTCCCCACAGCAATCCATCACTTAGGCCCAGCAATTCCACCTTCACAACATCTCTCCCATTCTCCCTTTACTTCACTCACGCAACTACCACACTAATTCTTCCCCCCATTAAGTCTTATATTCACCACTGTAATAGAATACTAAATGGTCTCTATTCCTATAGTACCAAACCTCCTTAATACATCTTCAGTATAGCTCCTAATAACCTTCCTGAGGCACAGTTCTATCCAACCGTATTATTTCCCTACTCAAAAATCTTACTTCAAGGATAAAATAGAAATTGCTTAGCCTGCTATTTAAAATCCTTTTCGATAGGTCTCCAAATTACCCTTCCAAACTTCTTTCATATTACTCCCCTTCACTCCAGGCAAATCAGATGACTAAGTGTTCTCCAAACTAAACATTCCAACTCTGGCCTCCAAGCCTCCTTCCTCATTTCCACTTGTCAAAATATTTATCTTCCTTCAAAGGCCAGCTCGGGTGCCCCTCTGTTTTTGTGTCTCCTTGCCTGATACCCATAGCTGATAGTGCTATCTTTCAGGATGTATCAACCTACATTTGAATCACTTGGGGTACAGTGGCCTAAAAGTCTTAGTATAATTTTAAGCTTTAATAACGTAAAAAGATCTAAAGTTTTAATAGCTTAAAACTACATTAAGACTTTTGGGATGCCCAGGATGTTAAATGGAGCAATGAACTTGGTCAGTAGGTCAGTCAATAATAATTAGGTGCCCACTATGTGCCAGGTACTGTGTTAAGCATTAGAGCCTGATGTTAAAAGACCCTGGTTTAGGTCATTTTTTTTTAAAAGGAGCTTAGATTTGGAGCTGGAAGGGATCTTACAGGTCATCTAGTTCAGTGGTGTCAAACTTATACAGAAATGATCTTTTCATGGCAAATTGACTTAGAAAACCACGGTAAGCATCTTGAAACTATATTTTAATCCTATCCAGGCTACACTTATCCCGTCCACTGAGTTTGACATCTCTGGTGTAGTCCAACCCTCTCATTTTGTAGATAAGTAAATTAAGGCTCAGAGAGAGATTAAGTGACTTTCTCAGGGTAACTGGAAAGTCATCGACAGAGCCAAAATTCAAACGAGTTTGACTCTAGCTAGAGCCGGCACTCCTTTCACTGGACTATGCTGTCTCTGACTTATAGATGATGTGACTAAGGGCAATTCAACACAATTCTAAGATCTCAGAGCTGGATGAGACCTCAGGGAGTATCTGGTCCACTCTGTACCTGATAGGAATCTCCTCTCCAACATTCCCAACAAGTGATCTTCAGTCTTTTCTTGAAGGTGTCTAGTGAGGGAGAACCCGCTACTTCCCCAAGCAGCTCATTCTGCTTTGGGATAGTTTTGGTTGTTAAGATGGTTTCCATAAATCTAAATTTGCCCCTGTACAACTTCTCATAGCAATAGTTGGAGCAGAAGATAAAAAATAATCATCAACTGTGTAGGGAGCAAACCAAAACCTCACCTCTTACTAGTACTGTTATGTGGACTGTGCAGATCTGGAGAGAAAGGGTCAACTTTTTAGTGATCCTGAGCATTTTCCCCTTGTTAGGGACCTCTACCTCAAGGTAGTACTATAAATCTGGAAGACTGTATAGGTTTCTGGGGGGGGATCAGGCTCATTTGAGGGGGTAGGTGGCTTAACTCTCTGACAACCTTAAGTTGCTTGAGCTTTGAGTCAGGTGTGGCAGAGTGGATTGAGCTCAACCTGGGAGACTGTACAAGTCCCTGGGAGATGTGGAGACCCATCAGAATGGGACAGGCTTGGGCAGGAGTCCCTTTGAGTATTCTATCAGATAAAATAAAGTCTGTCTTATATTTAATATCTTGTTAGCCTGTGTGCTTGCATGGGAACTGAAGGCATTTTTCTTTTCTGGTGGAGACTTAGATACTAGTTAACTTCTATGGTGGAAATTTTAAACCTTGTAGAGACACAAGTCAAAGGGCAGGATGAGAAAGTAACCCCCAAGATTGAATTTAGTTTTGGTTAACCCAGAACTGAGGTTCTGGGTTACTGGTCTATAGCTTAATGCCTTATCCAAACATCAGCTATGAACATCATTATTATCATTGTTATAAAACTTGCCCAGACTCAGTTGACTTTCTGTTTCGGATTTCTTCCTCATCTTACTCTGTATCCTTCACACTCTGGATTAGAGTGTGATCACACACTTCTTTAGCCTGGTGTGGTAAAAAGACACATGAATCAGTCAGAAGATCTGAATTCCTGTCTCACTCTTTCCACTGACTTGCTCTGTGGCCTTGGGCAAGCTACTTAACATCTCTGTGGGCCTCCACTATATGACCTATTTCCAGAGTCTAAAGCATCAATGGACTTCTCCACTTACACCAACCCTTGCTTTCTTCACCTTGTCCCCAACACACACTTAACTTGCCAGAGAGAAGGAAATGAGGGGAGGCACCTTGGCACAGGGGAAAGACCAGGGGCTCTGAAGTCAGAGGGCAGTGGAGTGGGTGGACCTGGGTTCAAATCCTACTTCTGGGGCCCCTAAGTCACATATCCCTGCACCTCTAGGCCTCAGTTTCCTCATCTGTAAAATGAAGGTGGGCTGGACTAAGGTGCCTCTGAGATCTGTTGCAGCCCAGACCCATGTTCCTCAGGTAAGGGAAGAGGGCAGGGTTGGAGATGGAGCCAGGGCCTGTGGACACAGACACACACAAACACACACACACAGAAACAGACACACACAGACACAGACAGACACACACAGACACACACAGACAGACACACGCTGACACAGACACACAGACACACAGACACACTGACACAGACACACAGACACACACACAGACACACACAGACACAAACATTTGCAGACACACGCTGACACACAGACACACTGACACAGACACACAGACACAGACACAGAGACACACACACACAGACACAGACACACAGACACACTTACAGACACACAGACACAAAGACACACACACACACAGAAACAGTCACACACGGACATAGACACACACACAGACACACACACACACACAGACAGACACACAGACACAAACACATGCAGACACACGCTGACACACAGACACACAGACACGCAGACAGACAGACAGACAGACAGACAGACACACACACACACACACACACACACACACACACACACACACACACACACACACACACACACCCTCCCCCATCAGCTCCCAAGGCTTTCCCCTCTTGGCTCTGGACCGAGCACCACTCGGGTCGAGTGGGGGCTGGGGCGCATACGCGCCTCTCCGTCTCCGCCCCCTCCCGTCCCCGCCCTCTTCCTCCTCCTCCAGCCCCGCCCCTTCCCTCGGGCTCGCGCATCCTGGTCCAGCTGGGCGCGGGCGCGGGCTCGTCTGGGTCGCGGCGGCCGGAGCTGCTCCTGCCCCTGCTCCTGCTCCCGGTCCACCCGCCTCTCGGAGCCATGGCGGAGCCGGGCTCGGTGCCGCCCCACCTGTTGCTGCCCCCGGGGCTGCTGGAGCTGTGCGTGCTGCTGGGAGCCCCCCGGGAGAGCCTCCGCGATGTGGAGCAGGTGAGCGGGGACCGACGCGGGGATGAAATGGAGTGGGGGCCCCCAGTGCAGCCCGTCCCTTCTCTGACCCACACCTCGACCCATTTTGCCGACAGGGAGACTGAGGCCCCGAGAGGCACTCTCTGGGAATGTCCGGAGCGGTTGCAATAAGGGACTGTCCCAAGGTCACACAGCGAGTGAGAGTAGAAAACTCACTTCTCTTAACTCCCTGTCTCGGACTTTCGGTAACACTTTGTTTCTCGACACTCGTTTTCCTTGTTGTTTGTTATCAAAGTTAACCTTGTAACAGCAGCTGCAACCTTTTCCTGATGCTCTTCTTTTCCACCGACCTCCCTGCTACTGGGATACTCATCTTCTCCCACCCCATCCCCCAAGCTCCCCTGGTGCCTTCCCTCCCTCTTCTTCCTTCCTTGTCCAAGGAGTTGTTTATTTTTGCATTGTATAAGCCACACTGGGGACACACTGATCTCGAACCCAGACAGGATGTCTTAGACCAGATCATCTCCAAGGTGATCTCAGCTCTGACTGTCACCGTCTATTTGTTAGGCCTTGGACATCGTAGGGATGCGCCCTGACTTGGTGGGTTTGTTCGCGGTGGATGGTTCTGTAAGAGAGCCCCATTTTTTCTGCCTGGTGAAATTCTGTAAGACCCCCCTCTTCCCTGAAGCTTTCCGCCCTCATCTAGCCAGAAATGATCTTTGCCACTTCTGAGTCTCCTTAAAATGACATTCTTTCCACCTTGACCTATAGTCCCAATAAAAATCCCTTTGGATTTGGAGAGCCTTTAAGATTGACTTTTCTTTGCAGTGCTTAAAAGTTCTGGTTTTTAATGGGTTTTTGTTTTGTGTTTGTACTGATTTCATTAGGGTAGGAGAGCTTAGGGTGTGGAACTTCCTTTGGCACAAACACCTTTGCAACTATTTTTTTTTTAAATTTGATTTTGTGTCTGAGAGGTGCCTGGTGCATGAAGAGGATTGATAACTTGTCATACTTCCTATAGGTGTGACAGGCCTTCCTGATCAAGAGACCTTCGCTGTATACAATATGTCATGCTGCCTCTAAAAAAAAAAGCAACATTTACATAATAGATATGTATTGAATTTGAACCCCATCTTGGGTCTTTTCCTCATGACCATCCTCAGAGGTATTCACTCCATGGACTACAAACCTACCTTAGTAATTGCACCCCTAGGTCAGGTTGTCTCTTAGCCTCTGCCAGCTGGAGAGTTATGGAACAAGAAAGGACCATCGAGGATAGAGTGTGCAAACCACATGGTTTTTAGTGGAGGTAGGAAACACGTAAGGAGCATGTGAATGATAGAGGGGGTGGGAAAGAGGTGAGAGTTGCTTTTCAGATCAAAGTTAATTCTGAGGTTGCTGTAGTATGAGAAAGTCAAGAATAGGGACAAGTAGCCCTGTGCCCACTAAACAGTTTCCTCATCTGTCAGATGACTGGGTTGGACTTGGGGGATTAGCTTTCCAGACTTTACATTCTGGGGCTCCATTCCCCACTATAGTTAGAGATATGAGTAAAATGGAAAGGACCTTAGAATGGGAGCCTGGAGACCTGGCCCTGGAACTAGGTGCTTGTGTAACCTTGATAAGACACTTGACCGCTGAGGCCTTGGGCTTCCTTGTCTGCAAAATGAGGTTATTGGAGGAGATAATCATGAAAGTCCCTCCCAGCCCTAACTTTCTGGGATTCTATGAGCAAATGATCATGTCCCCTAGTTCTCTTCTTCAGTCTTCTCCATGGACAGCCCCTCATAGTGACAGTTGGAGTCACTTGCACGGTTTTACCAATGTGATTCCTCAACTGCAGCAATGATGCCTGTAATGTAACATTACCTGGAAGGCAGGGGAGGGCACTGAGAGGCAGGAAGCTGTGGATTCAAGTCTCAACTTTGGCCTATGCTGGTTGTGTGACTCAGAGCAGATCACTTAACCCCTCAATATCCCTGAGTCAGCTCTCCAAGTTACAAAGAAGGTGTCATTTGCATTGGGGAAGAGGAAGCTTCTCATTGGGAGGTTCCTACACTGTTGAAATCACTGGTCTAACTCACATCCCTCTCCTACCCCTACCACCAGGATAGCAATTACTTGTATTTGGTCCTGCTACTTCCTAAATTCATTTGCATCTTTTTTTCCTGTAAATATTCCTGTGAGATCTATTATTCTTTATTGCTTTGTATTGAGGTCACGTAGTAGAGAGAGAATAAGTCTTAGATTTAAGAATCCCTGGGTTCACATCCTACCTCACACACTTCCTAGTGTGTCATACTTCTTTTGAGCCTCAAATTACTCATCTGCAAAATAGGCATAATAATAATTCCTATAGTCACTTATAAGGCTATTGTGAAGATTACCCAGATAACTTTGTAAAGCACTTTACGAACTTCAAAGCGCTATCAAAAAATTCATTGTTATCATTATTATTATCTTATTTATGTGCATCTGTCATCACACCCCAAACGAATTGTAAGTTCATTTAAGTCAGATTGAATACCTGTAGTCTTTTTGTACTGGTAGCACAGTGCAACATCTTGTTTAAATATTCAGTTAATTTTTGTTGTTAATCCATCCAACTCTTCATGACCCCATTTGGGGTTTTCTTGGCAAAGAAACTGGAGTGATTTGTCATTTCCTTCTCCAGATCATTTTACATATGAGGAAACTAAGGCAAACAGGGCTAAGTGACTTGTCGAGGGTCACACAGTATCTGAGGCTGTATTTGAACTGAGGTTCTCCTGACTCCAGGGCCAGCACTCTATCCACAGAGGCACTATATAAATGTTATTTATTATTATTATTATTTAGAATAGTGTAAATTCACATACATGCAGCTGCTTTAGGGGGTTCATTGTTCTCACTGATAGGAGCCTAACTATACCCTGTTGGACTTTGGGCAAATCACTCACATCTCAAAATTGCTTAATGCTCAGAGATTATCATCTGTGAGGAATTCCTATTCCAGCAAATATCAATCAATATATTGTCCCGTAGTTAATTACTTTTGTTGTTGTTCCTCCTTCCATTCTTGAAGAGAACCAATGACGTCACATGGGCGATGTCTTGACTTGAGAGTGAATTGGATTTAAGTCATCAGCCTCACTCTCTCCTCCAGAGTCATTAAAGTGGCAAGACAGAAATGAAGAGGACTGGCAATGGCCCTGCATGCAGTGGGTGACCTTGGCCTTTCTCAGTGAAGGTCTTTCCCAAGTCTCAGTTTGTCTGAGAGTTACTTTTGTAGAGTCAGGTCTAAGATCCAGGACGTCCGGTGCTTTGGGGACTAAAGTAAGCTGGTTTTCTCACTTGTGATGGCAATCCCCTTTTCTCTGATTCTACCTCACCTCATTACTGCCAAGGGAATGTCTGTCACTATCTTTGTGGAAGCTATAGAGGTTCAGATATGTCCATTCTGCTGTGGATTTCTCTAATTCCATGCTGCCTTCCTTTCCTACCCTTTCTCTGTTAATTCTTAAGAGTTCTTAATAATTCAGATTTCTAGTTGAACTTCTCCATTATTCTGTTCTTGCTGGTATTAGACACAAAGCTGGGTATATTGTAATTTTTCCTTAGTGGGTGAGTGGTGTGGGAATAGTAGCAATATTTTTGATGTATTAGTTAGGTTCAATATTGACTCTGCCACTGAATCTTTATGCTTGTCATTTAATTTATGGTTTAATTTAATCATCTGTAAATTATTCTAATTTTTAAAGGGGGCTGTCAATTGAAAATGGAGGCTATAGTCAGTCAATAAGCATTTATTAAACGCCTTCTATGTGCCAGGCACTGTGCTAAGCACTGGAGATACAAAGAAAGGCAAAAGACAGTCCCTGCTCCCAAAATGCTCATGGTCTAATGGTTATAGGGAAATAACATCCATTTTGGGGGGGCATTTTACAACTAGGAAGCATAGTGGATAGAGTCATAGAAGATAAGAAGATAAAAGTTCAAATCTAGCCTCAGACACTTACTAACAGTGTGACCCTGTTCAAAGCAGACCTCTTTCTGCCTCAGTTTCCTCAACTGTAAAATGGGATAATTATATTACCTACCTCTCAGGGTTGTCATGAGGATGAAATGTGAAAATGCCTATAAGGTACTTAGCACATAGTAGGTGCTTAATAAAAGCTTATTCCTTCTTTCCCAATTTTCTTCCCATAAACCTATTGAAGTGAGTAGGGCAAATATTATTATCTCTGTTTTATGGATGAAGACCACTGAAATCACAGTGCTTATACAAATCAGGGCTGGGGTTCCAACTCAGAACTCTGACTCCAAGTACAGCACAGTTTGCATCTTACTACATTGCGTTTCTAATAGAAATTAATGAATTTGAAATGAGTCATTTCATCTTAATGTCTCAGTTTATTATTTCTAATTGTATCTTGGTGAAAAAAGCTGTCTTCTATTAAGAAACTATCTCTGTTTCTTTTGTTTTTCCCAGAATAGAAATACATCCCTTGCCCTTCTCCTCCCCCCCCCCAGCTTTGTGCTGTCTCACTTCCTCAAACATGCCAAAATGGCATCTTTCCCATGTCTTTGTATTTTGAAATAGGAAATGACATGCTTTCAATTACTGTACTTCTTACTAGATCTAAAGTATTTTGCTTTTTGGATGGTTGTAGCCTGTCCACTTAGTTGTGTTGGATTGGGACATCATTCCCAGAGAGTAGGATGAATCCATTTGAAATGTCTATAAGTGGTGCATGACAAATTGAAGCCGACTGTGGAGCCCTTCTCATTTGATGGAAAGGGCTGCCAGCATAAGTAGAAAAGCCCCTTTTATTCTTTTTTTCTACATCGTTAAGAGGGGCAGAAGTAGCCAAGTAGTAGGAGAAAGGGCAGTGGATGGGCAACCGCTGGCTTTTAAAGCCGCCATAAATGCCATTGTTCATGAAACGTTTTATTTGGTTTTGTTTTTATAACACAATTAATCAGGGTGGCTAAATCATTTCCATTTGTTTTGGTGGCTTTGTCATAATTCTCCACAACATTGTGGGCAAGTCTTCCAACCTTATGTCAGTGTAGAGCTGAAGTCCACAAGACTGTGAAATAACTTATCAATTCTGGTACACCCTTTCTATGTTATTTTAGGTATGACTATTTAGAGGTAGGTAGGTGGCTAAGTGAATAGAGCACTGGGGCTTATTCAACTCCAGTCTTAGACACTTACTAGCTATGTGACCCTAGGCAAGTCATTTAACTTTTATGTGCCTCTGTTTCCACATTTGTAAAATGGGCATGATAATAATAATAGCAGCTACCTCACAGGTAAGGATCAGATGAGATAATTTTGTAAAGCATGTTGTAAACCTTTAGAGAGCTATACAAATACTAGCTATTTTTTTGTTTTATAATTATTATTATAGAGGTTTTTCATATATATGTGCGTATGTGTTTATACACATACATATGTTTATTTAGTATGTAGATGGCACAGTGGATAGAGTGCCAGGCATGGGGTCAGGAAGACCTGAGTTCAAATGTGGCCTCAGACACTTGACACTTATTAGCTGTGTTATTCTGGGCAAGTCACTTTACCTCATTGCCTCGAAAGAAAAAAAAACAACCCCAAAACAAATATGTTCTTAGACACTTTTTAACTGTGTGACCTTAGGCAAGTCCCTTAACCCTGTTTGCCTCCATTTCCTCATCAGTAAAATGAGTTGGAAAAGGAAATGGCAAACCACTCAAGTATCTTGGCCAAGAAAACCCCAAATGAAATCACAATGAGTCAGGCACAACTGAAATGACTGAATAACGAAAAATATAAGGTCACATGACTAATGGATAGTGGAGGTACGACAACAATTCAGGATTTTAAACACTAGGTTCAGTGCCTTTTTTTTTTTTTAATCCCATAAAGGGGTAAAGAATGTCTCATGAAGTCATGATTTCTGGGTTAACAAGGACTAGGATGCATTATGGATGCAAATCCACAACCCTTACTTGAAAAATAACTTGAGGCATGTTGTTGTTGTTATTCAGTTGTGTCTGACTCATTGTGACCCCATTTGGGATTGTCTTGGCAAAGATACTGGAATGGTTTACCATTTCCTCCATCCACTCATTTTATAGATGAGAAAACTGAGGCAAACAAGGTTAAGTGACTTGCCTAGGGTCACACAGCTAGAAAGTGTCAAAGGACTTATTTGTTTTGGGTTTTTTTTTTCTTGCGAGGCAATGAGGTGAAGTGACTTGCCCAGAATAAACACAGCTAGTAAGTGTCAAGTGTCTGAGGCCACATTTGAACTCAGGTCTTCCTGAATCCAGGGCAGGTGTTCTATCCACTGCGCCATCTAGCTAGTAAATGTCTAAGGTCAGATTTGAACTCAGTAAGACAAGTCTTCCAGATTCCAGGCTCTACACCCTATCCACTGCGTCACCTCGTTGCCCTGCAACTTGAGGCATATAGTTCACTTAATGAATGCTCATTTATTAAGTAATTGAATATGTCTGTTTGTTCAGTAGTCTCATTATTACACACAAAGGTAACACATTATTACCTTCTGAAGTAGAGACAAATTAGAACTCTTTTTGCTTTCTAGGGTAATTCTCATTTCTTTCTAAATCCATTAGTGCAGGAGGTCTTAACCTTAACCCTTTGGCAGTCTGGTAAAACCTGTGGACCTCTTTTCAGAATAATTTGTTATTATGTAAAATAAAATACATAGGACTACAAAGGAAAACAATTATATTTAAATAAACAGTCCAATTAGCATTGAGAATCAGCTAGTAAAAAGATTGGCCAGTTAAGACCAAGTAGCATAAATTTGTGATGTACCTAGTCAGCAGGGTTGAGTGGCTTTCTCTAGCACCTTCAGAAGCATTTGAGTATGAGCAGAGAAGATGGGTAGTTGGGGTAACTTGGAGTTGGGGATTTAGCAAGGCCTGAGGGGTGATAGGACGAGGGGAGAAGAGAATCAGGGCTGGGGGAGAGTGTCAAGATTGGGAAGGGGAAGGGAGGAAGGTGAATCCAGAACAAGGATGATAAACTGGGAGAATACTGAGCAGTGGAGGGATTGGAGGTTGCAGTGAGGATGAAGAATACTTATGACCCTGGGAAAGTTACTTAACCCTGTTTGCCTCAGTTTCCTCATCTGTAAAATGAGCTGGAGAAGGAAATGGTAAACCATTTCAGTGTCTTTGCCAAGAAAATTTTGTGGGGTCGCAAAGAGTTGGACATGATTGAAAAAATGACTAAGTAACAAGAACAATAACAACCTATTAGAATGTGAGCTTCCTGAGAGAATTAGGATTGAGACATAGAGAGTGCTAGAAGGGTAGGCTATGTCCAGAGAAATTTCAAAGTTATTGATCAAGAAAGTGGAGCGTTTGCTTGTGATGATGAGTTCTGGGGTATAGTGTCCAGGTCAATAGTGCTGTTTTACTCCCTCCTGGTTAAACTGCATCTAGAGTACTGTGCTAACTTCTAAGAACCTCACTTTAGGGGGTGGATATTGACAAACTGGAATATTTAAGGGAGAACAGAATAGTAGGAAACTGTCATATACAGAGTTTTTGAGGGGATTAGAGAGCCTAATGTTTCAGAAAAATCAGACTACCATTACCACCTTGTCAACCGTCTCCCCTCAGACCCTGGAGAGAGCCTAGGATCCTGAACCCGAGCCTTGGGAATAGCAATGCTTCCAGATCAGTGTCCTCAGCCATCAAACTGGAAAACAACCAGAGGTGGTGCCAGCAGCCTGGCAAAATTCTTGCCACCAAAGTTCTTGGTGCTATCATAAGGTTCTCCATAAGAAACTGATATCATGTTGTCATTGGAAATGTCATTAAAGAAAAATCATGACCATCTGTTTTGCTGCTGTACCCTAAGGACCATGAGACTTTTCCACATGACTTACAGCTGAATCCTTCCATATTTGATCTCTCCCCTATTACAATGTGGGGGAAGCTAGAGGGTGCTGTGGGTAAAGCACCTGGCCTGTAGTCGGGAAGACTTGAGTGAAAAATCTGGCCTCAGATACTTACTAGCTGTATGACACTGGGCAAGTCAGTTCACCCTGTTTGCCTCAGTTTCCTCATCTGCAAAATGACCTAGAGTAGGAAATGGCAAACCACTGCAGTATCTTTGCCAAGAAAACCCCAAATGGGGTCACAAAGAATTGGACATGACTGAAAAATTACTGAACAACAACAATAACAACAACAGCCTATTAGAATGTGAGCTCCTTGAGAGCAGGAACAATCTCTTACTTTGCTATTTGTACCCCTATTGGTTGGCACTGTGTTTTGTATAAAGTAAGTATTTTATAAATGCTTTGTTCATCACTTAGCCTGGTGAAGGGAAAACTTGGGCTCAAGGTGGCTCTCTTTCATTTGCCAACTCTTTTGGAAGAGGGATTAACTTTGTTCTTCTTGGCTCCAGAGGAGAGGACTAGGAGTAATAATGGCTGACATTTATATAGTGCTTTATGGTTTGCAAAGTGTTTTTCATATATTCTCATTTGTTCCTCACAACCCCCCTTGATAGATGCTGTTATTATCACCCTTTTACAGATGAGGAGACTGAGGCTGAGAAAAGTTTAAAAAATTGCTTGGGGTCACTCAGTAGGTTTCTGAGGCAGGATTTAAATTCAGTTCTTCCCGAGTCTAAGTCTAGCATTCTATCCACCATGCAACCTTGCTGCCTGGTATGATAATGTCATCTGTGTGACGTGATAGCACACGTATAAACTATATCAAACTGCCCACCATTTTCAGAAGAGGGGAGAGGAGGGAAGGAATGAAGGAGGGAGAAAGATTTGGAACGCAAAATCTTATAAAAATGAATGCTAAAAATTTTCTAGACATGTAACCGAGGAAAAAAATACAATAATAAAAAAAAGAAATGTAATTTGTGTCCTCAATAGTAGAAATTCCAAAGCCCCAGCCTTCTGAATAGATGAGATGGAATTCTTAGTGTTGAGTTCGTGGTGAATTCTGGGACCCAACCTTGTGGATAAATTCATGAGAATTTCCTAGGCAGAGTCAATTCCTGGAGAATTAAGGCACACAGCTTTCTGAAAGGAAAAGGGGAAGTTCTGGGCAGCACTAGCCTTTTGGGGAGAAGATAACTGTATACATGACCCTGAAAGTGGAAGAACAGCAAGGGACTGAGCCACGATGCAAGGGAACAAAACACCAATACTTTTTTTTGTTTTTGTTCAATCATTCAATTGTGCTCGACTCTTTGTGACCCCCATATCTTGCTAGGCCATTTGTCCTCCACTATCTCCCAGTGTCTGTCCAAGCTCATGTTTCTTGCTTCCATGATACTGTCTATCCATCTTCTCCTTTGCCATCCCTTTCTCCTTTTGCCTTCAATCTTCCCCAACATTAGGGGCTTTTCTATTGAGTCCTGTCTTCTCATTATGTGGCCTGAGTATTTAAGCTACAGCTTCAGTGTTTGACTTCCTGATGAATAGTCTGAATTAATTTCTTTAAGTATTGACTGATTTGATCTCCTTGTTGTCCAAGGGACCCTCAAGAGTCTTCTCTAGCACCGTGATTTGAAAGCATCAATTCTGTGGTGTTGAGTTTTTCTTGTAGTCCAATTCTCACAGTCATGCATTATTATTGGAAAAACCTTAGCTTTGACTATATGGACATTTGTAGGAAAGGTGATATCTCTGCTTTTTAGTATGCTGTCCAGATTTACCATAGCTTTCCTTCAAGGGCACAAGCATCTTTTAATCAAATGGCTGTAGTCACCATCTACAGTGATCTTTGAACTCAAGAATATAAAATCTGACACTGCTTCCATTTTTTCTCCCTCTGTTTGCCAGACAATGATGGGACCAGTTGCCATCATCTTGGTTTTTTTTTTAATGTTGAACTTTAGGCCAGCTTTTACATTCTCCTCTTTCGCCCTCATTGAGTCTTCTTAATTCTTCATTTTCTGCCATCAGAATGGCATCATCTGCATATCTGTGATTGTTGAAATTTCTCCCAGCAACCTGAATTCTGACTTTTGATTTGTCCAGCCTGTCATTTTGTGTGATGTATTCTGCATGTAAGTTAAATAAATAAGGTGACAATATGCAGCCTTGTGGAACTCCTTTTCCAATCTTAAAACATGTTCCATGTTATTCCATGTTTGGTTCAAATTGTTGCTTCTTGACCTGCATGCCTGTATATCTTCAGGAGATAAGTAAGATCATCTGGTACTCCCATCTCTTTGAGGATTTACCACATTTTGTTGTGATCTGCACAGTCAAAGGCTTTAGTGTAGGCTTTTAATGAAGCAATTTTTTTTGCAACTCCCTTGCTTTCTCCGTAATCCATCGAATGTTGGCAATTTGGTCCCTAGTTCCTTTGCCTCTTCGAAAACCAGCCTACTCTTCAGTAATTCTTGATTCACATATTGCTAAAGCCTAGCTGCAGAATCTTAAGTATAACCTTGCTGGTGTATGAAATAAGCTCATTTGTTATGTCGTTTGAACATTCCTTGGCATTGTCCTTTAGGATTGAGACATAAACTGATCTTTCCCAACCCAGTAGCCACTGTTGAATTTCCCAAATTTGTTGGCAGATTGAGTGCATCATCTTAACAGCATCATCTTTTAGGATTTTAAATAGCTTGGCTGGAATTCCATCACCATTGTTAGCAGTGCTTCCTAAGGCCCTCTTGATTTCATGCGTTAGGATGTCTGACTCAAGATCAGTAACCATGTGGTTGTCAGTGACGTTAAGATCTTTCTTGTATAGTTCTTCTGTATATTCTTGCCACTTCTTAATCTCTTCAGCTTCTTTTAAGTCTCATCTTTTATCATGCCCATTTTTCCCTGAAATGTTCCCTTGATATCTCTAATTTTCTTAAAGAGAGCTCTTGTCTTTCCCATTTTACTGTTTTCTTTTATTTCTTTGCATTGCTCATTTGAGAAAACCTAGTTATCTCTGGAATTCTGCATTCGGTTGGGTATCTCTTTCCCTTTCACTTTCCTTCTTTCCTCAGCTATTTGGAAAGCCTCACCAGACAACCATTTTGCTTTCTTGTTCTTCTTTTTCTTTGGAATGTTTTTTGCTGCTGCCCCCTATACAATATTGCAAATCTCTGTCCCTAGTTCTTCAGGCACTCTATCTACCAGATCTAATTCCTTAAATCTACTTATCACCTCCACTTCATATTTATAATAGATATTATTTAGGTCATACCTATATGGTCTAATGATTTCCCCTACTTTCTTCAATTTAAATATGAATTTTGCAGCAAGAAGCTCATGATCTGACCCACAATCAACTCCAAATCTTTTTTTAACTGACTATATTGAGCTTTTCCACCTTTGGCTGCAAAGTATATAATCAATATGATTTTGATATTGATCATCTGGTGATATCCATGTGTAGAGTCACCTTTTGGGCTGTTGAAAAAGAATGTTTACTATAACTAGCCAGTTATTTTGACAAAACCATTAGTCTCCGCCCTGCTTCCTTCAAGGCCAAACTTGCCTGTTATTCCAATTATCTTTTGATTTTCTACTTTAGTATTCCAGTTTCCTATGATGAATGTGACATATTTTTTTGGTGTTATTTCTAGAATATGTTGTAGGTCTTCATACAGCTGTTGGCCTATTCAGCATCACTGGTTTGAGTGTAGACTTGTATTATTGTGATGTGGAACAATTTGAACAAGTATCGTTCTGCAATTTTTGAGATTATACACCAGTGTTGCTTTTCTCATTCTTTTATTGACTATGAGGGCAATTTCTTCTAAGGGATTTTTGCCCACAGTAGTATATGTAGTATCACCTGAATTAAATTTACCTAGTCCTGTCCATTCATGTTCACTGACACCCAAGATGTCAATGTTTCCTGTTGACCACATCCAGCTTACCTTGGTTTATAGATCTTATAGATCAAGTTCCTATGCAATATTGATCTTTATAGCATTGGTCTTTCCTTTCATCACCAGACACAGCTGCAGATGAGCTTCTTTTTGGCTTTGGCTGAGACACTTCATTAGTACTGGAGCTACATGTATTTGTCCTCTGCTCTTCCCCAGTAGTATGCTGAGGAGCTCATCTTTCGATATCTTTTCTTTTATCATTTTAATATTGTCCGTGGGGTTTTCTTGGCAAAGTTACTGGAATGGTTTGCCGTGTCCTTCTCTAGTGGATCACCTTTCGTCAGAATCCTCCACTATGACCTGTCCATTTTGGGTAATCCTGCGTGACATAGCTCATAGTTTCATTGAATTACTCAAGCCCCTCCACCACAACAAGACAGTGCTACGGGAGGAGACCAGTACTTTATCCTACACTATTACTGTGAATTATTGAGACAGTATAGTGGTGATAGGAAGAAGGTTCTCTCTGTAACAACCCATCTACCCAATTTTAATTTCCAGGGGAGTCCTAGGCTTTGGTAGCACCATAACACTAGAGGCCTGTATGGATTCCTAGGGTGACAAAGGACCTCACTGGAATGACATTAGATTGTAAGCTCCTTGAGGGCAGGGACTATCTTTTGCTTCTTTTGTATTCCCAGCGCTTAGCACAGTACCTGGTGCATAGTAGGTATTTCATAAATGTTTGTTGATTTATTGATACCAGGAGGATGCGTTTTTGGCAACCCTGAAGTCATTTCCTTCATAAAGAGAATCTAAATCACAAGGTAATACTGAGTGTGAAGAACTATAGAGATCCCTAGGGGGAAATTGGGACTCACTGGAGAAGTAGGAGAATTGGATTGATGATTTGTTGGCTCTTGTGAGACTTTTAAATATTACCTACATTTTCTGTGAGGTGATGTAAAAGCTATCCTGTGCCTGATATGCATCGTTACTTTGAATGTTTGTGTGGAAGTTAGAGACTTTTACCCACATCTCTGGAGACCTGTCTTCAACAGCTCTATTCAATGTATACACTGAAATTTCACAGAGGAAACTGTAGGTGGGGACAAAGAAAACTAAAGAGAGAAAATTTTGAAGGGGAGGTGAGTACCTCCAAGACTGAACCTTGTCTTTATAAATCCAGAGCTTGAAGCACTGGCCATGAGTCACACAAGAAAGAAATTAGAGCTATTCAACAGTGGAAGAGGCTGCCTTTTAAAGGACTGAGCTTCCTGATGCTGGAGGTATTTAATCAGAGATGAATAACTATATTAGAGATTCTGACCTCTTATTTCCCGCTAAACAACTAATGTTGTTGTCAGTCTTCCAATCATATGTGCTTGAAACATGGCAACCTTGACTTTTTCAACTACTTGTACTCCCTGACATGGTGAAATGTCAAGTCTTACCTTCTAAATCTTTGCAGTATCTTTCTTATAATTCTTTTTCCTTCAGTTCCCATTTTTACCTCCCTAGTCCAAGCCCACATCACCTCTTTTCTGGATAATTTCATTAGCTCAGTAGGTCTCCTTACCTCTCTAATCCATTTTACACATTGTTGCCATACTTGACAAAGCCCCTTATGCTATCCTTAGGGTCAAATGGTGCGGTTAGGTGGGTTCAGAACTGGTTGAATGACTTACCCTAAAGAGTAATTAATATCAGTGTCAACTTGGAGAAAGATCTTCAGTGGAATGTCCCAGGGCTGTCCTTGGCCATGGGCTGTTCCATTTTTTATCAGTGACTTGGATGAAGACAAAGATGGCACACTTATCAAAGTCAGCTACACATACACAAGATAGGGAAGCATGGTTAGACAAGGGTTGGTGGATTATGACTCAGTGTGAGTGAACAGTGCTTACTATATGGCCCTAATTTGAGGATGGCCTGCAGTAAGAGAGGAAAGTTTTCATATTATTTATTATAATATAATATAATAATATTACTCATAATATAATAATATTTTTCATATTATTTAGTCATGTGAAAGAAAACAGAAGATTAAAAAAATGAAAAATTGTATGCTTTGATCTACATTCAGACTCCATTTGTTCTTTCTCTGGAGGTGGCTAGCATTTTTCATCATGAGTCCTTTGGAATTGTCTTGGATCATTGTTTTGCTGAGACGAGCTAAGTCATTGACAGTTGGTCATCATACAATATTGCTATTACTGTGTACAATATTCTTTTGGTTTTGCTTACTTCAGTTTGCATCAATTCATGTAAGTCTTTCCAGGTCTTTCTGAAAGCAAGAGGAGAGATCGTCTTATGGAAGAAATATTTGATTTGCTGTGCTTGACACCAGTAAGAAGAACTAGGAACAATGGGTAGAAGTTACAGAAGAGCAGATTTAAGCTTGATTTACAGAAAAGCTTCCCAATAATTGGGATCATAGGATCAGAAAATTCAAGTTGGAAGAGACTTCTTCATTTTCTAGATGAAGAAATAGAGACAGGAAATTAGGTGACTTGCCTAAGGTCACATAGGTAGTAAATAACGGAGCCAAAATTTGAACTTAGATCCCAAGACTTCAGCTTGATCTTTCTTTCCTTGCTAGAGCTATCCAACAGTGAATAGATTTTAAAGCAAATGCTGAATGACCAACCAACCCACTGTTGTGGTTGTTTTAGAGGGGTTTTTTTTTTCATGTATAGGTTGGACTTGCTGGCTTACAAGGTTCCTTCCAACTCTCAAATTATGATTCTATTAATCTTTAATTCTACAAATAAATTCAATGCATATTTATAGAGTTCTTACAGTGTGCAAAGTATTTCTTAATACGGAGAGCTGATCTTGTCACTTTGCTGCTCAAAAGTTCTTAACAGTTTCCATTTATGTTTTACAATTTATGGCTTTATATAATTTATATATAATTTATGTTTACATGTTTGTAAACCTTATAATTTACAAATTATATTCCTCCATGAATTAGATAATGCAAATGTTATGCTTAAACAGTGTTTTTGATTTTGTATTTGATTTTGATTTTTGGTTGTAATTGGTTTTGTTGGTGTGGTAGTCTTTACTAGGCAAATTATAACCTCTTTATGACTTAAGGGAATAACCTCTAAGAGTTGCTTCTGTTGAAGAATTCATTACTTTGAAGCCAGCCAGGTGGCAATCCTTTCTGAATCTGGGCTGATCCTTGGAGCACAGATGTATGTCACTTAATCTGGACTTGAAATCTTTCGGATGTGATAGGAACTGCTAGAATTCATGTTTTGCCGGCATAGTCTTTGAGGACTTGGGGCCCACACCCTACCATCATAAGGCGCTGACGTTGTAGTGTCTTCCCACTACCTATGAGGAAACCGAGGCAGAGAAAGATGTAGTGTTTTTGTCCAAGGTCACGTAATAAGTAGCAGGAAGCAGGTTTGAACTGATGTCTATTTATTTTTCTGACTTCATACTGCTTCCTACGATCTGAATTCCTTAGGTTGG
Organism: Vombatus ursinus; assembly: GCF_900497805.2. Lineage (NCBI taxonomy): Eukaryota > Metazoa > Chordata > Mammalia > Diprotodontia > Vombatidae > Vombatus > Vombatus ursinus. The sequence goes on along the minus strand of NW_020945014.1, from coordinate 4,327,231 downwards.
CTTAGATCTTAAGTGAATGTATGTGGAGTCAGGGTTGGGGCAGGGAAGAATAGGGATGGAACCTGTGATTTCATTGATTTTGAGAATTATGGGGGTGGAACTAACTCTATCAATGCAAGTCCACACTTTTTCTGCAACCTACATTCTTAGAGAGCCATGTGGTTATCTAACTTTTTTGTCTTAGGACTCCTTTATACTTTTAAAAATTATCGAGGATCCTCCGATACTCATAAAAATTATTGAGGACTCCAAAGACCTTTTGTTCATATGAAGTATATCCAGGAGTATGCTGGTAACTGTATAATCACTGGCTTTCTGTGGGGGAAAGGTGCTTTGGACATACTTTTTTTGGTCTTTTAAAAAAATCAATCAATTAATTTTTAACATTCACTTTTAAGAATTTTGAGTTCTAAATTCTCTCCCTTCCTCCATCCCCTCCCCCACTCATTGAGAAGGCAAGCAATATGATATCAATTATACATGTGAAGTCATTCAAAACATATTTCAGGACATTCGTTTATATTTAATTTGATGTGACCGTGGGCAAGTCACTTAACCCCAATTGCTCCCCCGTCAAAAAAAACCAAAAGTTTAATCTGCATTATTAACATTTTCTCCATCACTTTCTGAAGTCAAAACAATTAAGAAAACAGTAAATCAAATCCTGATTTGTAGTTGGCTGATTTCTGAGCTGTAAATGCTTGCCCTAAAATTGGCTTTTATCTTTTTTTTTTCCTTAGCAAAATAATTTATTTTTTTATTATGGTAATTTTTATTTATTTTTTTTGTTTTCAACATTTACTTCCACAAGATTTTGAGTTGCAAATTTTCACCCCATCTTGCCCCTCCCCCACCCCAAGATAGCATGAATTCTGAATACCCCTTCCCCTAGTCTGCCTTCCCTTCTATCTCTCCCCCCCTTTCTCCTTCAATTTTCCTGTAGGGCGGGATGGATTTCTGTACCCCATTTCCTGTATTTCTTATTTCCCAGTTGCATGTGAAAACATTTTTTTTAAACATGTATTTTTAAAACTTTGGGTTCCAAATTTTCTCCCTTCCTCCCTCCCCACCCACCCTAATTGATAAGGCAAGCAACTAAATATAGGTTATATATGTGCAGTTATGCAAAATACTTCCATAATAGACATGCTGTGAAAAACTATTTCCCTTAATCCTATCCCACCCCCCCCATTTATTCTATTCTTTCTTTTGACCCTGACCCTCCTCAGAAGTACTTGCTTCTGATTACCCCCTTTCCCAATCTGCCCTCCTCTCTATCATCCCCCTACTCTCTTGTCCACTTCCCCCCTCCATTTTCCTGTAGGGTAGGACAGATTTCCATCCCCAATTGAGTGTGTATGTTATTCCCTCCTTAAGTCAAATTCTATGAGAATAAGATTCACTCATTCCCTCTTACCTTCCCCTGTTTCCCCTCCATTGTAAGAGCCTTTTCTTTTCTGTTTTTCTTTTTTGTGAGATAATTTACCCTGTTCTACCTCTCCCTTTCTCCTTCTCCTAGTATAATCTTCTCTCACCCCTTAATTTTATTCTCCAGATATGACCCCTTCATTTTCAATTCACCCTGTGCCCTCTATTTATCTATCTATGTGTATCTATATATACGTACATATAATTTTTTCCCCTCCAACTACCCTAATACTGACAAAGGTCTCATGAGTTACAAATATCATCTTTCCATGCAGGAATGTAAACAGTTCAACCATAATAAGTCTCTTATGATTACCTCTTTCCTGTTTACCTCTTCATGTTCCACTTGAGTCTTGTATTTGAAAATCAGATTTTCTATTCAGCTCTGGTCTTTTCATCAAGAATGCTTAAAAGTCCTCTATTTCACTGAATGACCATTTTTTTCCCCTGCAGGATTATACTCAGTTTTGCTAGGTAGGTAATTCTTGGTTGTAATCCTATTTCCTTTGCTCTCCGGAATATTATATTCCATGCCCTGCGGTCCCTTAATGTAGAAGCAGCTAAATCTTGTGTTATCCTGATTGTGTTTCCACAATACTTGAATGTTTCTTTCTGGCTGCTTGTAATATTTTCTCCTTGACCTGGAACTCTGGAATTTGGCTACAATATTCCTAGGAGTTTTCCTTTGGGGATCTCTTTCAGGTGGTGATCGGTGGATTTTTTCCATTTCTATTTTGCCCTCTGGTTCTAAAATATCAGGGCAGTTTTCCTGCATAATTTCTTGAAGGATGATGTCTAGGCTCTTTTTTTGATCATGGCTTTCAGGTAGTCCAATAATTTTTATATTCTCTCTCTTGGTCAGTTGTTTTTCCAATGAGATATTTCACATTGTTTTCTAATTTTTCATTCTTTTGGATTTGTTTTACAGTGTCTTGATTTCTCATAAAGTCACTAACTTCCAATTGCTCTATTCTAATTTTTAAGGAAGTATTTTCTTATCTTTTGGACTTCCTTTTCCATTTGGCCAATTTTGCTTTTTAGGGCATTCTCCTTCTCATTGGCGTTTTGGACCTCTTTTGCCATTTGGGTTAAGCTATTTTTTAAGGTGTTATTTTCTTCAGTATTTTTTTGGGTCTCCTTTAGCAAGCTGTTGACTTGTTTTTCATGATTTTCTTGCAAAACTCTCAGTTTTTCCTCTACTTCTCTTACTTGCTTCTCAAAATCCCTTTTGAGCTCTTCCAAGGCCTGGGACTGATTCATATTTTTCTTGGGGGCTTTGGATGTAGGAGCTTTGGCTTTGTTATCTTCTTCCAATTGTGTTTTGATCTTTGTCACCAAAGTAAGATAGTATAGTCTGACTCTTTTTGCAAGGTTTGCTCATGATGCCAGCCAATTACTTGAGTTTTAAACTCTTTGTTAAGGTAAAAGTCTGCTTCCAATGTGGAGAATGTACTGTCCCAAGCTTTGGGGGTTTGTACAGCTGTTTTTAGAGACACTTCTAGGAAGTTGAAAATTTTCAGTTCTTCCAAGGTGCTATGATAAGGAGCGAGGTGTTTTCTCTCCACCACCACAGCAAGCTTCACCACACCAGCGTTCCTCCTCGCCCCAGCACCGCCCCATAGAACTGTGACCCAGATCCAAGTGCTGATAAAGCAAGAGATTCCTGCCTCAGCACTGGCAAAGAGATCCCTGCAATCCCCCTCTGATCAGCTACTTGATTCCCCCTCAGTCTGTGGGCCCGAAGCTCAGGAAACAGCCGTGGCACCCCGGGGTGGCTGAGACCTAGCTCCTTCTCTCAGTGCAGTCACAGACTTTTCCCACTGACCTTCTAAGTTGTCTCTGGCATTCGTGGGTTGAGAAGTCTGGAAACTGCCACAGCTGCCTGAGATTCAGTCCTCTGAGGCCTGCTCCAGGGTCGCTGCGCCCTGCGCACCCATGCTGAACTGTGCTTCTCTCCCCACCTGGCGCGATATACCTTTCTGATCAACCATACAGGCTGTCTTTGGCTGGAAATTTGTTTCACTCTGTCTTTTCATGGGTTCTGCTGCTTTAGAATTTGTTTCGAGCCATTTTTTATAGTATTTGGAAGGGTTTGGGGGGAGAGCTGAAGCAAGTCACTGCTTTCCCTCTGCCATCTTGGCTCCGCCCTAAAGTTGGCTTTTGAGAATCAGTACAATCTGGCTCCAATGCACTTCTGGTTATATCTGTTGATATTTATTGCATTAGAAATTAAGACTGATATTCTAAAAATGTTTATTAATTAAAAATTGCACTAAATCCATTTCATGTTGGCATAAATAATATATTTTATGAAAAAACTGTATTTTCCAAAAGAAAAAAGTAACTGAGAAAAATGGCATTTAAAAAACTTTTTTTTTTTTTTTTGCAAATCTCTTTAATGTCTGCCTTAATAGAATTGAACTGGATTCTCATATATGCTTCTGCGTTCAGTTTATTATTGTTCTGGTTGAAGTTTATGAAGAAAATTGGCTTCACATAGGTTTATAAGTTGAAAAAGGGAAGAATATTTTAATAGGCAAAAAAACATCTTAGTATTATTATGAAAATAATTTTGACCTAAAGGATCTATTGGAGTGGTTTTGGGGAACCCCAAGAGTCCTTGGGAGAAGTGCTTGTCTCGAGCTTTGAGAGGTTAAGGATTTTCCCAGGGTCACACAACTTCCATGTGTCCAAAGCAGAACTTGAAGCAGCCTTATCTCATACGCTGGCCTTCATATACTCCACACCACTGCTAGACATGGAAATACTCTGTCCTTCCTCACCACTCTGGAATCCTGATTGATCACAGCATTGATCAGAGTTCTGAAGTCTTTTAAGAGTTTTTTCTCTTTACAATGTTATTATTCCTGCTTATCCGTTGTAAAAGGGCTCAGCCCTTTATATTTATATTTCAAATTTCAACTAATGTTGAGAGATTCTTTTGTGAGGTAAAAATCCATATAGAAATGTATAGTTATGAGTAATTAAGCCAGACTTTCTGATGAATAGTGTTGAGTTTCAGCCAACAGTTAAAATGGATTGCTTCCAAGAATGATGTATCGATGACCTTTCTTGGTTTCAGCCAACAATTAAAATGGATTGCTTCCAAGAATGATGTATTGATGACCTTTTTTAGTGATGAAAAAAAAAGAATGACTTCCTCTAGTTGATCACTTCTTTCTGGAGATGAAGGAATGAACTTTGACATGTTTAAATACTTCTTTTAGAAGCAGAAAAGTTTTTTGACTAAATTTAAAGAGTGCTGCATAAAAACAACCCTAATGACATGAGAGTATAGTACATAGTTTGAGCCACTGAGGTATAAAGTGATTATTGTGTGAATTCATTTGCTTAGAATAGCTTACTAAGCACTGCTTTTGTAATGCTGAAAGTCCTAGAAATTTTAACTGCTTCGTCTCTTTAACCCACTTCCCTTCTTTCATAGGCAATTTTCTCTTTCTCATTTTAAAATTCAATTTTATTTTCACTTCTGACTTTTCTGCTTCCCACATTCTTTTCTCCTACCACTGAGAAAGCAAGAAATGCAAATTTGTTGTTATTGTGCAGTTGTTTTTCAGTTGTTCTGACTCTTCATGACCCCATTTGGGGTTTTCTTGGCAAAGATACTGCAGTGGTTTGTCATTTCCTTCTCCAGCTTATTTTACAGATGAGGAAACTGAGGCAAACAGGGTGAAGTGACTTGCCCAGGGTCACACAGCTAGTAAGAGTATTTGAACTCAAGTCTTCCTGACTCTAGGCCCTGTACTCTATCCACTGTACCACGTAGCTCTTCCTGAGAAACATAAAACCTGTTACAGAAATGTTTAGTCAAGCATAACAAATTCCTTCATTAGCCATCTCATTCTCATTTTAACATCCATCATCAGGCCTCTCAAAAATTTTTGACCTCCCTGAAGTCTTCTTAATTGCCTGTTGTCTGCACTGCAACAGCTTGTCAGTGATGTCTGTTCTTAATTTGGTGCCCCGTGCACTTTCCCTGTTCTGAAAGGGTTTGTATACCATGTACCCTCATTGAAAAAAAATCTCTTAAAATTAGTCACTCTACTGTCAACAGTGTTTCTTTAGTGCTAGGTATTAATCCATGAGCCAGGAACTATGAAGGAGGTTAGAAAAGGGAGAAGAGCTGAGATTTTATCTTGGTGGTGGTTGTTTAATCAATTAGTTGTGTCCTACTCTTCGTGACCTGATTTGGGGTATTCTTGGCAAAGATACTAGAGTGGTTTACCACTTCCTTCTCCAGCTCATTTTACAGATGAGGAAACTGAGGCAAACAAGGTTAAGTGACTTGCCCGGGGTTACACGGCTGGTTGGTTGTTGTCTTTCATTCTTGGAATCAAGGTACAGTTTGTCTGACTGTGACTGATCAGACCAATAGGATCTTGGAAGGCTCTATCACAGGTTGGCCATGAATAGTCCACATGAACATTTGGAGTTGAGATATCTCTAAGATTGTGCATCTCACTTTTTTTGGGGGGGAGGAAAAAAATCTTTATTTTTTTATTTTAATTAATTCATTTATTTTTAGTTTTCAGCAATCACTTCCATAAGCTTTTGAATTTGAAGTTTTCTCCCTCTCCTTGCCCACCTCTGTCCCCAAGATGGCGTTCAATCTGATAAAGGCTCTACGTATACATCTCACATTTCTTTTGAGCTACTGCAGTTCTGCTTCACTTGTAGAGCACAGCACCTTCTTTAATGTGGATGTGCCATGCTGGGTGGTCCTGTGCTAGTGTCTCCCATGTCTCATACTTTATTCTAAAGTTCTTCAGAGAGACCCTGAGAGTGTCCTTGTATTGGTTCTTCTGACCTCCATATGAGCACTTGCCTTGTGTGAGTTCTCCATAAAGTAGTCTTTTAGGCAAATGTATGTTTGGCATTCATACAATGTGTCCAGACCATCAGAGTTGTGCTCTCTGTAGTAGACTTTGAATGCTTAGCAGTTCAGCTCAAGAAAGAACCTGAGTGTCTGGTATTTTATCTTGCCGGGTGATCTTCAGAATCTTCCTAAGATGATTCACATGGAAGCAGTTCAGTTTCCTGGCATGGCATTGGCATACTGTCCAGGTTTCACAGGCATACAACAATGAGTTCAGCACAAGAGCTCTGTAGATCTTCAGTTTGGTAGTCAGTCTAATACCTCTTCTCTATCACACTTTCCTTCAGAGCCTCCCAAACAGAGTTAGCTCTGGCAATGTGTGTGTCAACCTTATTATCTATGTATACATTCCTGGAAAGCATACTGCCAAGGTAATGGAACTTATCCACAGCATTCAATACTTCTCCAAATGGTTACACATATGGATAGTGTGGTGTTGGTTGGTAAGAACTTGTGTTTTCTTGGTATTAATTGTTAGGCCAAAATTAGCACAAGCAGCAGAGAATCGATCTGTACTTTGTTGTATCTCAGCCTTAGAGGCTCCATTGATTGCACAATCATCTGTGAACAACAAAAAAAAAAATCATGCACCAACTCTCCCTCCGCTTTAGTCTTGGCTTGTAGCCTTTTCAAGTTAAATAATTTACCATCTGTGTGCTAGTTGACCTTGATACCATTTTCATCCTCATTGAAGGCATCTGACAGCATCACTGAAAACATCTTGCTAAAAAAAAAAGAAAGCATGGGTGCAAGCCCACAACCCTGCTTCATTCTCTTGGTGACTGGGAAAGTATGTGAGCATTGTCCATTATCCAGAACCCATGTAAGCAAGCTGTCATGAAAGTGGTATACAATACTGATGAACTTCTCTGGGCAACCAAATAAGCCAGGGTCACACAACTAGTAAGTGTCTGATGTCAGATTTGAACTCAGGTCCTCCTGACTCCATGCCTGGCAGTATGTGATCTTATCTAATTCACGTAACCTCTCTCAGGCTTAGACTCACACAACCTCAGTATCTTCAGTTTCTTCTTTACCTTACCTCTTTGTGCACTCCCTTTTTCCTCCGTGAGTGACTGTACAACATAGCCTCCAGTGCATATAGTAACAACAACAATAATAATAGTAATAATAGCAAGATAGCCGAATGGAGACATCCCAGGACTGTTTCTTTCTAAAACCCATTGTAAAAGATGAAGAGAACGAGATGATGATAATAATTATTATGATTATAATAGGTCCTTCAAAGGTCAACCCATCTTCCATGCCTTGGCAGGCCAGGAAGGCCAGAATGCCAAAGCCGGGGAATATCAGCCAACTTGGACTTCATGTACCCTGAGACTATTATGATAACTTTGAATGTCTGCTGTGAAACACTTTATACTCAGGAACCCCCAAAAGCGGAGAATTGGGCTTTTGACAGTACAGCACCACAGTCAAAGTGCTACAACTGTTCCCATCAAAGAAATGGATGGGGCAACACAGGGTTGATTGCTAGCCCTACTTGGTAGGGTCTTGGTGATCATCTTAACACAGAAGATAGCAGGAAAAAATGCTGCTCGTTCTTGTTCTGGTGCCACAAAAAGTCAAGACGTACCAGAAGAAATCAACAATAACTATTCCTCACTAGCTGGAAATTCTTTAGTGCCGATGATGCTGACCACTATAGCAGGCAAACCTCAATGGACTGAATCTATGAATGCTTTCATTGTTCTCCAATGAGAGCATAACAAAACAGAGTTCTCCTAGCGCATGACAAAATTAGAAACAGATTCTACCGGTTGCAGGCAAAGACTTCTTCGTGCTCCTTTTGTGAACAATACTTTAAGCTCCAAGTCACACAACGATGTATTTCTAGCCAGTACCTGGTGATCACAAGAAATCATTTCAACCCTAAACCCACATTAGGTGAGATAAGATTGAGGAGCTACTGAAATCTGAAGGAGGAACAGTTGAGGTCATTGATAATCTTCACTTAATGCAAATTCCAGAAACAGTACCTAATAATGAAAGAAATGGTAAAACAATGCTGATGTCTCAAATTATTTTGAAGAGGAGATGGTCATATTTGGGCAAGTATTTTGAAAAGCCTTTTTGAATTAGCACAATTTTAACTAGTGGACCAACTGTACTAAAAATAGAGTCATTTTAAAAGCTGAGATTAGCTGTAATCTCCATCAACGAATGCATTCTCCTATAATATTTGACAAAGTGTAAAGTCAGTTCAGGGCCTTTATAACAATAATGACAATGGGAAGAAAAGTAGAATTATCAAGGAATACTCCTAGGGAGAAGCATCACATACCACCATGGAAAAATCATCTTGAGAAAGCTTCCAAAGACTAGCAGAAAAACATCAGAAGATTATATCAATATCTAACATGTACACACAGTAGAAAAGTTCAAAGCCATCTCTCCCAGTTAAAGGCAATAAAAAGGAATTTGGAAAGTAAAAGTGTATTTGAAATTCTAGAATTACTTAATCAGTAATTGAATATAAAAGTCAAAAGATAGTAATATAAGCAATAACTATAACAGTGTAGATAGAAAGAGCAGCAAACACAATCGAGAATGAATGTTGCAAAATTACAGAAAACAAACATGGCCCCAAAGAATCCATATGAGACCCTCCATATTCCTTTGCAGAGATAGGAGTTTCTTGGGCATGGAATACTAAATATATTTTGAGGCTCTTTCTGTGTACTGATCAGTTTTGCTGGTTTTTTTCTCTTCAACCTCTTCTTTTTTTCCTTTAAAAATATTATATGGGATGACTCTGTGGAATGAGGGAGGGAGCAATTTTGTTGATGTAAAAAAAAAGATAAAAAATTTCAAAGTCAAGAGATTAAAGCGATGTGAAGAAGAAAAAAATAATTTTATATCAATCAAAATCTTCACTAGAGAGGCTTGAATTGCAGGGAAATTAGTGGAAGGAGAAGGAAGAAAATGGATATGGAAAATTTCTGGTGATCTGTATGTTTTCAAGAAGTCCAATGAGAATGCAATGAGAATGCCAGCTGTATCAAACATGAATTATAAAGCTTGCACACAATTAATTTCATGAATGCTCGAGCATTTATGTTTAGAAAAGTGACTCAAACTCAAGCTTCTCTGAAAAACTGCGAAGTGACAGGGCTGGGTAGGGTCTCTAAGCTGCAAATGATTCACAGGGTGAATTTCTAGCAAAGAACTTTACCAGCCTCCTCTCAGACGCAAGCCTGATTCCCTCTTTAACAGAAGGATTGCAAATTTACTACCAATAGATGAGAACACCAATGACACATCCAAATACAGAACAGTTACATGTTTATGTATTTTATGCAATGCATTCACAGCTTGTATCACATGGCCTCTGTTTGACTAAGAGGCATGTTGCTGGGTCAGTGGATAGAGCATTGGGCCTAGAGTCAGAAAGACCTGATGTCAGATATGGCCTTAGATTCTTACTAGCTGTGTGACCCTGGGCAAGTCAGTTGAACTCTATTTGCCTTAATCCACTGGAGAAGGAAATGGCAAACTACTCTGATATCTTTGCCAAGAAGACCCCATGGACAATATGGACCATGGGGTCATGAAGAGTCCAACATGACTGACCCACAACAAAAAATTCCAGAGCGTGTAGAGAACAATTTATTACCAATATAGTAATTACTGAACAAGTTACCAGAAAATTCAGGAACATTAAACTGGCCTTGTTGATTATTGCAAAAACCTTTGTTTTACTTTAACACTTACGGTTTGTTCATGTTCTGCAAATATATTGAATGGGCCAAAATATAGTGAGAATATTAGAGTTGTTGTTGGCCACATGGAAAACTGTTCTCTATTTAAAACATGCTACCAACATTCAAACGTGGCATCTTTCAAGTTAATGATTTAAACAAGGTATGCTTCTGCCTTGCTTTAAGTAAAACCCATTATAATATCGCCTAAATAGAACTCTAAGGGTGGCTTTCAGATTTAAGAGAAAGTCAAATCAAACTACCTTATTAATCATTTAATATGTGTGGATACCTTCAAACTATATGATTCCACCAAAAAACGCATTAAACAGCTTATGGAAACTTCTTCCAATGATATAAAAATGGCTTTTGAAATAGTTAACTGTAAAATTCTTGATGCATGCCAAAGAAAGATAGAGACTAAAGATTTTGTGCTTCAGTCCAGATGTCACAGTGAAACAGTAAATAAATGTCTTTATCTTCTCCAGGCAAGACACTTTGAGCCTAAAGACGTCAAAGAAAAGTTAGTAGTCCTGAAACCAAAGCTAAATGGGAAGAACAAATTTAAAGCAATTAATATCTGTATTATATCATATTACTATATTATACTACTACATTGCACTTTCAGATCTGTAAAACAGACCATAACCAATATGGAAAGCATCCTAACAGAAATGCTGTTGTTCAGTCATTTCAGTCATGTCCAACTCTTCATGACCCCATTTGGGGTCTTCTTGGCAAAGATATTGAAGTAGTTTCCCATTTCCTTCTCCATTTCATTTTACAGATGAGGACACTGAGGCAAGCAGGGTTAAGCGACTTGCCTATAGCAAGTCCCACAAGGGCACAGAGTATCTGAGGCCAAATTTGAAATCAGGAAGATGAGTCTTCTTGACTCCAGGATCAACATTCTATCTGCTGTGTCACCCACCTGCCCCTGTAACATAAATACATCTAATATGAATTAAACTAGGACTTAAAACAGCTGTGGAAGGAGTAACAATTCCTTGTCAAAAAAGAGAAGGAAGATGGAGCAGAAGATAAACAATGGAAAAGCCTATAGAAGTATTTTTTGAAACAAACTTACATCATTTCACCAATAATAATGGCTGGCAAAAGGTACACATTGTTGAATTTGTTAAATGTATTTGTTCTGGAAGATAATAGGGAACCGCTCGAGCTCACTGAAATAGCAGAAATGACACAGTCAAACCTATATTTTAGGAAATCGTTTCAGCAAAAGATGGATTGAAGTGGGAGAGCTTAAGGTAGGAAGACCAATTTACAAGTTATTGCAGTAGTCCAAGTGAGAGGTAATGAGGTAATTAAGGCCTGAACTAGAGTTGTGTGAGTAGAGAGAAGGACATTTAAGGGATAAATTGTTCAGGGAGAAACAATAAGATTAGGGAAGAGATACATGAGGTGAGTGAAAATGAGGAGTCAAAGATGACTTCAAGAAGTGAGGCTGGCAGGTAGGGAAGTTTGAAAGCAGGTGGAGTTTAGGAGAAACGATAATGAGTTCTGTTTTGAATGTGTTGAGTTTGAGATATCTGTGCAACATCTAGTTGGAAATTTCTAAGAGGAACTTGGTGATAATGTGTTTGGAGTCCAGAAGAGAAACTGGGGCTAGTTAGATCTAGGAATTAACTGCATAGAAATGATTATTAAACTCATGGGAGCTGATGAGATCACCAGTCAAGATAATATAAAGCCCAGGACAGAGCCTTGGGAGACACCCACAGTTAATAGATGAGACCTGGGTAAAGATCCAGCAAAGGGGACAAAGGAGGAGTAGTCCGGCAAAGAAGATGGTTACGCAGATCCAGAGAGGAGAGAGCATCCCAGAAGAGGGGGATGATCAATAGTTTTCAAATACCGCAGAGAGTTCAGGAAGGATGATGATTATAGACAGGCCATTGGATCTGGCCAACTTTGAAGAGAGCAATTTTGGTTGAATAATGAGTTTGGAAGCCTGATTGTATCAGAGAGTGAGAGGAGAGGGAGTGGAAACATCTATTACCAATAGTCTTCTAAAGGCATTTGGCCAGAAGGAGGAGGAGAGATATAGGACCAAAGCTTTCAGGGATGGAAGATTATCTTTATCTATTACAGATGGTCTTCTAAAGGCATTTAGCCACTAGAGGGAAGAGAGATATAGGACCGTGCCAATTGGGGGTGGATGATCATCCTTATCTGTAAATTATGAAGGAGTTGTTCTAGATGACTTCCAGAGTTATTTATGATTTTATGAATTTTGAAAGCTATAAGACAAAACAGTAAAGTACCATGCAAAAGACAAATCACATTTTTATTCCCTTTTTTATTTTTGCTTTTGTTTTAGGTTGCCCAGAAGAAAGGAATGAAAAAACTTCTTCCTCTTGACCCTGAGGTTCTTTCTGTTTTTGTGCCTCCGTTCCTCAGTAAAGAGGACAGTTCAACAGCTAGTGCCAGTTGTAGTAATCTGAATAAAACAAGAAGACGATCCTTCAGAAAAAAAAGAGACAAGGTCAGGACTGAGAACTGGAAGAACCCCCATGGAGATCAGAAAGTACCTGATGTAGAACATGTTAGTGTTCCAAATGGTGTTGATCTGAGTGCTTTGTCACAGCTGTGCTTTCCAGGTATGGTCTCTTTACTTTATTTATTTATTTTTAATTTCTGGAATAAAACCACCATTTCCATAATATAATATAATAAAAAAGGTAATTTGCACATGCAACTGCAAATCTATTATGTATAACTTGCTATTCCTTTTAAATATATAATAAAGTTATCATGTAAATTTCCTTTTTTTTCCCATTTTTCTTCCCTCCCCCCCTTTGCCCTAAAGATGACTACCATTAGACACAAATAGGGATATATATGTAAAATTATTCTATGTATACTTCTCTTTATCAATTATTTCTCCAGATGCAGATAGCATCTTTCTTCATATGTCCTTTATAATTAATTTGGTTTATAATGGTCAAAATGACTTATTCACTCAAAGTTATTCTTAAAACAATATTGCTGTTACTGTGTACAGTGTTTTCTTGGTTCTGCTCATTTCACTCTTCATTATTTCATGCAAGCTCCATGTTTTTCTAAGATCATTGAGCTTATCATTTCTTACATCATGATTGTATTCCATCACAATCCTATATCATGCTTAACACTTAAATAAATCTCTATTGTAGGTTTTTTTAATTTAAAAATGTATGTTTTTTAGTCTTATAAAATAATTTATTGTAAGAAATCAGCCCGTGTTTAAACAAGCTCACAATTTTCATAGCACCAACCTGTGCTGGTGCTATGCACATGTCAGGATCAGCATGTCAGGAAGCCAACAATTATCAGATAATGAGGATTAGAAGTGAACTAACTTCTTTAGAACAAGAGTAGCTATGTGGCACAGTAGGTAAAGTGTTGCATTTGGAATGAGGGAGACGAATTCAAACCCTGCTTCAGATACATGCAAGGCATGTTACCCTGAGGAAGTCATTTAGCTACTCTCAGTCTCTATGTGTAAAACAAGGATAGTACCTGCTTCCCAGGGTTGTTGTGAGGCTCAAATGAGGTGACATATAAAATTCTTTGCAAACCTTAAAATGCTGTATAATGGTAGCTATAGTAATAATAATAATTATTATTACCGCCTTATGGTGCTACATTTACATACACGCTATACCAAATGTTTTGGCATAAAGGAGTTAGTGTGTGTATAATTCTCTTAGTTGTACCTTTTTACTTTGCATTATTTTCTAGACATTTTACATATTTTTATATGTTCATCATATGTGTCATTCTTTGTGGTAATAAAATCTGCATTCGGGCAGCTAGGTAGTGCACTGGATAGAGAGCGCTGGGCCTATAGTCAGGAGAACCTGAGTTCATATTTGACCTCAGATATTTACTAGCTGTGTGACCCTGGGCAAGTCACTTAATCCTGTTTGCCTCAGTTTCCTCATCTGTAAAATGAGCTGGAGAAGGAAATGGAAAACCAGGCTAGTATCTTTGCCAAGAAAAACCCAAAAGGAGTCACGAAGAGTTAGACACAACTGAAACAACTAAACAAAAACAACAAATCTAAATTCTATTACTTTGATAAATGAATATTTCTCAAGAAGGCTTAGCAGATGGTTTAAAAGTCATCACATCCACCCAAATGCTGTTCACCTTGTAGAATTTGATTTGGCCATGTTTACCTATGCTGCTTGCTGCCCACTGCCCACTGCCCATTTCCAACTGTTCTTCATGATGCTAGTACAAATAAAGACAAAGGTGTTCCTGTAGCAGTTCTGTGCAGAGCTGTCCTGCTGGTGCACCGATTCCCATGGAAGGAGCATGGTATTTCAGGCACCAGTTTGTTGTTATTAATAATAGAGGAAGTGCTTAGTGGAAGAGAACCAAGGCTAAGCACTTCTTGTTAAAAGTATAACTACCTATCTCTACCTGCCCTCCTCTGTTTTACTCTGATCGTATCTAGAAGGTGAAGCCAGATCCCTGCTGGCTACAGTGACCATGACTGTGGGTTGAGTAGATCTGGAGTTCATCCAGAGTACCACCTTCCTCACTCCTTTTGTGCTCTGGAAAAAATTTTGTCTGTAAGACTTTAGTGTTATGCTTATGTAGCCACAGTGTGGATGTGGCCACCTCCTCTCTTTCTGGGCTGGCTTGTTCACCCCAGTCTGCCCTCTCACCAGCAGGTCTGGGGTTCTTAACAGTGGGCTGTCACCTCATGGCCAGGAATCAAACTCTCTTGGGGTCCTAGAGGTAACCTTGTACTAGGGGGAGAAGAAAGGCATTCTTAATACTCTAGCACTATAGCTCCTGAGCCCCTATTATTGTGTTTCCCAGTTCAACAAAATTTGCTACCATGGCACTAACAGCTCTGAAACAGAAACTCCTTACTTAATGCAAAAGCAAAAATAGTCAGTTAGCATTTATTAAGCACCTACTGTGTGCCAGGCACTGTTTTTTCTCTTTCTTTGTAGCCCCAGGATTTAGCACAGGCACTGTGCTAAGTACAGTATACAAAGAAAGGCAATAACCAGTCCCTGCTCTCAAAGGGCTCATAATCTAATGGGGAAGACAAGATGCAAACTGCGTACAAACCAGATATAGCAAGGCTGTTGTGAGAATCAAATGAGATCATATTTGTAAAGCGCTTTCCAAACTTAAAAGTGCTTTGTAAATGCTACCTATTGTTATTATTTACTAGCTTTGTATCATCTGTAGATGGAGAAAAGAGGATCTGGAAGTCCAATTTTGGTCCACTATAAAGGAAGGCTTTGAGAGTACTTTAATACTCCTGTGCTATACTAAGTATAGGTGCCATTTCTCTAAGAATTTGTGCTGTGTAGGTGACTCATGAGAATTCCCCCCCCCCTTCTTTTTACAGGAGGCCTCTGTGTAGCTCCTGAACCCAAGGAAGACCGGGTACATTTCCTAGTCCTTACTGATGTTTGTGGTAAAAGAACGTATGGTGTGGTTGCACAATACTACAGACCTGTACAAGTAGGTTGTTATATGTTTTACATTTTCTGTTGACATTTTGGTAGATTTGGGGAATTTTCTTATTTTAAAGCATTTTCAAAAGGGAAACATAACTACCTAAGGATTTTTATGCCCTACTTTAGAGGAGGTAATCTCATTGCTTTTTTATTTTATTTTATTTTTTATTTTTAGGCTGTTGGGGTTAAGTGACTTGGTCACACAGATAGGGTCACACAGATAGTGTTAAGTGTTTGGTCTGAGACCAGATTTGAACTCAGGTCATCCTGACTCCATGGCTGATGCTCTATCCGCTGAGCCACCTAGCTGCCCCACTCTCTGCTTAAGGTAGCAATAAAACAAAAGTCCAGCGACCCTGGGTGCTTTTCCCCCAGCTATGTAGTTGACTTTTGGTGTTGTTTCTTTTGTAAATTGATTCTTAAACATGTCACCTCAACTGAGGCATGTTCTGAAGAGAATGGTTCATGTTTATAGGGCGCTTTAAGGTTTGCAAAGTACTATACGGACATTATCCTGATCTTCACAACAACCCTGTAAGTCAAGGAGTTCTATCCTATGTTCTCTTCCCCCTGCCCAGTCTACGGATGGGTTTTAGGGGATCCAAAAATTTAGATGGGAAAAAGGTAACATTTTTATTTTCATTAACCTCTAACTGAAATTTAGCATTTCCTTCAATTATTTAAAAACATTATTTTTAGAAGGGGTCCATAGATTTCATTAGGCTGCCAAAGCAATCCATGACAAAAATAGTTAAGAACCTTTGCTGTAAGGGAAACATTGCAGGTATTACCTCCATTTTAAAGACAAGAAAACCAAGACTTCTTAAGGTTAAGTGACCTGTTCTTGGTTTGTAATTTTAGCATCTCTTTCCAAATCTTATTATTTCTACCTCTTCAATTTCTCTTTCATTGATTTCTTTCTTTCCACTCACACCATCACGGCCCTTATTCAGGTCTTTACAACCTCTTGCCTGGACTATTGCGATAGTCTCCTAATTGGGGTCCTCACTGTTAGTCTCTCCCCTCTCCAATCCATCCTCCATCTAGCTACTAGAGTGATTTTCCTAAAGCTCAGGTCTGACCGTGTCCCTTCCATGCCCAATAAATTGCAGGGGCATCCCATTAAGTCTCAAGTCAAATGCAGACTCCTCTGGTCTTTAAAACCCTATGTAACCGAAGAGCATTTATTATTAACCTTATTATACATTAACCTCCTTCATACTCTCACAGTCCAGCCAAACTAACCTTCCTGTTTCTCACAAACAACGTTCTATCTCCCTGTCTCCATCCTTTTGCACAGGCTGGCCCTTGTGCATGTCATCCTCACCTCCCTCCTTCCTGAATCCCAGATTTCCGCATCACCTTCTCTATGAGCCCTTTGCTGACCTCCCCACCCCCAGTTCCATGTTCCTTCCTCTAAATTCACTTTTATTTAAGTATTTATTTTGTATGTTATATATAAATATATGTGTCTATATACAAATTATGTATGTCCATTTAGGTACTGTATATATGGATATATATGTACATATATGTGCACATATAAATGTATTGATACATGATTGTATACACAATGACATGTGTTTGTGTGTGCATGTAAATATGCAGATATATATGAACGTACACATGTGTGTATGTATGTATAATTTACATGCACATAGAAATAAAACATTAATATAGACATGTGCACATATGTCTTTTTCTATGAGTGTATAAGGCATATATTAATGCACACATATACACACATGTGCACATATGTGCATATAAATATACAGGTATCTACAAATGTATGCATATTTCATATGTATACATGATATATACACTGCACACACCTGTATATCCATACATGTATAATTATACATGCCTATGTTGATATGCATGTGTGCACGTGTATCTTGAAGCATATAAATGTGCACACATGTGTATTTATATATTTTATTTGTATGTGGATTATACACATTTATGTACCTGTGCACATATTTATATTTCTGTATGCATATAGAAGTGCACATATATGAATATGCGCATGTACATATATGTACATACACATATGTTACCTCTTCTAATAGAATATGTGTAAATACACATATACATATACATACACATATGTGGGGGGGATTAAGAGAGGGGGGCTGTTGCTTTGTATGTTTGAATCCCCAGCTTCTAATAGTGCCCAGCATATAGTATGTACTTAAGGAATTCTTGCTGATTGATTTCTGGTAAGGAAACTGAGGCCATTGCTTCAGGTCACACAGAAAGCAACAGAGCCTGGATTCTTACCCAGGTTTCCTCTAACTCCCAATCCAGTGTTCTCTCTACCGTGTCAGGATGTCTGGCACGCCTGGCTTGTACTATCTCACCTTCCTTGGCTTGTCACAAATTACCTGAAATGTATTATTGAGGGAGAGGGAGAGGTCTAGTGTCAGAAAAGGTCAAGATAATAATTGTGTGACTTTACTTTCAGGATGAACACTGTTTCTACAATGGCAAAGCACACTTCGAAATACCTGGGCAGACCACACATGCCGTTAGCTGCTTTGTGCCTTTTGCTATTTGTCTTATATCTAGATATCCATATTATAATGCCCTCAGAGATTGTCTTTCCTGGTAAGAACTATGGCTAATTTTTTTTCATATTAGTAGTAAAAGGTTTTAGAGTATCAAAGTAAGTGACAAATATTCAGAAAGATTGTGTGATAACTCTGTTTAATCACAGCACCACTTTCTCTTGACTTTTATTTGCCTTTTTTCTGGTCACAATTTGAAGTTTTTATTTTGATACAAATAATTTATACATTGTCCACTTATATTTTATTTAAAAAACAAAATACAATAAGCAATGCAACAAATAAAATGCATATCACAAGAAGAGTTTTATTGGCAGTGTTCAATAATAGAGAAATGAGGTTGACATCTTGAGCCACATATGAAAGAGCCTTATTAATTTACAGTTACACTTCTTCTACATATGAATTTGACTGAATTTATGATTCCTCCATATTTCCATTATGAAAATTTCTAGTGTTATTAACTAATGACTGAATGTAGACAAATGTTCATGGTGAGAAAAACAATGACCAAATTTGTTAATTCTTAAAAGCAAACACCAGCCTGTGTCTATAGTGAGAAAATATAATACATTTCTGAATTAAAACCTGTTTGATCTCTCATTATGAAAGTAATTCTTTACAACTAGAATGTGCATGCAAAGTGCGTTGGGCTTAGTTGGGAGTGGGTAGAACCCTTTTATGAAATGTAAGACATATGAAGGTGAAGTACATTTTCCTTTACTCATGTATGTTGAAGAACGTAATCATAAGAGAGACCAACCTTACTGTTCTTCACTTTGGACAGTGACAGGCGTGTTTAATAACAGATAATTAATTAATAACAATAATATATTGGATAGTACATTTTCATATGCAGAACACTGTTCAGACTTTAGCTGGGACACATCACATTAAATGCTACTCTAATATTACTTATCAAATCTGCCGATGATGTGAAGCTAGTGAGTAATAATAATAGGTAGCATTTATAAAGCACTTTTAAGTTTGGAAAGTGCTTTACAGCTATTATCTCATTTGATTCTCCCAACAACCCTGACAGGTAGGTGCTATTATTATGCCCGTTTTACAGTAGAGGAGACTGAGGTGGACAGAGGCTAAGTAACTTGCCCAGGATCACCTGGTTACTAAGTGTCTGAGTCTGGTTTTGAACTCAGATCTCCTTGAATTCAAGTCAGCACTCTATTCAAGTCAGGCCTACTTCCTGACCTCTAATTATAGCTAATTCTGGATGTCATTTAGGTTTCAGAAAATCTTGGATAGGTTACATTATTGGGCCAAATCTAAAAAGATGAAATTTAAAAGGAGTCCTTGTAAAGCTTTACACTTGGGTTCAGAAAACTAATTTCATAAATACAAGGTGAAGAAGATGTGGCTAGACCATAATTTTGCAAACCTCAAGTGAGTCATAACTGTCATGTGGCAGCCATAATGTGGTTATGGTCATTTTGTAATTAAGAGTCTTCATTCAGCAAGTGTTTGTTAAGTACCTACTGTGCGCAAAGCACTATCCTCTCTGCTGGGGACAATGAAAAATAGTGTTTGCTGGATGAGCTTATATTCTGTTGGGGGAAAGGGGAGGAGGACAGCATTTATACAGACTAATAAATGTAATTTGCACTCTGAGGATCAGGCAAAGCTTCCTCTAAGAGGAAGCATCTGAATTGGGTCTTGAATAAACCTACAGGTTTAAAAAAGGCAGGGTTTCTTCTAGGCCAGCAGAACAGACACAGAGGTGAGAGATAGAATTCAGATTTGGGGGAACAGCAGGTAGTTTGATTTGGCTGGAGGATTGAGTGTGTAAGGAGGAGTCATCTGAAAAAAGTCTAGAGTGACTATTATCCTTTATCACCATTTATTATTAAATTGTAATGTCTTATTTTAGTTACTTTTTGAAAAGCTTCCTTCTTAGGCCATAATCATTTTAAAATTGCATTCCTTGTTAGTAGTAAAAATTTTAGCTTTTTGTGCATGGAGGTATTAAAATAAAACCTTAAGTAAATTTTCTTGATAATTTTCTTCTGAGACATGCAGTTAGGATAAGGCATATAATTTTTTCAGATGATAACATTATGTTAAAATTTAGGCCATGGTATATAATTGATATTAACCAGGAGTGTTTGATTTTAGTTTTTTATCCTCACTAAATTAACAAAAATGGCTATTTTCTTTCAGTTTATTGGCACAACTGAAACTTTGTAAGGATTTTGATGTTGATGAGCGAATAAAAGATTTTGCTGCAAAATTGTCTTTAATCCCCAGTCCTCCACCTGGACCGCTCCATCTGGTAATTAGCTAAAGAATTAACAATCCTTTTATGATACCTGGCATACCATCTCACCTATTGCAATCTAACCTTGCACTTCATGAACTAGATATGTTCAGATAAATTAAATGTTTTGTTTTAAACACTTACAAGGACTATACTTAAACCTTGCTTGGTGTGCCATTTCGGAAGATGAAGTCTGCATGAAAAAATTGTTGGAAATGTGACCCATGCTGTATTAATGACAAATTAATGGTTCTTAGCAGGGAGGGAACATACAGTGCATGTATTGAAAGAACATTGGATTTTGTGTCAGAATGATGCTTGAGTTCAGGCTCTTAGGCAGTCTTTTAGCTATGTAAACTTGTGCAACTCAGTTAAACTTTCTGGGCCTTAGTTTCTTCAACTGTAAAATGATGAGATTGGACTAGGTCAAAAGATTCTGAATCTTTTTTTGTGACAGTCTGGTGAAGCCTATGAACTTCTTAGAATAATGTTTTTAAATGCCTAAAATACATAGAATTACAAAGGAAACCAATTATATCAAAATACAGTTATCAGAATTTTTTTTAAGTTTGCAGAACCCAGGTTAAGACTTCCTGTACTACATAATCTCTCAAAGTCTTTTCCAAATCTGTAATCCTATATTTTTTTCCTTCTAAGTTACTAAGCTGTTTCCTCATAGCAACCTTGTAATGTGTTTCGTGCAAGGATTATACTCATAGATGAGGAAATTCATACCGGGTATCTCAAAAGTTTTAATGCTGTGTTATGCTATTAAAGTTTATTAATAACGCACATAAGCTATTAAGTTTAAAACTGCACTAAGACTTTTGAGGCACACCATGTTTTACTGTTGCTCACACAGCTAGAAAGTATCTGAACCAGAGTGTGGTTTTTCACACTCTTTTCAGTATTGCACATCACCTCTCAGGAATGAGGACATGTTTTAGCATTACTTGAAGCAATGTCAGGAGGGTAAAATTGTGAAGAAAAAAAATCTGTTAATGAATACCTAAATGAATGCCATAAAAGTTGATTGGTCTAGCATTCTCTCATCCAAAAATCTTGATAGCACCTCTGTAGAGATGTATGTTAATGATAATTGATCATGATTGTGAAGCAATGACAATCATGATTTGGGAGCCTGGAGACTCAGATTCTGGTTGTGATTCGTGACTAGCCACTTATTGAGAGATGTGTCGAGACCCCTATCTTTGGCTTGAGAAAGTCAGAAGAACTTTTGACTTTATCTCTTGGGGTCCTAGTGTTTTCCATCTGTAAAATGAAAAGTTGGACTAAGTGATCTCTAAGGTCTCTGTCCAGTTTCAAAATTCTTTCATTCCAGAAAAATGGGTAATTTTAGAGAAGTTAAGTGATTTGCCCAAGATCACACACTTTTATCAGCGTCACAAGTGGATCTAGAACCCCAGGAACTTAGTGAGAAAATGCTTTAGTAGGCCCTTTGGTTCTAGCCGGAGGCCCTTTCCATTGATGAACTAAAATCTAGTGTGGTCATTTGAAACATGGGTTATGTCTTCATTATCTCATTGAATTTGTGATTTCAGTGATCCAGTGAGCTTGCATGTGTAAAGCACTTTGGCAAGCTTGAAGTTCTAGCCATTCACTATTATTTATTTCCTCTATTTGTGCAGTTGACAACTCATCCATGCAGTGATTTTTCATATTATATGTGCCATAGGTCCTCCAAAGAGGATCCATCTACCCAATGTACTTGAGGCCTTCCTCCAAGTTGTTTTGTTTTTGTTTTTTTCACATTACATGATTCCAAGGGCCATGCTCTGGGCATTCATCTCCTTTACTATTGGCACATGGCTGGCCTACATAATTATCCCATCTAGTATTTCCTAGTCAGCATCTCCTGGCTGCATCTTGTATGTAAATCATCTTTAGAAGTATGCCTATCATATATCATTCCACTTCCCCTTGTATTACTCATGACTTTTTCAATTCTATAGTGATTAACATATTCCAGAATTAACAGCTAGAAAGCAATTCCAGAACATTTGCATTAAAAAAGATAGATTTTTGGACCAGGGATCAGCTTGGAATCATTGGAAACACTGCACAATTTCCTGAATACAATCTAGCTTGTTCTTATTCAACTGAGCCCAATTCACTGTCCATCTATAGTGTCCTAAATACACACACACACACACACACACACACACACACACACACACTCTAATTTAATGAACTGGGCATCCAACTCTATCAGAAATTTGAAAAATAAGCATTATTCATCAAATTTTTTCTTTATGGATTATTGTATCTATCTCTTTAGCATGGATCTATTTCTTTCCATCTTTATTCATCCTATATGGACCTGGTTATTTCGATGTTGTCTCTCTCATTGGAATGTATGCTCCTTGAGGGTTTTTTGGTAGTCTCAGTACTTAGCACAATGCTTGGCATGTAGTAAGCACTTAATAAATGCTTATTTGACTGACTGAAAAAATAACATATCTCAATGAAGAAGCCCTGAAATGTTCTGGAAGTTGATGTGGTCAGTATCAATCCCCAGGTTTGTCCCCAATATAATCTGTAAATGAAAGGGACAGACCAGTCCTATACAACAGTAGCAGATAACTTATAAAATCATTATGAAAATGATCTGCACGTATACTGAAGACAACCTTGATGAAAATATGAGAAGGTTAACTAGCATGCTTGTAACAATTTTCTGTAGCATTCTTTGTTCTTTTTTTCCACCTTAAACTGATTACTCAGTTGACTGAAAAGAACAGAGTATAAAATCTTTCCATGTTTATCGTTGGTTGATTTTTTTCTAAACAACATTCGACTGAAATCAAAACATAGCTTCCAAAAAAGGAGTCACATGCATATTTTAAGTTCATCTTAGATTCCTGATAAATATAACCAAGGGGAGTGCCGTTGTGCTTGCTAACATTGTGAGGTTTAAATCGAGAATGTAGGCTTGCCAAAGGCTATCAAAAAGAATTTGGGAAGAAGTTAGCTGGTATCTCCCATTGGGCATCATAATTTGTTTTGTGTGGAAAACTCTTCAGGAACTTTTCTTCTCACCTGCAAGGATCGTTTTCCACACAGCCTTTGTGATTAACCATTGATAGGCCATACCTGGTAGTATTTTGCTTTGTTTCATCTTTAGAATTCTTTGTTTCTCTGATGGCAGATACTTGATAAAAACAAAAAAAGATTCTGAATACAGCGTTATTGGGGAACCCTCCTTGATATAGTTGTTCCTGCTGTGCCGTAACTGAATTAGTTACTCAGCTGTTCCTAGTTGAAGTTTTCTAAAGTGAAATTGGACTTCATCAGGCAACCTACCTCTCATCTCTGTCAGATGAATTAACAATTAGCTTTTTGACCTTTGTTTTGACATTTGTAAACATTTCTACAGCGCATCACATTTTCATTCTTAGAGCATTTTTTGTAGAGTATGTTTTCAAGAAATGTTAAATGACAAAACTATAACTGAAATACTTTAGGAATAGTAATTTGATAAATTTGGACTTCACTCATTTTGTGATAATTTGGACAAGCAGCTAATCTGAAGTTTACTTTTGCTCTCACTATGCGACAAAGGATTTGCTAAGCAAATGAATAAAATGTAAATATTTATAGAGCATACTCAACCTTTTAAGAGGCAAAAGAGTTTTTAAGTGCTTTAGGAGAATTCTTTTGCATGCCAACAATTGATATGGCATTTATAAATCATCTTTACCTATTAGAGCAGGTTTTCAAAGACTTCTATGTGGTGACATATTAGTTAGCCTAGTTTGAATTAATTCATGTGCTTAAGTCACCCAATTGACTGACAATCATTTATTGAGTGTTTACTTTGTGCCAGGCACTTTGCTAAGTGCCAGGAATACAAGAAAAGAAAATCATTTTTGTTCTTAAGGAGCTAACATTTTAATGGGGGTTATAACATGAACATAATACAATAGCATTGTGAGTATTTTTTTTAGAAGTTTTTTTTGTGTGTGTGTGTGCGAGGCCATTAGGGTTAAGTGACTTGCCCAGGATCACACAGTTAGTAAGTGTCTGAGGCTTGAACTCTACAGGTTCAAGTCTACAGGGCCAGTGCTCTATCCACTGCTCCACCTAGCTGCCCCAGAAATATCTTCTCATGCAGACTCTCCTCCCTCCCTACCAGTAGATTAGTGAGATGATGTTGCTTTAGATTTTCTTGATTTATTATTTTTAACCTGTCGTGATTATCATTAAGAATCTACTGAGTCATAGCATCAGTGTTAAACCTTAATATTGGTTTTCCCAGGTATTTAACATGAAGCCACTACAAGTAGTGTTTCCTTCCCGTGCGGATCCTGACAGTCCCATTGTAGACCTAGACCTTCACCTTCCCTTACTGTGCTTCAAACCTGAGAAGGTATTACAGGTAAGCATCTTTTAATGTCAGCCAAATACCATTCTCATTCATTTAATGCAGCATCAAAATTGCAGTTGTATTATTTAACCTCTCTGGGCCTCAGTTTCCTCATCTGTGAATGAATCCTCATCCACTTGGACTGGATGAAATTCTGAGGCCCCAACTTTAAATCCCGTGATTCTAGTATTATCACTATTAGAAACTTCCAGAAGAGGAGTTTTGGAATGGGGGGGATTCAAAGAGTGGTTAGAGCTGATAATAGTAAAGCTTAATTATTAATTAGACTCATAGCATTTTAGGTCTAGAAGTGTTCCTAATCAGGACCATAAGGTAGTTGATACTTTGACATAGAGTTTTGATGTCAGCTATGTGGTATGACACTCAATGGAAACCAGAACCAAAGGTGGATATTTATCTTTGTATTAATACCTTATTTTAAAACCCTATTTTAAGCATTTTTAGCAGCCATGCAATTGTCTTAAAATGTATTTGTAGATAGAAATGTCCTCGCTCATTTGTGCCTGCCAGTGAGCTTTACAATATTATTGTTATGACTGGAAGGAATGGAGGAAGGTCACTTGTATTCTTCAGTGCTGGGGGATGAGCAAGAAAAATGGTTGTCTGCAACTAGAACCTTGACCTAGGAGGTATTGCTCTTGTCTGCCATCTGAAAACTGATCGTAGAACTCAGGCAGATCAAGAGAGTATCCCTGATCCAACTGAACCAAACCAAAAAAGACCAGGGTGCAATAACTGGAGATACTTAGTCTAGAGAAGATGGTTATCTTCAAGTATTTGAAAGGCCTTTGTGTGGAGAGAGATTAGATGGGTTTTATATGAGGTTCAGGGGCAAAATTTAAACTAATGAAAGGAAGTTGTAGGGAGGTGGGTTATATTTTGATGTGAGGAAAGAATTCCAAATAATTAGAATTATCTAGAAAGGAAATAGACTGCCTTAGGAGCTAGGAATATATATAGGCAGCTAGGTGGCACAATGGTTAGAGAGCCCTGGACCTGGGATCAGGAAGACCAGAGTTCAAATCCTGACTCAGACACTTACTAGTGGTATGATCCTAGATGAGTCACTTAACCTCTGTCTGCCTCAGTTTCCTCCTATGTAAAGCAGGGATTATTATTCCCTAGTATCTACTTTTCGGGGTTGTTGCGAAGATCAAATGAGATATTTGTAAAGTACTTTGCAAACCTCAAAGCACTGTATAAATATTAGCTATTATTCCAAATCCAGCAAAGGCTGTTGAATACTTGTTGAGGATGTTGTATTGCAGTGTGTCTCAAAAGTGTGTCCCTAAGACCCATTCAGGGGGTCTACAAGGTCAAAACGATTTTCATAATAATACTAATATGTTTTAATAAATATTGGTTAATTTCTAACATGGTTATAGTCTAATATGGTTAAAATAATATTGTATAAACAGAAGGTCTTTGGAGATCCTGAATCGTTTTTAAGAGTTCAAGGAAATCCTGAAACCATAAATTTTGAGAACCACTGCTGTAGAGAGTATTTTTTTTCAGAGACAGGTTGGATTAAATGACATCTGAAGTCCCTCCCACCTCTTAAGATCGTGTAATTCTATGAAAAGTTTATATCTTGCTTGTCCATAATAAACAGGCTATTCCCTATCTTGGTGATTTGTTCAGCATCTTACATTTCTAGGCTTCTTTTGTTTAAAATGTAATATGTAAATAGGGGTCTTTAATGGTATCCTTGTCACAAAGTATTAGGATATAGCCTGTACTTATTTGACAGATATTTACAGGGTGCTATTTTTGTCAAATGCCTTGCATTTACATAAAATAAGTTCAGCAAGCATATATTAAGCACCTTCTATGCCAGGCACTGTGCTTGGAGATAGAAAGAAAGGCAAAAAACTGTCCACGTTCTCAAAGAACTCACAGTCTAATGGGGGAACAACACAAAAACAAGTTTGTACAAATAAGAGATCAGATAAATTAGAAATAATCAGCAGAGGAAAGACACTTACATTAAGGGGGATTGGGAAAGTCTTCTTGTAGAAGGTAGGATTTTAGTGGGATTTTAAAGGAAGAACATTCCAGGCATGGGGAACAGCCAATGAAAATAGCTCCATCTAAGAATTTCATCAGTGAATGAGTAGATTCTCAAAACTATTTTTCTTCCCCTAGATCATAACCTGCATTTTAACTGAACAGCGGATTGTCTTCTTCTCTTCGGACTGGGCTTTACTCACACTCATTGCTGAGTGCTTTATGCTTTACCTTCACCCTATTCAGTGGAAGCACACCTTTGTACCCATCCTTTCCAGTCAGATGCTAGACTTTGTAATGGCGCCTACGTCTTTCCTTATGGGTTGTCATCTTGATCACTTTGAAGAAGTTAGCAAGGTGAGTAATAGAATATCTGACTATATCTTTTAACTACTGAGAACAATGTTGTTAGGACTCATGAGTTAATGATAATATACTTGAAAGGATGCCAAACTCTTCAGAAGACAGATGCTTTGGGGCGGGGAGGGAAGATCATCATCTAGTCAGGTTAATTTAAACATATCTTCAAAACAATTAATTTTAGACATGTGGACAAAAATGTTACCCCTTTGTATTACAGAAACTGATTGTAATATAGTCAGACATAGTAATGAGGGCATGTAGTAATGTAAATCAATTATGCCTCTATCAATCAAACCCTATTTTTTTGCTTTTATTTGACAGCCCAGTAGTGTTATGATACATACATTTTAAATCTATTTATATTCACTTCAATATATAACATTCCAAGTTTTACTCAAGTTACTTATTTCCTGATAAAGAATTCTTTAAAAATAGAGGCAGCTAGGTGGTGCAGTGGATAGAGCACTGACCCTGGAGTCTGGAGGACCTGAGTTCAAATCTGGCCTCAGACATATGACACTAGCTGTGTGACCCTGGACAAGTCACTTAACCCCATTGCCTAGCCAACAAACAAACCAAAAATAAAAAAAGAATTGTTTAAAAATGAATGTTCTGTAGCATATTTTAGTATGTGACAGGTTATGTTTTTATATTTCACTGCAGACAGCCTCCACAGCAGGTCATGGGATTCAGTTAGAGCACACATTACCCTAAATGGGAGAAAAGGTAACTTGGAGGAGCAGGCAGTCTGACATCAGAGCATTTGACAAGGAGTCAGGAGACCTGAGTTGGAATTCTAGTGCTATACTTATTAATTTGTATAGCCATGGGGAAAAAAAATCAGCTAACCTCTTTGAGCTTCAATTTCCTCATTTGTAAGGTAATATATTCTTGCATGGTTTTTGTGGGGAAAGTGCTTTTATTACACTTAAAAACACCATGTAAGGGGCAGCTAGGTGTCGCAGTGGATAGAGCATTGGCCCTGAAGTCAGGAGGACCTGAGTTCAAATCCTGCCTCAGACCAAACACCTGACACTAGCTGTGTAACCCTGGGCAAGTCACTTAACCCCAATTGCCTTAAAAAAAAAAACCACCATGTAAGTATGAGTCATTATTTTTTTTAATCTACTGGGATTGGTAAGGTAGCATAGGTGTGAAGTCATTTTTTAAAGTGCTTTTACCAGCCAGCAGTGACCATAGGAGGTGTGTCTAGTGCTAATCATACTTAAGGATATGAGTGATTGGGATAATTGGGTGGAGTTAAGTGTTGATGCTGAAATGTATGATTCACCAGGAAAAAAAAATTAGGCATCAAGAAAAGGCTATTCAAATACTAATGGAAGAAACTAAAAGACGTCATCTAGTCCGGGTAGTAAAGGGGGAAAAAAAAAACACATCATAGTATTAATGTGTTGTTTCTATTTTTAGCCCTCAGTGAGCAAAACCCTGTCTCCAGAATTTTCAAAAGGGAAGGCTTTTTTACTGACAGTTTTTTGGCTTTTTTACTGACAGTTTTTTCCAGCTGGCTGTAGTTAAGTAAATCCCATTAGTAGAAGGCTCTTACACATATTATGACTCTGGAAACTTTCAGAACTGAAGACAAATGTTTTAGCTAACAGAGTTCTGAATTTGGTTCTCTGATTTTATTCACCAGTATTCTCGTGCCAGGGGAAGGAACCAAGTCGAATTCCAACAGCATCTTAGAGATATTTACAATATCTAAATATTTATGTGTGGTTCCTCCCACCCCCACCTCCACCAGTAAGACAAAAGACACCTCTATTTAGCTTTCAGATTTATATTTTATTTTACTTCCAAGAACTGCGAGGCCAGAAAAAGAACTGGGATTTAAAGCTAATGTATATATCATATGAAAACATAGCCTTATTCAAGACTGCTGAACCAGAATGATTCTAAACATTTTAAAACTTTAAAAAGAATATGGAGCTATGTACTACAAACTATTTAATTTGTAGATCTCTCTAATATTTATATAATTGACTTTTAGGGAGTATAGAAATAAGAAGTGAGCAAGTATAGGCTTGTATTTACCAATGATTCTCACTGATTTTTTAATGTAAAAACAATACAGATCTTTTAAAATAAAATTATTTGCTCTATCTTAATCTACATTAGGACTCTGCCCCTATACTATACTTGTTTGTTTTCCACATCCATAAAGATGAAAGGAGGGCTTGGGTATTGGCAAGAAGGACTTTCTGCTAATTTAGACATCAGTTGCAAAGATCCTAGTGACAAAAAAGAATTAAATGCATTTCAGGTTATCAAAAATGCACTTGGCTGGATTTGGTGGATAAGATTATAGGATTTGAACAGGTTAAAAAAATCTTCCACAAACATTTATTAGTATCTTTTCTCCCAGTTCAGAGGAGAAGAAGGAAGGGAGTTCAGTTGTGTTAACTGTTGTTATCAACAGCTTCTGATATATTATTAACTTTTCATGGAAGAAATGTCAGATCTGCAAAAGCCTATAAATGAAAGGTAGTTAAATTACTGAAATTTTATCTTACCAAAGTACATTGATAAAATTAAATTCTTGACAGCAAAATGTATTATATTTGAATGTTCAAGGTTTTATATGAAAATATTTCATTATAAAATAACCTTTGATTTTAATACTTATTTAAAAGGAAGCAGATGGCTTAATCCTAATAAATATTGACAGTGGAAACATTACCTATTCCAAAGCCTTGGATGATGATAATAATGATATTGATATTCCAGACATCCCTTTACAAGCTGCCCAGACATTCATTCAAAGGTAAAAGTGGGTAATGTTCTATTTGAAAACTTAATTTTTTTTTTAATTTTAGGCTATGTGGTCATATGCTTTGGGGTATGTTTTCTGAATTCATGGATTACTAGTTTTTATTTTTAATTTGTGAAAAATTCTAATTTTTTTTTCTAGAATTCTAAATGTTGGTCTAAAGTTCAAAGTATTTGGTATAGTATTTAGCACTAAATTGTTCCTTACTGGTCAGAAAAGATGAGTATCTTTCCATCTCTATAGTTCTAACATGTTTTCAAAGCTTTAGCTAGTCTTGTATTCCCATTCTCCAGTTGGCTGATTCTGCCTGGTTGCCTCATCTCTTAACTCAAATCTAACATGGCTAACATTGAACTTCTCATCTCTCTCTAAAACTAGCCCTTCCTTATTATTTCCCTCAATGGTACCACCATTTCCCTATTTACCTATAGATGCAAAACTAGAATCATGTTTGCCTCCTCCCTCAAACCCCCTTGTAACATCCTGTCAATAATTAGAGCCTTTGTTCCTTCCCAAAGGTTCTTACACCTACTTTCTATTAATACCTGTTGCTGCCACCCTACTTTAGATCTCATACCTCTTGAACCTGGGCTGTTTCAGTCCTATCCTTCAGGTCTCCCTTCCTTCAGCTATTCCCCTTCCAATTCATCTTGGACATTTTGGCACAGTGATCTTCCCAAAATGTCATTTTGATCATGAATGGCTTTCCATTGCTTTCAAAATAAAAGTAAAAACTTTTCATGTCATTCGGTAGTTTGACACTAACTTAATCTTATCTCCTAGTATTTATCTACTTCTGTTCTCGGTCCTCACCAAACTCACTCCTCTCGTCTTGTCCTTTCTAGCTCTTCCTAACCCCTGTGTCTTTGGTTATGTTGTTTTCTCTGCCTAGAACTCACCTTCTTCTTCCCTCCATACCTCCTTCAAATCTTGAAATGCTACTGGTCATTCAAAGCCCAGCTGAAATACTGCTTCTTCCATGAAGCTTTTCTAGCTCACAGTGACCATTCAGTCACTACCTCTTCTTCTGAAGAGGACGGATTTCTTTGCTTGTGCCTTTCTAACCCAATTCCTACATTCTGTTTTGAACCTTGTGTTACAGCTATATGTTTTGTAAATCTCCTACTAAATTTTAAGTTTCTTGACAGTAGATGATGGCATTTTCATCTTAGTGCCTAGCACAGTGCTTTATACAGGGTAGCCCCTTAGCATGTATTGAATGAATTTCTAAATGTGCCTTACTTGTAGTAGGTGCCTATGTTTATGGGGGACAGGAGGAGAAGGAGATTTTGTTAGAAAAGATTTAGACTCTAGTACTATCAACATTCCCAGGAAGGCTCTTTGATGTGTACTGCCCTGTTCCCTTTTCCTGTTTGATTATGAATTAAGTTTCACTTTCTAAATTCTGTGTACCAGGGTTTAAATATTACTGTCTATAATATCACCATTTAAAAATATTGATTCGGGGGCTCTTTCTTATGGTTTTATTCAATTTGAAGGGTTTAATTTTTTAAAACCCAATGCTATTTCTGAATTATCTGGCTGACTGATTTTTTTATGGGCCCTTTTGTCAGCCTTAACCTACACTAATGTTATCACAGGTTCCTTGTGTGGAAAACATTCAAAGGCTAATTCCGTTTTCTGTGGCCAGCTTGTCAGATGTTCTGATAAATAATGCAAGCAGTCACTAAAAGCACAATGAAGTATCTATCTGTTACCATTAATCACGAGAATTGGTAGTGAAAACATGCTTTATGTACTATATAGTATACATAATACATTTAGCTGTTTGAAGAACATTATCTGACATTAGCAATGAATGAAAAGACATAACACAAAATGGATCCCCATCAGCAGCAAAATTCCAAGATGGCTGCTGTGGACAGCTTTTTGTCTCCCAAAGTTGCACTATAGAAAGAATTGCCAATGAGGGGTACCAGTTACCTGCCCATGATACTACAAAAGTCAGGGGGTACGATGGAAAGTCTCACTGAACTAGAACTTAGGGGACTTGTGTTCTTTTCCTGGACCTACTATTAATGTATGGTATGACGTTAAGTATATCATGTATCTTTTTGTGCTTATCTTTGAAAGTGCAAAAATAATCCTTGACCTACTTAACCCATGGGGTTGTTGTGAAAAGGGAGATAGTGAATATGAAAATTATTTGAAAAGTATAAAACTCTATATAATTTTAAAAGAGATTAGTAAACAAATGCACGTATACCTTTTTAATATATGTGCCTTCCATTTTCTGTTACTCCCTGTATATTATCTGGCAGATATTAAGTGTCTGATATATAAATATACATAATGTGATATTACTTGTCAGTAAGTCAATAAACATTTATTTAGCACCTTCTATGTAGCAGGGGCTGTGCTAAGTGCTAGTAATACAAAAAGAAGCAAAAGGCAATCCCTGCCCTCAAGAAACTTATAATCTAATGGGAGAGACCACAGGCAAACAAATCTATACAAACAAGCTGTATATAGGAAATAATTAACAGAGAGAAGGGACTGGAATTAAGAGGAGTTGGGAAAGGCTTCCTGTAGAAGATGGGGTTATGTATGCATACTATTATGACATGTAAAAAGATTAGTTAATATTATTTGGTTCAGACCTATGATTTCATTGGTATAAGGAACTCCCTGTGAGGACATTCCTTCTACCAATGCATATGGACAATTTTTCTGCAGCCTTTAGCCTTGTGAATTCTCAGTGGAACTATAAGGTTAATTGGCTTGTCCAGGGTCCCATTGTTTTGAGACAAGACTTGGAAATAGGCCTTCTTGACCCTCCATCCAACTATATACACACTTACCACCAATCTGATTATTATTATTATTATTATTATTAACTTCATTCGTCTAATCTTTCAGCTTGATGGTCCTCAGAAATAGTCCTAGGATAAGTCACTATCTACCATTCTTTTAAGTCTAGTGCTTGGTGAAACTATTCTATAGGTAGATAAAATAATTGGTTTTTATAATAGAATGAAAGTAGTAGTCTCATGGCTAATTTCTGTAAACTCACTAAAAGTCTTTTAGGGATAATTGAAGTAGCAGATAGAAGAACATGAATGAGAACTACTTTCTCTTCTTACTTGGTTCTTATTACTGCCATTGGCTCCCAATACTTTGAAAGATTTCCATTCTGCATGATTTGGATATTATAAGTTTAAAACATTGAAGATGTTCAAAACATCTTTCCAAAAACGTCATTCTTAGATGTTTGTGGATCACAATTATGCTTGAGCAATTATAGGTGAAAAATTTTATATTTGATAATGCACTGGTTATAGTACAATTTTTTTGTTAAATTCTCAAGGAGATTTTGAGGTTTGTATATGTAGTTCAGTGATATGTCCTCTGTTGGATTATGAAGAATCAAATACTTCTGTTATATAATTCTGCTCACTTGATCATGTTTTTCTAAGTGTTTTACAAGTGTTCAAGTTTTCCCCCAAATTTAATTTTATTATTTTTTCCAACTAACAAGCATTTATTTTTCTCTTTCCCCTATTGAACAATTTTTAAACAGACAAATGAAACCCTCATAACAAGCATGCATATCAAACAAATTCCCACATTGCCCACATTTCAAAATCTATGTCTCACTTTGCATTTTAAGGTCATCACCTCAATGTAAGGAGGTGGGTGGTGTGCTTCATCTTTGAACCATCATGGTTTGCAGTTGTACTGATCATAATTTTAAAGTCCTTTAAAGCTACTTTTCTGTATAGTTTTGTTGCCATTATAGAAATTGTTATACTAATTATGCTTACTTCACTCTGCATTAGTTCATATGAGTTTTCCCAGTTTCCTTAGAAACTGTTGATTTTGTCATTTC
The DNA here is from genome assembly GCF_900497805.2 of Vombatus ursinus. NCBI lineage: Eukaryota > Metazoa > Chordata > Mammalia > Diprotodontia > Vombatidae > Vombatus > Vombatus ursinus. The sequence goes on along the minus strand of NW_020945014.1, from coordinate 4,293,437 downwards.
TTATGGGGCAATAATATTCTGTTATATTCATATGTCATAATTTGTTGAGTCATTCCCAAATAGGGAGGTAGTCCTTTAGTTTCCAGTTTGGGGCTACTATGAGAAGAGTTACTATAAATATTTTTGCATACATGGATTTTTGTGTCTTTTTAAAAATCTCTCTTGTGTATATACTTAGTAGTACTCTCACTACTGAGTCAAGGATATGCACAATTTACTGACTTTTGCAGCATAATTCCAAAATTGCTTTCAAGAATGACTGTGACAATTCACAGCTCCACCAGCAATGGATTATTGTGCCTGTTTTCCTATAACCTCTCCAACATTTATCATTTTCCTCTTTTGTCATCTTTATTGATGGGTATGAGGTAGTAAGGTGTGGTAGACCTTAGGGCACAGTAACAGGGCAAATGTTAACGCCAAATGGTCTTCCATCTTACTGTAAGTGGGTGCCTCCATGCTCATCCAAGTGATTTGAGGATTATATCCATATGGCAAGGGATCTGGAGGAGTGGACCCATAAGCTGGAATAGAGTAGGGACTCTGGGTTCTTTCCCACAGGTGTGGAGATGGAAGGTCAGCAGACAGTCAGGAGGAGAAAGGGAATGGGAGAATTGGCAAGAAGGTTAGGGGAGGGCAGGAAAAGGCTTTTCGTGGACTTATGGGTCCCTCTACATAAAAACTGGGCTGGGATGCAGGTAGCCTAGGCAAAAGGAAAGGCATCTTATAGCTCCTTTTTTCTCATTTGCTTTGAGAATATTTATTAGTCCTGTTCTTCCTCCTTCTCCTCCTCTTCATCATCAACAACATTATTATAGCCAATATCTAAAGTTAACTTTTTTGGTCAACAAAAGAGTATTTAGCTTGGTTAAAAAATTAATTTTTAGGGGGGATGTCTTTGCTTTGACAATTAAGTTGTTGAATCACCATCACAGAATTTCAGAACTGGAGGAAACCTTAAAGGTTGCTTAAACCTAACCCCATTTTATAAATGAAGATTCTATAATAAGCAATCCACATTGTAAAAGTAAATTTGTTCATTTTTGAAAGGGAATGAACTCCTTTAGTGATTTCCCCCTCTTCATCCATACCTTGAATGACCCTCAGATATACCAGAATAGCTAATTTACATTTGGAAAGTAAACCGTTTGCTTCCAGAGAAGGCCATATTGCCATTATTAGATTGTAAACTCTTTTGAGGGCAGAAAGTTTGTCTCCCAAGAAATAGTAGTGTTATTCATAACAGGAATTTAATACGTTTGTAAAATGGTTAAACAAGATCAACGCAGTCAATAAAAATATTTCTTTACTACTTTAAGAATTTGAAAATGTTGATTATGAGAACTCTTTACATTAATTGAAGTCCCTATATAATACAGTAGATGGTCTTCAAGAGTTGCTATGCCAAAAAATTAATCACCTTGTGACAAACTTGATGATAAACCTCTTTAAACTTAAACTGGAAAGCAGAGATGCACCATTACCAGGGCCTTGTTTTTACTTTGTTTGGATCCACCAGAATGAATGCACCTTTGAAAACTGAGAGCCTTCTCCATGCCTTTCTGATTTGTCTACATTTAATAGTTTAATAGTTATCTGACTTTAATAGAGAGAATGCTACTATTAAATGCAATGTTAATTATTATTAAAATGTAACGTTCTCCAACTGTGAATGACTTAGCTTTTCTCAGCAATATGATGATCCAAGACAAGCCCATAGGACTCGTGATGAAAAATGCTGTCTGCCTCCAGAGAAAGAGCAGATGGCATCTGAATACTGACTGAAGCATACTATTTTTCTTTCCTTGCTTCCTTCCTTCCTTTCTTCCTTTCATTCTTTCTTCCACAAAATGACTAATTGGAAATGTTTTACATGATTGCACGTGTATAGCCTATATCAGATTGTTTACCATCTCAGGGAGTGGGGAGGGGAGGGAGGAAGGGAAGGATAGAATTTGGAACTCAAAGCTTAAAAAAAAAACAATGAATTTAAAAATTATTTTATGTGTAATTGGGGAAAAATAAAGTATTATTTTTAAAAATGTGATGTTATTCAAAAAAATCTCCTTTTTTCTTCTAGGGTAGAAGGCCTTCAGTTGCACTATGATCTAGAACTCTCCCATCTAATGGCCAGCACAGATTTAGGTGAGGTCCAAGCACGCAGAAGGGCATGGCAACAAAAACAGAATTCTGAAATGCAGCAAATTACTTTACAACTAATTGTTAACATCTTCAGGTATGCACTTATAACTGAGTCATTTACAAAAACTATGTAATTACATCCTGTTTTCAATTGTACATGATAATGAGGGATTGTGGTTAAATTAAAGCTGTCAGTTGTCAGGGAAACTCATTTTAGTTATGAATTTCATATCTCTTCTTCACCAGGTCTTTTGAGTATGAATGTTAAGTGTTAACAAAACTGGGTGGCATTTTGCCCTTTTCTCACTGTGTGCATTGATAGAATGCTTCCTGGATTCTTAAAAATATCCATGATTTATTTCATCAGTGTGGATATTCCCTTTACTAGGGCAGACAAACCTTCCATGTCTTAGCTGCTGGAGCTGCACTTTTGAAGCTTTTCCAGTTTGGTGTAGGAACTGTTAGGACTTGTGCTTCATGGACACAGCCTTCAAGAATTTACCGTAGGGTCGCTTTCCTGTCACTGGGGAAAACATTGGAGGAGGACTGCAGTGGAGGGCAGAGGGACTAATAGTCAATTAATTGGTCTAACTAATAATTGACAGTCAACAGGTGAAGAAGCAAAAATTACACGTGATTCTAAAACTGGATAAGCCAACCCTGAAATTTGAGTCGACTGTAGTCCTATGAATTAACATTTTCCTGCTTCATTGTTGTTGCGAATATTTTTTGTGTTTCTCTTCTTTGATGATTATCATCAAGAATCTGAGTTTCCATTAGGTACATAGTACTAAGGTAAATTTAGTAAAGCAGAGTTATTTTAAGATGATCAGTCATTACAGGGATCATTGTTGGGCCAGTACAGGGATCCGGCAGCTGTTCTTTCTGATGTTCAATTTATACCCTATAAAGAAAAGCATGCTAAATACTTGATAAAGTGATGCAATCTAAATATTGATTGGAAATATTTTTTTCAATCCGATTGATTTTTGCCAGAGAATTTAGGGTCTCTCGTTTTTCCAACTCTCTGTTCTTCCTTTTCTTTTCCAGAACTTCCTTTTCTCATTCTGTAATGCTTTCTCATCCACCAGAGTCCTCTAGCAGAGAAAAACAGGCTCTTTGATGTACTCTGTCCTGATAGCTCCTGCTGTCACTTTGTGTCCTGTTCCAGGAGGGATCTGTCACTTCTCTGGATGCTACAGTAGAGGTTTCTTACTTCAAAATACCCAAAATGATTATCATCATGTAACTTTTGCTAACCTTTGCTCGCTATGCATTATTTGTCACTGAGTGCAGTGCCTGACACATAGTAGATTCATGACAGATGTTAGTTTATTGACTGACTATGCATTTATTTCTTTGAACCAAAAAATGATTCATTATTATGGCAAAAAAAATTGACTCTTCAGCTTAGACAGTTCATGCTGTTTCTGATTCCCAAATATACTTACAATTCAAGTTTTAGTCCATTTCTCATGTATTTTTTTTTTGGTTGTTCTCTGAAGGAGCAAAACTTTTAAATAGTATTTATTTTATAAATTAAGTTAATGCAAAAATTTAGAGAAATTAAATGAGAGAAGCTTTTTTTAGCATATCTTCATGTATAAGTGTTTGATCTTTAGTTCATATTGTATAGAACTTTCTTGATCATAAATTGTTTATGACTAAATTCCTTTGAGGGAAATTGTAGAGCTATTACCCCTTTTACAGATGAGGAAACTTGACTCACAGTCACATGGCTAGTGAGTGGCCAAGCCAAGACTGGAATCCAGGGCTTACTGACTCCAAATCTAGGATTCTTCCCACTATCCTACACTGCTCTAACTTTCCTCAATATATCCGTATATGTGTGTGAGGAAGGACTTAATTTTCAAGGAGCTGAGAAAGCCAGAGTGAAATGTGGAAATGTATTTAACTAGTATGACTTTATAATTAGAATCTTTAAAAAGAAGGGGAACACATTTAAAATATTGGGATTGCTAAAAATGGGGCTTTGTTTCAGTCATGTCACAGTTCAAAGAAAACTCAGAGAAATCTCCTGGGAAAAAACCCTGAAGATCACCAAAAATCTTAGTCTTTGGTGGAGATTAAATGAGATAACATATGTTCATGCTTTGTAGACCTTAAGGTCCTACATAAATGCTAGCTATTATTAATACTAAATTAAATTAGATGCTTTCCTTAATTCACAAATAGCCAAAATCATGCTGTATAATTTTCCTCTGTGCAAAAGAAACTGTAGATTAAATGTATACTCCAGTGGTGTCAAACTCAAACAGAAACTAATCCCTGTTCTCATGTTGACTTTGAAAACCACAAATTAACATTATCTATGTTGTATTGTATTTTTATGTATTTTTGTTAAATATTTCCCAATTACATTTTAATCTGGTTCTAGAAGTGCTAGAGGGAGGCTTGCAGCCTGCAGGCCAGGAGTTTGACACCTCTGGTATACTCTATAATGTATAAGATATATATATAAAAGACTGTCAGTTCTGCCTTCTTAAAATGTACTGAATAAATAAGTCTTCATTGATTTCCTACTTCTGAAATGAGAGTGGGAACTAAGAAAAAAAAGGGCAGTCGTTACCTTGAAGGAGCTTATGACCTTATTGTTTTTGTAAGAAGGCCATGTTGTGTTCATGAAACAACTAGAAAACAGCAAGTACCCAATGTCATCTAAACCATGTCACTGGGAGATAGGGCTTGACTTTCTGAAGAAGATATTTGCAAAGTATATATTTTTCGGTAGTTATTGTTCTGTTAATATGTTTCATATATTTTAAGATGTTTCATGACTTATAATGTACTTTCTCTTATTAGAGAAGTAAAAAACCATCTTAATTATGAACATAGAGTGTTCAATAGTGAAGAATTTCTCAAAACAAGAGCACCAGGGGATCAACCATTTTATAAAAAGGTAAAAAAAAACTTTTTAATTTATGTAGCATCTATAAATATTTATGTTACATGTAAAATAGATTAATTAAAATAATTTTATTGATACTCTTAGATATTACAATTATTTATTTTATAGTTTAGAAGTATTATTTATTCCATCATATACAGGATGTCCCAAAAGTTTTCATGCAGGCAGAGCTTAATTAAGCCTTAAACATATTAAAGCTTAAAACTTTTAAACATATTAAAACTTAAAACTATAGTAAGATGTTTGGAACACCCAGTATTTATACAGTGGACCCAGTACTTTGATGAGACAAGATGAATACAAATGTAAATTAGTTTTGGCTTTGAAGTTCAGGAAGTCAGGGCAATGGTAGGGGGGGAATAAAGGTAGCCAGGCCTGGGCCCCTCCGTGAAATGGAAACTCCAGAAAGAACTCACTATAGGCACTAATGGGGCAGGAATACTCCAGGCTGAGAAGGTCACACAGCTCTACCAAGGGCTATTGTGAGGTGCAAATAATATTTATTAAGTGCTTTGAAAACCTTTAAAGTGCTATTGTTACTTTATCTTCCTACCTACAAGAATTCTTCCATTAATCCCATATGCTTTGGATGATATTAATTTTTGATCAAGAAAACTCAACAAATCTCTAGATTGAGTCATCTTTAAAACTGAATTCAACTTCTTTAGCGTATTTTTATTTTCATAAAATTAAAGATTTTATGTTTATAAATGCCTGCCTGTGTTCTCATTTTAGATATAAATATCTTGAATAGTAAGGAATAGGACCATCATATGCTTAACAGGATGCCACAGGCACATAAGAAAACATATATTAGCCTCATCAACATAATTTGTGTGTGTGTGTGTGTGTGTGTATAATCTCTTATTCTGATAGCATTGCAAATAGACTAAAATATTAGACTTAAAAGATTTTTTAAATAATTTTTTTCAATGATCATACTTTTTTCCTACCTCCCACCCTCTGCCACCCCCTGAAAATAAATACCGAACTCATATAAACATAGTTCAGCAAAATAAACACCCCCACACCTATTCATGAAGTCCAAAAAACATGTTTCTCATTCTATTTATTAGTTCTTCATCTTTGTCATGAGGTGGGCAGCATTCTTATTCATCTGTCTTCTGGAGTTATGGTTGATCATTTAGTTGATGAGAGTTAAGTCTTTCAGAATTGTTCATTTTTACAATAGTTATAGAATAAATTGTTTTCCTCATTCTGCTGACTCAGCATCAGGTCATGCAGATCTTTGCAGGTCTTCCTGAAATCCTCTTTTTCTTCATTTCTTACAGTACAAGAGTCTTCCATTATAATCATATACCTTTATTTGTTCAGCCATTCCCCAATGGATGGGCACCCCTTTAGTTTTCAGTTCCTTGCCACTACAAAAATAACTGCTATAAATATTGTAAATGTGGGTCCTTTTCTTCTTTGATTCTGTTTTGGATGTATAGGTCAGAAGAGACTTTACTCACAGCTAGCAGTATCAAAAAAGAAATAAAAATAGTGGTAGCTGAAACTGCCAATATACTTTGCCATTTACAGAGTTTTGGATAGAATTTCTGATTTGAATCTCACAACAAATCAGGGAAGATGGAATTATCTCAAATTTATAAATGGGGAAAGAGGCTTAGAGGAATTGAGGTTTATCACACAGCAGCTAGTAAGTTTCACTGTGGGGATTTGAACCTAAGTCTCCTACCTTTCCAGCCTTCTTACACCTTATTCTCCACCATGTACTCTTCAATCCAGTGACACTGGAGTCTTGATTCACAAACAACTGACACTCCATCTCTTGGTTCTGGGCATTTTCTCTGATTATCTCCCATGCCCATAATGCACTTCTTCAGCTCTTCCCACTGACTTCCCTGGCTTCTTTAAGTCCCAACTAAAATCCCATCTTTTTCAGGAAGATCTTCCCAACCCCTCTTAATTCTAATGCCTCCCCTCTGTTAATTTTTTCTATTTATCCTGTTATATATTTTGCTTTGTATTTGTTTCCATGTTTTCTCCCCCATCAGGTTGTATGCTCTTTGAAGGTAGGGGCTGTCTTTTGCTTCTTTTTGTGTCCCAATGCTTAGCAAAGTACCTGGCACATAGTAGGTGCTTAATAAATGTTTATTGATTGATAGGTTAAATGAATAAATGCAAATAAACTTTATGTGAGTTAGGGATTCAAGAGCCAGTAGGTATCTATGGATATCCATGAAGGTAGGAAGAATTATTTGAAAGTATACGTATGGTGGAAACCCAATTAAAAATTCCTGATTGAGGGTGTTTGTTATCATAACAGCAATCTAGCAATTTTTATTTCATTTTCTGCAGTGTTTTGAACTGATTAGAGCAGGAAAATTCTTCAAATACAAAGAATGGTTAAGAGAAGATGAGAACTAAGATATAGAGACCTATGAGTTCATTAATAAGGGGAACTCCTGGATGAAGAAAAGTCCCTGCACCAAAAGTCCCTCTGCAACTTAGAGCCTTATAGAATTTCCTGCAGTGCTGAGAGGTTAGTTAATTGGCTTGCCCAGCACCACAGAATCAGGAGGTGTCAGAGGCAGAACTCAAACTCTCTGGGATTCAGAGCCAGCTCTCTCTGCTATCCCACACCCTCTGAAAAGAGACAGCTCTCATCAGAGGTGTCAGAGTAGATAGGGGCCTGAGGACTACTCTATTGGCAAAACTCAAATAAGGCCTGAACCAGATTAAAGTGTAGCTGGGAATTTGTTAATTTGTGAACAATAGCTAACACAAATACAATACAACATGGATAATGTTAATTTGTGATTTTCTAAGTCAGTAGGGGGCTTAGTTTCTATTTGAGTTCAACAACATTTATTTACACAATATATATTTAAATAAGGTTTCTTTCTAGAGGGTTTTGTTGTGGTGGGCTAGACAACGGCTTTCATGTTGATATAATGATTTACATACAGATATCTTATTTGATCTTCATATGTGTGTTCTAGTCCCAGATCTGCCATGAAGCTAATATGTGACCTTGGTTTCCTCTTCTGTAAAACAAAGGTTTAGATTAGATAATCTGTAAGGTTCCTTCCAACTGTAATTTCTATAGTTACCTGATGATGTGGGAGTATTACTAGCCACCATCTTTGTGAGGTGTATCATAGAAGCATAGCATCTAAGAGCTGGAAAAGATCACCAAGGTTATATAAACCAAATCTGTACTTGAATAAGAATCCACTCTTTATAATCCTCCCAAAAGTGGGGCATACAGTGTCTGTTTGAAGACCTTCAGTAACAGTAACTCCCTACCCCCTGGGGTAGCCCAATATACTTTTGGACAGCTCTCGATTTATAGAATCTCAGATGTGATAGGTTTCCAGCCCCACTTAGAGGCATCCAGCAGCATGGTGGATGGAGTGTTAAATGCTCACATTGAAAATTTAACAATTAGTTCTCCTAAGATGGTTTGACCTTGCTCCAGCACACCCCTGATCCACATGGACATGTATAATAGGAGGTGGGAGATACGGAACCAGAATATATTTGAGAGATTAAGGCTAGATATATAGCTTTAGGAGTCATCTGCACAGATATGGTCATTGCAACTCTGAGAGTAGAGATACTGTCAGCTATTCTTACTAAGGGGTTATCAGTGAAAGGAGAAAGATCTGTAGGACAACAACTTTAGGTAGGCAGTAAAGTAAAGATGTTTTCTTTTCTTTTCTTTTTTTAAAGTCAAGTATTAGGGAGATATGAGCATGTCTGTAGACAGCAAGGAAGTAGATGGAGAGAGATCGAAGTTGAGAGGAGGACAGAGATTAAGTTCATGAAAGGGAAGAGATGGGATCGGGGGAGCAAGTGAATGGGTTAGCCTTGGCCAAAAGAAAGCCCACTTCTTCCCCTGAAAGCTGGGATGGAGCTGGTAGTGTGTGCTGGTAAATGTTCAGCATCTGGCTTTATGGGAAACAATGTATGTCTAACACCTTTTATGTTTAATCAACATTATTAACATATTTTCCATCACTTTCTTAATGAAATGATAAGTCAAGACCTGATTTGTAGCATTTGCTGATTTCTGAGGTGTAAATGCTCACCCTGAAATTTAATTATCAGCTCTATTAAGCCAGTATGAGCCCACTACAGTACACCACTGCAGAAGAGGAAGGAATATGAGAGAGCTCAGCAAAGTAGAAAGCGAGGTAGAGGGGATTGGATTTGAAATTGAGGATTTAAGGAAAGAGGAGAAGGTTTGGGTGAATAAAAAGATTTCCGTACAATAGCGAGGGCTCAATTGTATTTAGCAGCAATGTGGTGTGGTAGAAAGAACACTGAGCTTGGAGTCAGGAGACTCCTAGGTTTGAAACCTGCTTCCAACACCTGTTAGCTGTGTGGCAATAGACACATACTCTTGGGAGTTTCCTCATCCATAAAATAGGGATAATAAGACCTTTCCTACCTACCTCATAAGATTGTGGTGAAGATCAAGTGAGATAATGTATTTATAACATGCTGTGTCAATGCCAGATATTATTAAGTAACATGAATTTGTAGTGGAGCCAATTCCTATGATTTTACGGCTTCCCTTTTAGGGTTCAGTGCATTAGGAGTAAAAGCAGAGAAAGTAGATATGAGTGTGACTCATGGAGGAGGATCAGCAGCCCTTGAAGAATGGGAAAACAAAGGCATGGGGGAATTCCAGGGTGAAAGACAATGCTTTGTTGAACTAGGATCAAGATTGTGAAGGGGAGAATGTGAAGCCAAAAGAAAGAGAATGGACTTGGAAAATAGAGATGGAGAGATTGTAGGTTATGGTAAGGACCAAGAGAAGGCTTAGGTGGGATGAGCCCTAGGAGAAGTGGGCATACCAGAGGTTGTGATCAGAGAAAGGACTTTGCAGAGTTCAGATTTTGGGAGGATGAACAGGTTTTGGTGACGTGAGATCTAAGGCTGGTCCACTCACGTAGATGACTAAGGCGAGATGATAATAGAGGTCATAGTAATAGAAGGTGTTAATTTGGACCTCGGAGGTCCAGATGTTTGAAAAATATTTTGTATGACTTTAGTACCAATTAGTTTAGGTATTAGAGTTTGGATTCTCTATGAGGAATGAATGAATGAATGAGGGAAAAATTATTAAGTGGTTACTTTGGGCCAAACACAATGCTAAGCACTGGGTATGGAAATAGAAAAAGGTAGAGAATCCCTGCTCTCATAAATATTGCTTATCAATTAGTTTAGCTCCAGGGCAGATGGAAAGGTCCAAAAGTCTTCAGCCTTCAGTGGTTGAATCAATGGCAAGGCCCAGACATTCTTGAGTTACTTAAGTAGTTAAGATGGCAATGCTGAGGGACTGCAGGGCATAGAGGCCAGACAGATGTTAAGGTCATCTCAGGTGGGTTCTGGAACAGCCCAGGAAGAGAATTGGGAGAGGGGCAAAGTAAGGAGATAGAGCACCCCCCAGTGGTGGTGGAGGCTCTTCCTACTGCCTGGCCATGTCAGGTCAATTCTTGGACGGTCCAGGGCCAGTGGGATAAGGCTAGGAGTGTAAGGCACCCCTGATAGTAGGAGGAGGTGGAATTCATTGAGGAAGGAAAGAGAATGACCTAGAAATCACTACATAACAGCAGCAAAGATCTGGATGGGGTATTATAGTCAGATTATGTGCACTCAATAAAGAGAACTTATTGAAAGCAGCAAGAAAGCAAACACTGTGCTAACTTCTGGTCCTGTGTGGTGGTGTCTGAGAGGAGTGGGCATCACTGGAGAATGGTTAGTGCCTGAAGATGGGAGTGTAAGAAGAAGGGATAGAGGGTGAAATGGAGCTTGTTAGTCATAGAGTGAGGCTTCCAAATGAAATAAGAGAATTTGAACCAGAGAATTGTAATGCTCACCTGAATGGGGATAAGAACTTGGAGAAAGAGGTAGCAAGGGGAAGAGGTTTTCACTTACTAGATTTAGGGATTAGAACAACAGGAGAAAGGAATTTGCTAGTCATAGGCTAGGGAAGGGCTCTCAGGTGGGGTCCCTTCAGTTGAGTGTAATGGGACAGGAGAGGGCCAGGCCAAGGCTCATTGTAGCCAAGACAATCCTGCATTGAAGGAGACCTCTATAATGTCCGCCCCCCAGATGAAGTCTCCTCAGTTGGTTATCCCCTCTGCGCCTTTGCCTCTGTAATTCTTACTTCTCACTTCAGTCGTTTGAGTCAAATCTTCTGTAGTCACCCCCATTTCTTGTTGTTTAGATGTGATATTTCATTAATTAGCAAATGCTTATTAAGTGTCTGTGTGCTAGGAACTGTGGTCAGTGGAGAAGGAAACTTGGTACACTTGAATTTGCTTAGTTGTAACTGAAATTTTTTTGTGCATTCCAGGTATTAGAGACCTACATATTTCATTCTTTTCTTAAAGCTCGTCTTAACAGAAGAATGGATGCATTTGCTCAAATGGAACTTAGCACTGAGTCTGAAGAAGACAGGTACGTGTTTTCCCCCCCTTTGTGGCTTACTCTGTGGCTGGATTTTGGAGTCATAATTTGTCACTTATTCGGATAATAAATGGGAAAGAAACATTTCTTTATTTTGGCTAAAAAACTTTATACTTCATAGTATATTTACTGCAAAAACTGTTGTTCCTATCTGGAATCCAAAATCAGATGGTTAGCAGTTACTTCAAACTTACCTTAGGATAGCCTAATTTCTTAAGGGAATGTTGAATAATTCTATATTCATTATAATTAATTCTCTCCAATGATAATTGCCCAATTCAGATTCACAAAGCTAAGAAAATGATAAGATAAGCAATTACTTCAATCCTTCAAGAGTTTGTCATTTCACTGATGTAGGTATTCCTTCCACCAATGCAGATCTCAGCCATTTTGTAATTTAACAAATACCTTTCAAGAATTGCTGTGGCTGAAAAATGAGTCTCCCTGTTACCAACTTGAGTCTGTCTGAGTTTAATTAAGCTGGTCCTTAACAATAGACACATGTTTGATCACCAGGATCACAGGGCCTATACTTAAGGCCTTTCTAGTTTGCAGGATGGATCTTCTAGAACTTGTGTTTCCCTGGCATAGCCTTTGAGACTGATGACCACCCCTGTACAATGGTAAGAGATTCTGTAGGACTTTAATGGCTGAAGATTAATTATCACAATGAAACTCCATTATATATTGCTCGCATTTGAAAGTTACAATTAGATGATACAATAAGATGGTCAGTAACTATTTCAAACTTGTCTCAGGATAGTCCCATTTTTTAATCTTGAATTATTATTTTTATTATTATTGCTTAAAACTGTAATAATGGTCCTCCATTAAAGTCCTATTCTTGTGTCCCATGGTGGTTTGAGAGTGATTCCTGCTTCTTAGACCAAGAATATGTCCCTGTAGAATGATAATTTTGCATCTAGCAATGATCTAGCATTTAAGGACCAGCCCAAGTTAAGAGACACTCGTGATCAGATGACTTGCCACCAGGTATTGGTTTGGCCACTTATAATTAGAAAGAGGTAAGAAATGGAGAGGTTGCCATTTGTATGTAGGAAGAGAGTATACGTAACAATGAAATCATGGATACTTGATGTATTGAAGTAGCTACTACAACTACTAATGACTTTTTATTATGATGAATAGTAATATAACTTTATTTTTGGGTCATACTTTATAATTTCAAAAGCAATTTTATATATATTATCATTTTCAAGAGGAGTTGGTAGAGTTGTTTTTATTGTACATCCAAAGGAAACAAAAAAAAAGATTATTTCATGGGACAGCTGATCAACTCATATAGTAGTACTGATGACAACTATTTACAAAAGACCACCATGAAATTAATTTCAGTTTATGCACTAACCAATGTTGTTGAGTATGAAGAGATAGAGAAATTCTACAAAAACTTTTAATACACCCCAAATTAAATCAATGTATACTATGATACTCAGTGGCTTCTATGTAAAGGTAAGGATGGTGAGAAATATGTGGGAAAACATAGTTCACAGAAAACCAAAGAAAGACCAAAGACCTGTAGACCACTCATGGGCAGATAGAGTGCCAGACCTGGAGTCAGGAAGACTCATCTTCATGAGGTCAAGTCTGGCCTCAGACACTGGCAAGTCACTTAACACTGTTTGCCTCAGTTTTCTCATATGTAAAATGAGTTAGAAAAGAAAATAGCAAACCACTCCAGTTTCTTTGCCAAGAAAACCCCATATGGGGTCACAAAGAGTCATACACAACTGAAATAACTGAACAGAAACAACAAAAAACATAATCTTGATGCTTTTATGTGGTGAATTTTTTTTTTGAGAAAAGAATTGGTAGGTGCTATATATGGCAAGCATCAAATAACACTAAAAAAAGTATAAAAAGATTGCATTCTACCCAGACAAAAAAAGATTTGTTACTGATGCAGTATTGTCTCTGAATCTTTGGTTAGTCAAACAGCTGACTTATCAGGGAAAAGATCAGAATTAATAAAAAGCTACAAAAAGAATGATGAGAAAAGTAAATGCTAAACAGTTGAAACAACTTAATCTTGAACTATTTAAAAATGTACCAGCAATCAGTAATGGGAATGGACTTCAGTAATAGTATTAATACTGCATGGGCTACTAGGTGGTGCACTGGATAGTGTGCTGGGCTTGGAGTCAGGAAGACTCATCTTCATGAATTCATATCTGGCCTTAGATGCTTACTAGCTGGATGACCCTAGGCAAGTCACTTAACTCTGTTTGTCTTAATTCTTCATCTGTAAAATGGGCTGGAGAAGGAAATGATGAACCACTCCAGTATCTTTGCCAAGAAAACCCCAAATGGGGTCATGAAGAGTTGGATGTGACTGAAATGACTCAACAGCAAGAACAACATCAGTACCGATTATATAATTTTATGTGGACATTGATCTGCTGTAAATTGTTGCTACAGAAAGAAAACCAACAAAACTCTGAAAGCAACTTTTTCAGCAAACAATGACTTACTTGCCAAGTGGAGAGAGATGGCAGCCAAAGCCAACACTTGTTTATAAGGTAAACTTGTCTGTATACTCTTGTGAAGAAAGGTGGGAGATGAATATGAGCAGCAGCATCTGATGAAGGAGAGAGAAACAGTAGAGCCTAAAACCAGTTTAGGGAAAGCTTGGTAAGAGAGCCAATTGAACCACGTCATCCCAAGGCCATTTAAGGACCAGAATGGAAAAGATCTGTAAAGATTATGGTGACAAACTTCACCGTCCAGGACAGTGGTGCTACTACTTGGATTTCTGCTTTCACAGTCCAAGATGTTGTGATAGGTGAGGTAGAAGTGATGGTAATGAAGGGGAAAGCAGCTGGACTGGACCAAATATATGGAAACGAGATCCCCACTGGAGGGAAACACAAGAGTGACAGATCCAAGGGGCCATATGTGAAGTAGCCAAAGGACAGGAAGATACCAAAAGTGTAGAAAAAAATCTTCGACCTTATTAATACCAAAAAATATTACAACTACCAACCTATATGCCTACTCTACCAACTCTACAAAATCTTTACATGAGCCATCTATGTACAAATCAAAGTCTCATCATGTCACCTCCCATTCAGTAAATTCCAGTAGTTCCATATTACCTCCAGGATCAAATATAAAATCATCTGTTTGGGGCCAGACCTCCAAAAGAAAGGGAAAGGCCAAAAAAGATGAGCAAAAAACAACAACAAAAAAAATCTGGTCGTAGAAAGTTATTATGGTGACAGGGAAGATCAAGATGCTAACTCAGAAGAGGACAACAATGGGTAAACAATTGGGCAAAGCCCTAGAGGAAAATGGAAGTCGTCTCAAGTCTAGAAAGAACTCATGAAAAGAACTCAAAAAAGGAGCTTAAAAATCATATAAGAGAGGTAGAAGAAAAATTGGGAAAAGAAATGAGAGTGATGCAAGAGAATTATGAAAAAAAGTCAACAGCTTGAAAAAAGAAAACAACTGCTTAAAAAGTAGAATTGGCTAAATGGAAAAGAAAGTACAAAAGCTCACTGAGGAAAACAACTCCTTAGAAGTTAGAAATGGGCAAATGGAAGCTAATGACTCTATGAGACATCAAGAATTAATCAAACAAATTCAAAAGAATGAATAAACAGTAGAAAATGTGAAATCCCTCATGACCTGGAAAATAGATCCAGGAGAGACAGTGTCAGAATCATTGTACTACCTAAAAGCCATTATCAAAGGAAGGCTCTGGACAGCATCTTTCAAGAAATTATCAAGGAAAACTGCTCTGATATCCTGGAACCACAGGGCAAAATAGGCATTGAAAGAATCCACCAATCAGGGAAGAGATTCCAAAATAAAAACTCCAAGGAACATTATAGCCAAATTTCAGAGCTCTCAGATCAAGGAAAAATACAGCAAGTGGCCAGAGAGAAACAATTCACATATCAGGGAGACACAATCAGGATTACACAAGACTTAGCAGTTGCAACATTAAAGGATCAGGGGTCATGGAAGATGATATTCCAGAAGGCAAAGGATCTAGGACTACAACCAAGATCCACCTATGCAGCGAAATTAAGCATAATACTTCAAGGGAAAAAAATGATCCTTCAGTTTCATAAAGAGAAGACCAGAATTGAACAAAAATGTGATCTCCAGTATCAAGACCTAAGAAAAGCCTAAAAAGGAAAAAAGAGAAAAGAAAGCATGAGGAATTCAATGGAGCTGACCTATTTACATCCCTACATGGGAAGATGATACTTCTAATTTTTAAAACTGTGTGCTAAATATGCACCTAGAAGGAATATACAGAGTGTATGGGTATAAGGTGAATTTGAGGGAATACATGAAAAAATAAAGGATGAGAAAGAGGAGTACACTGTGTACAAAAGGAAAGGAGAGATAGAATGGGATAAATTATTTCACATGGAGAGGTGAGAAAAGCCTATTATAGTGGAGGCAAAGATGGGAGGGTGGGCATTGGGCATCACTTGTACCTTACTCTTTTTAGTATTGATTTGAAGAGGGAATAATATACACCATCAGTTGAATATATAAATCTATCTTACCCAGCAGGGACGGACTGACAGAAGGGAAGGCAGATCAGGGGAGGCAGTAGGTAGAAGCAAAACACTGGTGAGGAGGGAAAGGGAGAGAGGAGAGAAGATAAACAAGAGAGAAAATAGGATGGAGGGAAATACAGTTAGTAATCATAACTGTGAATGTGAATGGGATGAACTCTCCCATAAAACAGAAGCAGATAGCAGAGTGGATCAAAACCCTGAATCCTACAATATATTGTTTACAAGAAACACACTTGAAGCAGAGAGACATACATGGAGTAAAGGTAAGGGGCTGCAGCAGAATCTATTATGCTTCAACTGAAGTAAAAAAAAAAAAGCATGGGTAGCAATCCTGATCTCAAGCAAGGCAAAAGCAAAAATAGACCTAATTAAAAGAGATAAAAGGAAGGAAACGACATTTTGCTATATCAATACTGAACATATACACCAAGTGGTATAGCATCCAAATTCTTAAAGGAGAAGTTAAGTGAGTTAGAGGGTTTATGACCAAACAAGAGATAGAGAACATTACAAAATATAAAATAGATACTTTTGGTCATATTAAATTAAATGGCATTTGCACAAACAAAACCAAAGCAACCAAGATTAGAAGGAAAGCTAGGAAACAATCTTTACAGCAAGTGTCTCTGATAAAGGCCTCATTTCTCAGGGAACTGAGCCAAATTTATAAGAAACAAGCCATTCTCCAATTGATAAATGGTCAAAGGATATGAGAAGGCAGTTTTCAGATGAAGAAGTCAAATTTGTCTATAGCCATATGAGGAAGTGCTCTAAATCACTTTTGATTAGAGAAATGCAAATTAAAACAACTCTGAGGTACCGTCTCATACCTATCAGATTGGCTAATATGACAAAAAAGGTAAATGATAAATGTTGGAAAGGATGTGGGAAAATTGGGACACTAATGCACTGTTGGTGGAGTTGTGAACTGATCCAGCCATTCTGGAGAGCAATTTGGAGCTGTGTCCAAAGGGCGACTGAACTGTGCATACCCTTTGATCCAGCAATACCACTACTAGGTCTGTATCCCAAAGAGATGATAAAAAAGGGAAAAGGACTTACATGTGCAAAAATATTTATAGTAGCGCTTTTCATGGTGGCAAAGAATTGGAAATTGAGGGGATGCCCATCAGTTGGGGAATGGCTGAGCAAGCTTCAGTATGTGAATGTAATAGAATACTATTGTGCATTAAGAAATGATGAACAGTCAGTTTTCAGAAAAACATGGAAAGACTCGTACAAACTAATGCAAAGCAAAATGAGTAGAACCAGGAAAACGTTTTACGTATCAGTAACGTTGTGTGATGATCAACTATGGACTCAGCTCTTCTCAGCAACAGTATGATCCAAGACAAGTATAAGACTCTGGATGGTTCTGGTCACCTCTCCTCTGGGAAGCTTATCAATATCCTTCTTAAACTCCCCAAACTAAACACAATACTCCAGATGAGGTCTGATGATGGCAAGGTACAGGGAAACTATCACCTCCTTATTCGTGGGAGCTATGACTTTCTTAACATAGCCCTAGATTGCATTAATAATAATTGGGGGGTTTTTTGACTGCGACATTACACTGCCAACTCATTGAACTTTCAGATTGCCAAAACCTTGCACTATTTTTCAGAACAATTGCATTTCCTCCTCACTCCCTTCCCCATCCCCAGTTTTGTACTTGTAAAGTAGTTTTTTTTGTATCCAAATACAAAATTCTACATTTATCTCTATATTTTTATTCTATTCAGTTCAGTCCAATGCTCTCTAGCCTAGGTGGTCAGCACATTATGGCTGGCTGTTGACCTGTTTTTGTAAAATCCATGAACTAAGAATGTTTTTTACATTTTAAAATATAATTAAACTTTATTTTAAAATGTAAAAGCCATTCTTAGCTTGTCGGTGAAAGCAGGAGTTTGCCTGACCCCTGCTCTAGCCTGTCAAGACTCTTTTGTGTCCTGACCATCATCTGCTGTGTTAGCTGTCCCTTCCAGATTTGTGTTTATTGACAAATTCGATTAGAGCACCATCTATGCCTTTACTTAAGTCACTGATAAACAGCATAGGGCCAAACCCTGATCCCTGGGGAACTCTGCTGCAGATCTCCTGCCATGTCGACACTGAACCATTAACGGCTACTCTTTGAGTCTGGTCGTCCACTCAGCTCTGAATCCATGTAATTGTATTGTCATCTAGTCTCCCTTTGCCCATTTTCTCCACAGGAATAATATGAGATACTTTATCAAAAGCTTTGCTGAAATCTAAGGAGATTGTAGCCACAGCATTCCCTTCATCTATTAGTTTAGCAATTCTGTCAACCAAAAAAAAAAAAATTAGGATAATATAGCATAGCCTGTTCTTGGTGAAACCATGTTCTTTGAAATTACCAGTTTTCTTTTCACCAGCCATCTCTCTTAATAATTCTTTTTAGAATTTCCCCAGAACAAACACATAATCACACTTAAAGTGTTCAACTGTGTGTTTGGCTAGAGTCTGCTGAAATGTTAAGCCCAAAATATCTTAAATTGGATTTGTTTAGAATATCAGTTCTTATTCTGGGGCCCATGAAATTATTTTTTAAAAAATATTTTGATGACTATCTTTTAATTCAATTAAATTAATTAAATTCAATTAAATCAATTAGTTTCCTTAGCCATCCTATGTATTTTATTTTATGCATTTAAAAATATTATTTTAAGAGAGGGTTCATACACTTCACTAAATAGCCACAGTGATCTATAACACAAAAAATATTAAGAATCCCTTGTTTAGAAAGTGCTCTGGAGCTAAAGATATCAGCCATTGCTAAGTTTCTGAATTTTCTTTTTGGATACAGGTTTAGTTTTAGGTGTTAGTTAAAATGGTCTAGCACACTGTACATAGTAAGTACTTAATAAATGGTCATCGATCAACTTAAATTATATAGTATATTTTGCTATTTCATTAACAGCTCTAATTTCTACTTATCTGTGTCTGCCATTCATATTGGTTTCTGAGGAATCATAACTTGTTATTCTTCAGCATATTGCAACATCTATAAAATATGGTTACTTGAGGTTTGTTTGTCTTTTCAGAATGAATGTCATGCTCGTAAGCCCACGAAGACCAACAATTGAGAAAATGGCTTCTCGAAGATTTTCCTCTCAGCACATAGTTAAAAGACGAATGGTAATGAGCATGCCAAATCTACAAGACATAAAAATACCTGAATTACCCCCAAGGAATTCTTCACTTCGGAAAATAGAAACTGTGGATAGTTGTAAAGGCTATAATACAGGTGATAAAGTGATTTATCTGTGTCATTTCTTTCCCCAAACTTTGATGGATGCTGCTAAAACTTTTATAATTCAGAAATGCAATCCTAGACTTTATAGATAAATATTTTTAAAATATCCTAACTGAATGACATGGTGGTTGCTTATGTGAAATAGCTGAATTTGTAAAAATAATTTAACTCATAATGTCAATTTGAAGTATCCAAAGAACCCTTGAAATATAAATTATAATAAAATATAAATTGACAATTTGACATTTGACACATTTTGTTTCTCTCTGAGCTGCAGCAAATCATGCACCAGTGTAACATCAGCTATTTGTAAACTGGCCTGAGGGCCAACTGTATCCTTTGGTTCTGCAAACATCAGCTTGTTTTAAAGCATCTGAGGTCCCTTTAAGTATTAAAAAGAGCTGGAACACTCACCCCTGTCTGGAACTGCTGGGGCAAGTTGAGTCTCTGCTGGACTTGTTTTTAGTCAAGGGAAGCCGCCATGGTGGGGACTTGAGAATGCTTGAGAAGGTACTCTTTGATCTCTCTGTGGGAAATAGAGGGAGAGTCCCAGTTTCATTTGAATCCCTGGAGTATTTCATGAGTAGATGGGATGGGGCTCCTGGAGAGATCTGAAAACTGACTGACTTATATCCAAAACAATTTTGTGAAAAGAATTTATTTTGAAATTCTTTGCCTTGGGTGAGGAGTTGATAGAGATGCAATAATTAAAAAGGAAAATAGACAAACTTCAGTGAAATATAAAAAATATACACAGAAGAGAACAGAAGGAAGGAATTTCAGAAGGGATACAGATAAGCAGGGCAGTTTTGTTACTATAGTTTTAAATTTAATATACACTTAAGAAACTGTATATGATAGAAGTCCACAGTTTCATGTACATTCCCTTTTTCCTGCCCTTTGCATACTTAAATGTCCATATTTGATGTTTGTCTACTTTATAATAAAAAAAGAAAAAAATCTGAGTTAAAAAAAATCCAATGCCTAGCACAATACCAGGTACCAGTGAGGTGCTTAATAAACACCGATTGATTAAAACAGATTCTGAAATGCTTCCTTGAAACAGTGTGGGGTTTAGGAATATGAGCAGAGATTGGTTCCATGGCCAATATATGCTAAATTATAAACTCACTCCATTTTCAGGTTTTGCAGCATTTGGATTTGTTGTAACATTGGGGCATGTAGACATGATTCCCAGGGCATACAAATATTTCACTTAAAAGTCATGGTGAACACATAACTAACTTTAAGACTGTATGTCAATAATTTTCTTATTTTCAACCTTACTTCTTTTTGTTGCCTTTTAGTTCCAAAGCTGACCTCCAAATCAGTGTACACATTCAAGATACCAGAAATACATTTTCCACTGGTGAGTCAGTGCGTTCATTCCTATTATGCTGATTTTATCGACCTTCTGAGTAAGGCTATCAATTTCCCACCATCTGATAACTCTGTGCTGCTGGCAAGGTATCTCTACCTTCGAGGACTCATTAATTTAATGGAAGGGAAACTCCTGGGTGCACTTTCAGATTTTCAGAGTCTGTACAGAACGGACATAAGTATTTTTCCTGCTGATCTCGTAAATAGAATGGTGGAGTCAATGTCTTCTTCTGAACGTTCTCAAGCTGAACGGCAGCCTGAGCTCAAAAGACTCATTAGTGAAATAATGGAAAAACCAAGAGAAGTCACCAAGGTAGATGACCCCGTGAAAAATTTTGAGTTACCAAAGAAGCATATGCATCTGGATGTCTTTGTGAAGAGAATTCAGGAATCAGGAATTGTGAAGGATATCAAAATTATCCACCGGTTGTTTGAAGCATTGACTGTAGGTAAGAGGAAAAATATATTATGGTTCTCTCGATGTAAACATCGTATTGGTGGGTTGATACCTATCAAATTGTACCTGATTTAGAAGTTATTCAGTAACACGTGTGCTGTCAGTTGGAATCACCAGCGCTGCGGAGACTAAAGAGATATGTTGTATCAACTAGCCTTGGTTCCTAAATCATAAATCCCAGGGTTAGGGAGTAATAGAGGGGGAAATTGTAAAGTGGGGTAGGGAAGGAAATCACCCCTGAGTGCCATTATGGTTCCCCTGAAAGTAGCCACTGTCTCATCGAGTGTTTCATTAACAGTTTTTGTAGTATCGAGGTAGAATATGAAAGGGAAATATTAAATAATGTCAATTTTATTTGTTTTTCTATTGATGTAATCCTCTTAAAGGCAGGCTGGCATATGTGTGCACATATAGCATAACATGGATGGAAATATATAATATGTAATAATAATAATAGCTTATATTTACAAAGTACTTTTCAGTTCACAAAGTACTTTCCTCACAATATGCTGGAACTCTTTTTTTATTTTGGATTAGCCTGCTGAGAAAGGAGTGACAAAATAAATTCTAATACTCTTCCCATTAGTTCTCTGCCATCATTAGTCTGGGCATGGTTGACTTCAGTATTTTTTTGAACACCTGGCACAAGATTAGGATTGTGTGTTAGAAGCTACATATGCGCCTTGAGAGATAGGAGGGGATGGGACGGGGTGGTATAAGAGGCAGCATGACTTAGTGGATATGACGCTAGACTTGCCTGAATTGAAAACCTGCCTCAGAAACACTATCAGACCCTGGACAGATCACTCAACTTTTCTAAGCCTCAGTTTCCTCATCTGTCAGGTGCAGATATAATAGCATCTACCTCCCAAGATTATGGTGAGGATCAAAGGAGATAATATACGTTAAACACCTTGCAGATCTTGAAATGCTGTAGAAATTCAGCTGCTAATCATTATTATAGGGCAGCTGAGTGGTGCAGTGGATAGAGTGCCAGGCCTGGAGTCAAGAAGATTCATCTTCCTGAGTTCAAATCTGGCATCAGACACTTAGTATCTATATGACCCTGGGCAAGTATCTTACCCCTGTTTGCCTTAGTTCCTGGAACTGGAGAAGGAAATGGCAAACTACTCTAATACCTTTGCCAAGAAAACCCCAAATGGGGTTGTGAAAAGTTGGACACGACTGAGCAAAAACAATAATTGTTATTATTATTGATTATTATGCTTACAAAAGAAGTATTTAAACCTAATTCCTGCCTTTGAGGATCTTACAGTCTTATTGGGAAAGCAGAGATACACAAAGCAGGGGAATGATAATGCAAGACATTTGGATATAGGTGGCCAAAGAGTAGTAGAGCCAGTAGTGAGTTCATTCATTCAGAAAAGAGAAAGGTCAGGGTGGGCCAGGGTGAGAATGCTCCTTGTTGTTGATTGTAGTGATACCCCTCGTCTTCTTGTAAGGATGGGCTATGTATCTAAGTCTCTTGGGTAGCTTAACACTATTAGCTAAATAGTTCTGTGGTCACTGACATTTAAGTGCCATTTCTTTTTTATTTCCAACAGAAATTTTGACTTTTTTAGGCTATATACATGTGGCTTGTATTAGGCAGGTTAGCCTTTTGAACATATGGTAACATTTTTCTGCCCTCACTTTTCCTCTACCCTCTCCTTTCTCTCTCTCTCTCTCTCTCTCTCTCTCTCTCTCTCTCTCTCTCTCTCTCTCTCTTTCTTTCTGTCTCTCCCCCCCCCCTTTCTTCCTCTCTCTGTCATAATAGCTAGTTTTTACTTGAATTATAAACTTGAGATTTACTCTCTGGGTCTCCTGACTGGGCCTTCTGTCTCTGACTACATCTCCTTTTGCATTGGCTTCCTCTACCCTCACATGGCTGAATTTCCTTTCATTCTAACCCAGGAAATACCCCCCTTACTCCCACCCAATACTTTAGCTGTAGATATGGAATTCATTAAATTGTTTTCATACCCTATGGGGACACATCTGAAATCTGGTCACCTTTTACATTTTTGTCATTATTTTACATAGTCCTATTGGATTATGACCTTGAGAGACCTCAGATGATATAGCAGTCTGCATAAGGGGGAGGAAATTTTACATAATCATATTGGATTATGACCACAAGGGGCAAATCTCAGATGATATAGTAGTCTACATAAGTGGGGGGGGGGGAGTTCTCTGCATTTATCAATTGTCAGCAGGGTTCCTGTGTTAATATTAACGCTCATTTATTTTGTGTGAAAGGTGTAATGGTAAAGTTGCTGGATTTTAAATCAAGAGTTTGAATCAGGGTTCAAATCCTGGCTCTTGGATTTACTACTTGGGTGACCTTAAGCTGGGTATTTAACCTCTCAACTCTTCAGTTTCCTCTCCTGTCAGTGAAGGACTTGAAAGGCTAGATAGCCATTGAGGTTGGTTGGTTCTAGGTAGTAATATGCCGGAGCCTTCTCATACTGGCTGACCCAATTGTTAAATTTTCACTTTGAGCATATACATCTGAAATCAGCAAAGGCTACAAATCTGGGCTTGATGTATTGTTTTCTTGATTATCAAGACTTAAGAAAATGATGGAGAAGATGTTAATAATGCAGATTAAACTTAGAAATGTATCATTTATACATTCTTCCACCTACCCCAAGCCAGTTGTTGACCATCCACCAGCACACCCCTGGTTCTCCTTCTTCTCCAGTGTGGTCCTAAAATCTCTGTTCTTTGTTCTTGCTAAGCTGAGGAATCTGTCTTTCTTCTGTGTAGAAGAGACTGCAGTGCCACCTTTTGGCCACCAGAAGGTAATGAATGAATGAAAAACTTCCGCCAGACTAAAAGAAAAACACCTAAAAACTGGGCTGCAGATTATCCAGTTCTTATTCATAAATCACCATTATTTCTCATTTTTACTATTGAAATAAGCTTAGGCTGGGCTTCTACATTTATCACACTTAGGCCAAAATGGACCTGATTGTGGGCTACATTTTGTGAGGAAGCAGTTAATAATAGCTCACATTGATAGAGTCCTTTTACAAAGTCCTTCCCTTGGCTTAACCCTTTGAGATAAGAGGTTAAAATATTACTATTCCTATTTCACAGCTGTGTAAACTAACCTCAGAGAGGTTAAATGACTTCCCCAAAGTCACACCCTGAGTAAATGTTGGAACTGAGTCTCACATCCAAGTTTATGGACTGAAAGACCAGTGATCTTTCTCAAGCCATATTGCTTCAATGCTGGGGAGTCAAGAGAACCAGATTCTCATCTTAGTTCTGAAGCTGACTAGCCAGTGACTGTGAGCCAGTCATTTCAGCTTTCTGGGGTTTCAGTTTTGTCCTTGGTAAAAGGAAGAGATTGAACTAGATGTACTCCAATGTCCTTTCCAACTCTCAGGGTTTATGATTCTGTGATTTTTTTTAATAGAAAATGAATAATGGGCCAGCTAAGTGGCGCAGTGGATAGAGCACCAGCCCTGACGTCAGGAGGACCTGAGTTCAAATCTGGCCTCAGACCAAACACTTGACACTTACTAACTATGTGACCCTGGGCAAGTCACTTAACCCCAATTGCCTTAAAAAAAAAAAGAAAGAAAAGAAAATGAATAATGGTGGTAGAGTTGTCTGAATAAAAGTGTATAAATAAATAAATATAAAATAATATAAAATATATAACATAATAAAAATATAGTATTAATATAAATATATAAAATAATATAAAATAAATAAATAGAATTGTCTGAATAAAAGTGCATTTGAGTGTGTTGTGTAAGAGGTGATATGTCATAGTAGATTGAGTGATGCTCTTAGAGTCAGGAGGTCTGGGTTTGAATTGCATCTCAGATATTTTATAGCTGCATGATTATGGGCAAGTCATTCAACCTTATTGAGCCTCAGTTTCCTCTTCTGTAAAATGAGTGTATTTCACTACTTGCCTCACAGAGCTGTTGAGAGAAAAGGGCTTTATAAACTATAAGGCACCATATGAACTTACGTACTTATTAAGGAACGTGTGACTGACTGGGTTGCATTGGACTGAGGAGAGACTTGAGGCTATTGCTATAGTCCAGAAGAGAGAGAGGATAAGAGTCTGAGCTAGAGTGCTGTCTGTGTGTGTGTGTGTGTGTGTGTGTGTGTGTGTGTGTGTAGAAAAGGGAAGATATAAGAGATATAGTGTGGAAGAAGGAATAACAAGATTTGGCAATGGATTGGATATGTGAATGAGTGAAAGTGGGGAATTCATGAGCATAACATGGATGAAGAACCAGCAAAGGAGACTTAGAAGGAAGCTGTCATTGAGAAGAGAGAAGCAAGGGAAAGCAGTGACACAAAATACAAAAACCTAGGGGAAAGAGAGGATCCAGGAGGAGAAGGTGATGAGTGGTGTCAAAGACTGCAGAGATGTCAAGAAGAATGAAACTTAGAAAAAGGCCATTAGGTTAGGCAATTAAGAGATCATTGGTATCTTTTGAGAGAGCAGTTTTGGTTGAATGATGATGTTAGAAGCAAGAGTGCGCAGATTTTAGAAGAGAATGAGAGGAAGGAAGTGGGAGGAACCAAGTGTAGATGACTTTCTTAAGGACTTTAGACAGGAGGGGGAGGAGAGATATGTAATGATAGCTATGGTTGGATCAGGTAATTTTTGGGGGCATGTTTGTAGGAGCAGGGAAGGAGTTAGTAGACAGAGAAAGATTATATATTAAAGAGAATGAGAATGGTAGTGAAGACAGTGGAGAAAAGTGGGCAATTGTTGATAGAAAACTGGAAATCAGAAAAAGATGAGGGCTAAATACATAAACATACATACATACATGTGGATATATATCTTATGTATGATATTTATATAGAGATGATATTCAATCCCATAACAATAGAAAAGAGCACCAAGAACAAGGTTTGGGGATATACAGTTGCTTAGGTAGAAGGAGAAAGCGAATGAGCAAACAAAAGTGAATAAGAAGTGATCAGATATATAGAAAGAACATCAGGAGAGAGTAGTGTCACCAAAGCTAAAGGAGTTAAAAGTAGTTAAAAGCTGTCAAGAAGTCAAGGAGAACAGGGACTGTTAAAAGATTATTATTGCTGACCTTTGAGAAAGCAAGTAGAGCAGTGATATTGGAAATTGGTGTGAGCGGAAGAAATAGAGGAAATGAGTGTAGATGATTTTTTCCAGGAATTTAATTAGGGAAAAGAGATCTAAATGATAGCTAGTGGAAAGGGCAGGGTCAAGTGAAGATTTAAAAAAAATTAATATTTTCATTTTTCCCCAATTCCTTGTAAAAACAATTTTTAACATTTGTTTTTAAAAATTTTTTGAGTTCCAAATTCTCTCCCTCCCTCTCCCCCAGCCAAATGAGAAGGCAAGCAATTTGATATAGGTTATATATGTGCAGTCTTGCAAAACTTATTTCCATATTAGTCATGTTGTGAAAGAAAATACAGACAAAAAAAGAAAAATAAAGTAAGTGAAGAAAAAGTATGCTTCGATCTGTATTCAGACTCCATCAGTTCTTTCTCTGGAGATAAGATAGCATTTTTATCATAAGTCCTTCAGAATTGTCTTGGATCATTGTATTGCTGAAAATAGCTAAGTCATTCACAGTTGATTATCGTACAATATTGCTGTTACTGTATACAGTGTTCTCCTGGTTCTACTCATTTCACTTTGCATCAGTTCATGTAAGTCTTTCCAGGTTTTTCTGAGAGCATCCTGCTCATCATTTCTTACAGCACAATAGTATTCTATCACAATCATATACAACATCTTGTTTAACCATTCCCCAATTGATAGACATCCCCTCAATCTCCAATTCTTTGTCCTCACTAAAAGAGCTGCTATAAATATTGGTACATATAGGTCGATCTCCTTTTTTTTAATCTCTTTGGGATATAGACCTAGTTGTGATATTGCTTGGTCAAAGGGCATGATTTTATAGCCCTTTGGGCATAGTTCCAAATTGCTCTGCAGAATGGTTGAGTCAGTATACCATCAAGTGAATATTTTTGAAGAACGAAGGAGAATTGGATATGTTTGTAGGCAGCAGCAAAGGAGTTAGCTAGGAAGAGATTGAACAGGAATTAGAGGAAATTATCAGAAGAATAAACTTCTCAAAAAGATGGAAGGAAATAGGATCAAGATTACTAGTAAAGGGCTTGGTGTTGGCAAGAAGGGCCCCTTCATCCTTAAAGAAGAGAGAATGGGGAGATGCTGTATGGGGGTTTAATGATGTGGAGAGGAGATTCATAAAAGGTGGCATCTATTTCTTCCATTAAGCAGGAGGTGAAGTCCTCTACTGAAAGAAAGATGGACAGGGTTGGCAGAATATTTGAGGAAAGAGGAGAAAGTTTGAAACAGTTGCTTTAGGGAGTGTGATAGTCAATCAGGAAAAAAGAAAAGGATCATCCTGCAGCATTGAGAAGTCCTAGTTGAGATAAGCACCTGAATTTATAGCTGACCCCATCAGGAGATTTTTGTGACTTCCTCCAGCATGCCCATCTTTTAGCAGCCTAAGTGCAAGAGTGGAGAAGGATATGATTTAGAGTCTGGCAAACCAGTAGAGTGATAGGATAAGGAAATCAAGGATAGAGAATGTGATATGTGTGTGTGTGTGTGTGTGTGTGTGTGTGTGTGTGTGTGTGTGGAGGAGGAGGAGGAGGAGGAGTGGTAGTAGTGGTGGTGGTAGTAATAATAGTAGTAATAGTAGTAGTGGTAGTAATGGTAGTAGTAGTGGAGTAGTCATGGTAGTAGTAGTAATAGTAATAGTAGTAGTGGTAGTGGTAGTAGTTGAACTAATCTGCTATAGCGTCAAGACTTTCAAAAGAGGAAAGTAAAAAATGAGTGATAGACTGAGAGAACAAGGAGGAGTAGAATGACTGAAGCTCACAGTGAGGCTGAAAACTAGGTTTATGAGTAACAAAGCAGAGGGAGAGATGGAAAAACAAAAGATTATGACCAGAAAAGGAAATTTCAGAGTTAAGGATCAGGGAAGTGATGTTTAATGGGAATGTGTAAGTATGATCAACCTTTTAGGTAGCCAACGTAGATTGGAGTTTGTAGGTCATGGATAGTGAGAAAGTTGATGAATTGAAGGTCAGGGAGTTTAAAGGATGTTTAGCATGGGTTTTATTTTGAAATCCCCAGGTATGACCCACAGGTTGGGGTAAAGAAAAAGACTGTGAACCAGGAGAACCTTTTTCTTTGATAAACAACAAAGAGTGACCATAAGCAAAAGAAAATAAAATGATGCTCAGGATGAAAGGGAGTTTAACAGTGTCTTGGCACATGCGCGCGCGCGCGCGCACACACACACACACACACACACAAAAGTCAGAGGAGAGCAGAGACTGTGGATTATAGTTGATCTAGATATGACATGAGAGAACAGAGTTGTAGGAGGGAAAGGAAGTTTTGCCTCAGCAGCTGGCAGGTTTGAATCACCTAGATTGGAGAAGGAATAGGTTCATTTTCTAGTCATGGGACTGAGTAAGTACCACTTGGCTAAAGCCCCTAATTCCACTGTCCTATGATAACCTTTTTTCAGGGGTAGTACTGTTTTCTGTCCAAATTCTTGGAAACTCAGGGTGGGAGATAGGAAAGGGTTGAAGTCGGCAAAGAGATAAAGTTAGGTACCTAGGTTGGTCAATGTAGAATCACATACAGAATCTCAGATTTGAAAGATACTTAGTAGCCATCTAATCCAACCCATACCTCAAAAAAGAATCTCCCTCTATATCATAGCCAAGAAAGGGTCATCCAGTCCTAGTTTGAAGACCTCAAGTTGGTTGGGATAGAAGGAAGGATCCAACACTTACAGAGGTAGACCATTACACTTCGGGATAATTGTAATCATTAGGAAGTTTTTCCTAATATCAAGATTAAATTTGCCTCTCTGTAACCTTCACCCATCATCCCCAGTTCTGCTGTTTGTTCTGTCCAAGTCTAATTGCTCTTATATGTGATAGCCCTTCAGAGACTTGAAGACAGCTGTCATGTTCACCCTGAATTTTCCCCTTCCAGGCTAAATATTCTCAATTCATTCATTCAGTCCTCAGATGTTATAAACTCAAGGCTCCTTACCCCGGTTATTACCTTCCTTCAGTGGTCACCAATTTATTAATGTGTTTCTTCAAATGTGTTACCCAGAGCTGAACTTAATACTTCAGGTAGGGTCTGACTCAAGGAGAGTACAAATGGTACTGTTACTTCCTTATTCTTGAATGCTCTGTCTCTCAGTGTAGACTAAGCTTGCATTAACTTTCTATTTTAGCACACTTTTGAGTTACACTAAGCTTGTAGTCCTCTAAAACTTCCGTATATTTTCATTAAGAATGCTGTGTTTCTTCAAACACTTCTTAAGTTCAAAAACTTAAGAACACTTCTTCAAACCCCTTGCAATCTGGCTTTGGCATCATCACTCAACTGAAACTGATCTTTCCAAAATTTTTAGAATCATAGATTTTAGGGATGGAAAGGAACTTCTGTTTAGTTGAATTCCTTTTTGTATGATTGAGAAAACTGAGGTCCAGATCATTTCATTGGTTTCCCCAAGCTCACACAGGTAGTAAATGGCAGAACCAGGATTTAAACCTAGGTCTTCTAATTCCCAATATAATGACTAGGGCTATGCATCCAGTCCTGATCTGTTTTCTGAACTCTAATTCCACATCACCACCTGCCCATTAGGCATTTTTAACTGAATGTCTCAGAGACATTTCAAACTCAATATGTCCAAAACAACTCATTATCTTTCCCCCAATGCTCACTCCTCTTTCAAACGTCCCTATTTCTGTCAAGGGCACTACTATCCTTCCAGCCACCCACGTTCACAACCTTTTCACTCTCCCTGGTCCCATGTATCCAATTAGTTGCCAAATCTTTTTTTTTCCTTCATCTACATCTCTTTCATATTCCTCTTTCTCTTTACTCACTTGGTCACTGTCGTTATTCAGGTCCCTATCGTCTCTTGCCTCGACTGTTGAAATACTCAACTGACCTCCTGATTCCTTAACCTAATTAATTCCTTAACTCTCTGTTCTTCTTGCCTTGTCTTACCCTCTCTCCAATCCATCCTCCACATAGCTGCCAGACTGATTTTCCTGAAGTACAGATCTGACTGTGTTGGCTCTCTGCTATATAAACTCCACTAATGTCTTATTGCCTCTAGGATCAGATGGCTTCCATTTACCTTTCTAGCCTTACTATGTATTTCTTCCCTTCATATCCTACATATACTACAGTCTAACTGCACTGGCTAGATTGTAGACTCCTTAAGAGAAGGAATTGTTTCTTTTTTACTTTTATATCTCTAGTTTCTAGAACAATGCCTGGAACATAGTAGATACTTAATAAATGCATGTTGATTCATTGGGATTTTTTGAACACTAGTATAGGCCTTTATACTTATTTCATCAAACTTTTAATTTTTTAGAATTGGCCCAGTATTCTGTCCTATCAACAAAAATTTGTTGAATCAGGACCCTGTCATCCAATGTGTTAGCTATTTTTCCTAGGTTGCTGTTATCTGCAAATCTGTTAAGGACCTCGTCTTTGCTTTTTTCCAAGTTATTGATAAAAATGTTAAATGACACTATCCAGCACAGAATCTGGAACACTTCACTAAAGACTATCTTCCAACCTGATGTTGCACAAGTAATTTCCCCTTGAGGCTGGCCATTCAACTCATTCTATATCTATCTAGCCCACATTTTTCCATCTTTTTCAAAAGCATACCATGAAAGACTTTGTTAGGTGCTTTACTAAGATCTGCAGCATTTCCCTGATCTTCCAAAATTAGAAGTACAGACAGAAAGGGGTAATAAAGTTAGTCTGTTGTGACTTGTTATTTTTTTAAAATTAAGTTTTATTTTTAGCTCCAAATTTTTTCCCTACCACTTTTCCTTTCCCACCATTAAGAAAGTAAGAAAATGGGGCAGCTAGGTGGCACAGTGGATAGAGCACCGGCCCTGGAGTCAGGAGGAGCTGAGTTCAAATCTGACCTCAGACACATAATACTTAGTAGCTGTGTGACCCTGGGCAAGTCACTTAACCCCATTGCCTAGCCAAAAAAAAAAAAAGTAAGAAAACAAAACCCATTATGAACATGTATAGTCAAACAAAACAAATTCCTGTAATAGCTATATAAAAAAATAGCTATTCCTCTTTCTGCATTCTGAGTCTATCACCTCTCTTTCTTTAGATGGGTAGTGGCATGCTTAATCACAAATCCTCTGCAATCATAGTTTGTCCTTATGTTGATCAAAATCTTTCAAAGTTTTTTTTTTTTTTTTTGCATGACTTGTTCTCAAGTAAGTCACACTGGCTCTTTGTAATTACTGTTTCCTTTTCTAGATGTCCATTAATCATCCCTTTAGTAATATATTCTAGATTTTGGCCAAGCATCAAGGTCGGAACTCCATTATCTTATTGTTATTAAAATTGGCAGTATTTGCGCTTTTCAAGTCCCATGATGCCTTCCATATTCTCTATGTTCACTTGTTTAGTTACTCAGCATTGATATGTGCTGATTCTTTTAGCACACAGTAGTGTAGTATATCTGGGCTAGGTGAATTGCTCTTATCAGGGACAGCTAGGTGGTCCCTTACTCTCTTCTCAATTTTCTTATTTATAAACTCCCTATCTGTCTTTTTGTTCTTTTTTTTTTCTCCCTTGGCCCAAGCAAACTAGCAAAATTCGAGCTGAGCAGCTCTGCTGTCTGTCATCAGTTATCATCCCATCAACCCTGATCAGTTGTCTTATCTCTACGTTGATCCTCCTCTTCTCCAAGATAAAGCAACAAAAACCCCCATCATTTTGTTATCTTTAGCTTTCCTAGCCAATCTCAACTTATGCTATACTTTAGCATTATTCTTATAGGATCGTTCCACATTTTAAAATTTGTCCTTTTATCTATACTTGATTTCATCCTCTGTATATATCTTTTTACTTTAATGTTTTATTTTGTTTTTATATTTGCTCAGAATGGAAATGCAGGGACTGATTAGCACAGAAGCTTTGATCTGTTCTCTGCCAACATGGGTCCAGTTCAGCCTTAAGCAGCATGATAGCTCCTTGTACATTCTGCTGGTGATCAGGTCCTGAAAGAACTCACCCTTGGGGCCAGTTCCATTGCCTCATCCAAAGAACACAGGCTATGAAATACATCCAGATCCCACATGTGAAACATGCATTCAGCTTCTAATTGACTCCTATATCTGTGTGCTCAGAGATTTAATCTTGTTACTCTTTCCAGCCCTATGCACAGGCCGTCTCAGCTCTTCACTAGAGCCTAGAGCAGAAGAGCAGGGATTCGTAACCTTTTTTTTTTCATCATGGACCCCTTTGGCAATCTGGTGAAGCCTATGGACTCCTCAGAATAAGAGTTTTAAATGCATAAAACAAAATACATAGAATTACAAAGCAAACCAAGTATATTGAAATAAAAATATTATTTTTTCCCATCCAAGTTTGCAGACTTCCTCCTCCTCTCCCCTGAAATCTATCAGGTCTGTGGACCCCAGGTTAAGAACCCGTGGCCTGGAATATTTAGAGATGTCACTTTCAGATCAAATAAACTTAAAGGTCTGTAGACTCAAACTAAGGACTGGGCCTGCAACATTTATCAATGGCATTCGTGTATAGAATTACTGACTTGAGAGTACATAGACTCAACTACTGGCCATTCTAGGCCCTTTGTAGTGACGTCATCCTCAAAGAACTACTGATTTGAGGGTGCATGGCCCCAGGTTAACTACCTGACCTAGAACATTTAGAGATGTCATTCTCATAGAACTTGAAGGTTCGTGGGTCCAGGTTAAGGACCTGGCCTAGAACGTTTAGAGATGTCATTTTCATAGAACTAGATTGACTAGAACATTATCTTGCTGTTTTGGTAAGGTTCCATGGAAGTTTTGGGTTTCATAGAATGTCATCATGGCTCTAATTTTAAGAGGGACTTCTCTTTGAAATGAAGGGCACCAGAAGCAAATTGACCCTGAAACATTCAGAGATTTCTACAACTACTGGAAAGAGACAGAGGCAGAGGCCCAAGAAGTCAATCTTCCACATGAGGTCATCGAGCACCTAGATAAAAATGAATGTGTCTACAAACTGTCAAGCTCAGTCAAAACAAACTTTGGAGTGGGGAAGATAGCAATGACTCAGAAGCGCTTGTTCCTCCTTACAGAAGGAGGCTACGTGGAAATTTCCACCTTCAGAAATATCGAGGTAAGGAGGAAGTCATTGTAACCTTGTCATCTTGTCTTAGTGTGAGAATAAGTCCAGTGTCTTACTTGAACTTGTCAAAAAATTGATCACAGTACAGAACCATGACCACAAGGAGATGGGGGGAACTTGAGTCGAGGCAGAGGGGGCACCTTCACTTCATGAAAGTGAGTGCTAGATGATTGAACATGGATAACCTATATCAAATTACTTCCTTTCTCAGGGAGGGGGGAGGTGAAGCAGGGAAAGAAAAAATTTGGAATCAAAAATTTTTTTAAATGAGTATTAAAAATTGTCTTTACATGTAACTGGGGAAAAATAAACTATTTTTAAAAATTAATTATTTTTTAATACTTTTTAAAAAATATTTTTTAAATATAATATTTTTTAAATGAGTGCTGCTTAAGGTTCAGGACAGGAAGATGCTCTGTTTAGCCGGGGCTAACTCTCTTCCTAACATCCAGAAGAACCTTACTCACTAGGAGTCTTCCTTACTTCCCATAGCCCCCAGTTGATTTTCGCAGATCCTAAACCCTTCCCTCATAGCAGCAGTCAAGGAGGAGGGTCCTTGAGATGACTATGGCAGCTGCCCCAAAGAAGTTCTTCAAATATGAACGTGGTCACCACCAGACTCTTTCAGTGGTGGATGAGACTTCCAGTTGAGGTATGAAGAAGTAGTGCTGGGGATCTTCCTTTAGTAGTAGTTGGCACAATGGATAGAGTACTTAGAGTCAGGAAGACCTAAGTTCATGTCCTTCCTCATATACTTACTGGCTGTGAGATGCTTGGTAAAGTCCCCAGCCGTCTGGGCTACAGTTTCCTCAATAATAAAATGAGGAGATGGCACTTGACATCTTAAGATCTCTTTTAGCTCTAAATCTGTGATCCTAATGATTCTGTGATGATGCTGTAGCTTTCCCTAGGTTCCTTCAAGGAGTCCTTCCTACAGAGGTGGGTTCTCCTCTCAGATAGATGAGACCAGCTAATCCAAGAGAGTTGGGGAATATGGAAGAAACCCAAGGGCCTTTGAGACTAAGATTCTCTCTATTGGTGTCTAAGAGAGGTCTGAGCTAGAGGTTGAACTCTTAAGCATCACCTCTCCACCCCCCCCACACACCTTAAAGAGCCATTTATTAAGTCCTTACTATATACAAAGCACTATGCTAAGTGCCGGGAATACACATGGGAAAATAGGACAGTCCCTGGTCTCAAGGGGCTCACATTCTAGTAGGGGAGACAATACATATGGAAGGTTTCAACTACAATTCAGATGAAGGGGTCCCATGAGCTTAAGGGCACAACATCAAAGGAGATGGTCATGCCTCTTCTTTAATGTAATTTCCACTGATAAAACGATATCAGTTTCTGATGTTGAACCATTTGACATTGCCAAGGACTTTGGTGACTGGAATTCTCTTCTCTGGGTCTTTGATAGATGTGACTTTAGCAGCTACAGGAACAGTAGCCAGGCTGCATCTCTAGGTGCTTCCTTGGCTGGAAATGTTGCTGTTCCCTAAGCTGTCAGGTTCAAGGCCCTGTGCTTTCTCCATCTAGGTCTGAGGGGAGATGGTGGACGTGGTCATGACGTCTTTCTGATTTGCCAGGCCCACGCTGCCTGCCTTATCTCTCTCAGTGTGGCTTGCTGCTTCGGGTAGGCCAGCTTGCTTGCCTTTTGAGTGGTAGTCAGTAAGCATGGCTGCTCCCTTGTCCTCAGGATTTACTCCACCAGAGGATGACTGTAAGGCCTGTCTAGATGCAGGACTGGTGGTTTGGGGGCAAGGTTGGAGAGGAACAGTGCTGCCATTTACATGGCTCTGCTGTTCATCTACCTGTTGGTGTTCATTCAGCAGTTGTTGCTGGTGGGGGTGAGGAAGGTGGGCCACTCCTCAGTGATGACTGTGTAAGCTGGACTGGAAGCAGGTCTGGCGGTTTGGTGGTCACTGCCATTGCCAAGACTCTTGGTTTCAGGTTGGTTGATATGAAGTGGTCAGGGCATTGATCTCTGGTGAGGCTTATCAGAAGAAACAACTTTATGTCAAAGTGTGAAATCAGCAGCTAAGTGGAATAATAGCTAGAATTCTAGGCTTGGATTCAGGAAGACCCTAAGTTCAAATTTTGCTTCAGATACTTACTAAATGTGTGACCCTCGGGCAAATCACTTAACCTCTGCTGCCTCAGTTTCCTCTTCAGTAAAAAGGGGATGATGATAATAACTCCTACTTCCCAGAGTTGTTGTGAGAATCAAAAGAGATAATATATGGAAATTTACTTATAAACCTTAAAGTGCAATATCAGTGCTAGCTACTGGTATTAGTTTTTAGCATATTTAAGTGTTACTATTACTATTTATATTTCTAGCATGCAAGCTTAATTCTTTGTTTAACAGTTGTCTTTTAAATTCAAAGTTTATTCAAAAACTAATTATTTTTTTTCTGTCTAGGAAATGGGAAACTTTATACTACTTGTATAATTAGCCACAGTGGATAAATAAAGCTCTGGGCCTGAGTCAGGAAGACTGAATTCAAATCTGGCCTCAGATGCTTCCTAACTGTGTGAACCTGGGCAAGTCACTTAACCTTTGTCTGCCTCAGTTTTCTCAACTGTAAAATGGGGATAATAATAGCACCAACCTCACAGGGTTATTGTGATTCTAAAATGAAATAATATCTACAAAGCACTCTGTGAACCTTAAAGTGCTATGCAAATCCTTAATATTTTGTTGTTGTTGTTGTTGTTATTATTATTATTATCATAGGATCTAGAACTGAAAGAGACCTCAGAGACCAGTCTTCCCAAACCTCCTGCTAGAAATCTTAAGAAGTATTTAAGTACTTAAGAAACTAAACTCTTTTAAAAAGCTTTCTAAGAAATCAATTATGTGCTAACAACTGGTATGCTCCTAATTGTAATTTTCCCCTGCTTATTAAAGCAGCTCTCAAATGATGCTACTCCCAGCCATGCCCCTAACCAGCTGTTACCTCAGCATATCTCTTGACCTCTCTGGAGCTCAGTTTCCTCATCAGTAAAATGAAAGAGCTGGGCTAAATGACCTCTGAAGTTCTTTCCAGTTGTAGAATCTATGAACTCTTTGGCCACCCTTCAAGTATGTATTAATTAACAGATGGCAACACTGCAATCTTTAAGAATATTCTTTAATTCAAACAAAAATTCAATTTACTTTCTTCTCCATTTAGTTTAAATTGGTAAAGGTTTGGTTTTATCTTGGAGATTTTGGGGGATGAAGGGAGGTGCTTTGGAAGTCTATGGAGCAGCTGAGTGATGAAGTGGATAGAATACCAGCCCTGCAGTCAAGAGGACCTGAGTTCACATTCAGCCTCAGATACTTCCTAGTTGTATGACCGTGGGCAAGTCACTTAACCCTGTTTGCCTCAATTTCCCCATCTGTAAGTGAACTGGAGAAGAAAATGGCAAACCACTCCAGCATCTTTGCCAAGAAAACCCCAAATGAGGTGATGAGGAGCCGACACCACTAATTGACTAAACAACAATAATGGAAGTCTATAATCCACCTTTTTTCCTTTCCCTTTTGATTACAGGAAGTGAAAAGTACAACTGTAGCCTTTCTGGTTCTGAGGATACCCACTCTAAAAATTAAAACTGTTTCCAAAAAGGAAGTCTTTGAAGCTAATCTTAAAACAGAGTGTGATCTTTGGCACCTGATGGTGAAGGAGATGTGGGCTGGGAAGAAAATGGCTGATGATTATAAGGTCAGAGAAGTTGAGGTTGAATTGTTTATTTGTCTGTTTCTTTTCATCAATGCTGATCTCATCACATCAATTTCTTTTGCCAGAATGTCAAACTGCTGAGCTCTTAGGCACTGGTCCCATAAAATACAGTCATTTGAACCTGATGTCCACATTGCAGTCTCCTGCAGATAACCAAGCTGTTTCTGCATTAGGTCCAGTGAGGTCTTAATTATCAAAATCTTGAAAAGACCATATTGCCCGTCTGTCTCCAAAAAAAGACTTGGTAGCGCTTGGGTGGATAACTATCTCATGTGGCTGCCATTGCTCTAGTTCTGGGTAAGAGGGAGAAGTTACAAAGAAGCTCGACTGTGTTGGCTTTGGCCAACCAAGAATAGATCTCATCTGAGATTTTTTTATTTTTTATTTTTATTCCTCTCTCCCTTGAGGTGGCTGTAAACACTTAAAATAATTGGTAAAATCTTAAAAGTTTTTTTCAGTTGGGCAGCTAGGTGGCACAGTAGATAGAGCTCTGGCCTTGGAGTCAGGAGGACCTTAGTTCAAATCTGCCCTCAGACACTTGACACTTGCTAGCTGTGTGACCCTGGGCAAGTCACTTAACCCTGATTGCCTCACCAAAAAGGAAAAAAAAGAGAAAAAAAAAGTTTTTTCAGTCCACAGTGTTGGGCCCATTCTAAAAGACCTAATCATTGAGGTTTGCACTGAAACATACTGTATGCCCAAATCTATTAATTGCCCATACATATACTTTTTTTTTGTGAGGCAATTGGGGTTAAGTCACTTGCCCACGGTCACACAGCTAGTTAAGTGTCAAGTGTCTGAGGCTGGATTTTAACTCAGGTCCTCCTGACTTCAAGACTGGAGCTTTATTCATGCGCCACCTAGCTGCCCCCCATACATATACTTTTAACATTTGTTAGTCTACTTTTTTCCAACTAAATGTATAAAACTATCTTTTGACTTGTGGTATGTTATACATGTGGTTTCTGCAGCTTGGTTACTATTTCCAACAATACACAACTACATCCTTTCCCTATTATTCTGATGCCTCCTCATGGCATGGAAGTGACCCAGTGAAATCAACCAAAAATAAGCTCAAGTGGACCCCACCACATGGGAAAGGCTTTGAGTGTGTGCCTAGGTTCAAAAGTGTGCCTGTGGTTCCAGCTAAGCACAAAGAGGTACTTGATCAAGTAATGACATTTCTGGCTACAGCTATGCATGAACTGGACAAAACCACAAAATGGCACCTATCTTGTAGCCCTTTTTCTGCTTCTGTAGGGATGGAGGTAGAGAGGCAGAAAAGGAAGGAGAGAGTACTAAGAATCTCACAATTCTGTGACTCTGTGACCTTCCAATCCGGCTGGGAAGTTATCCATTTGGTTTTATTAACTATGTTACGTGTTTTCTTTTTCATTAGTGTAGGCTGTATTGAGTTTAGAGTAAGAAAAAAATCTATACAAAAATCTCAAATGCATAGGACATTTCAGTCTATGTTATTTTAATGCCTTAAAAATAGAAATATATTATTAATTGTTTCTGTAAAAACATCTTCATTTCAAGAAGCATATATTAAACACCTACTATGTGTAAGGCATGGGGGGCAGAGATAAAGAAGACAAAATAATAAACCTGTCCTCAAGTCGCTTACAGCATTACTGGAGATACTTAATTCCAGAAGAATTTATCTGAACAGAGGAGGGAGGTAGGGTACCTAGGCTGTGTTGAATGAAAGTAATTGGATTAATATGAATGTGTATGTAGAGCCTATATCACATTGTCTTGGGAAGTGGGAAGGGGGAGAAAATTGAAAACTCAAAAGCTTATGGAAATGAGTGTTGAAAGCTAAAAATTAATTAAAGAAACAAAAGAAAAAGAAAATATTTGGGGAGGGTCGGCCACGTGGCAGGTAGTGTAAGGACTGAACTGAATAGGTTTTAATTGGTTTTAATTGGCCTAACCTTACAGCAGGATTGAGCAGAATGAATGTAAGTGCTAGATTTGGAGTCAGGAAGACCAGAGTTTGAATCCTGCCTCTGATACTTAGTGGTTGTGTGATGCTGGACAAACTGTCTAACCTCTGTCTGCCTCAGTTTTGTCATCTGTAAAAAGGGAATGATAATCGCATTTACCTCACAGGGGTTAATCTTGTGAGGATCAACTGAGACAACATATGTAAAGTGCTTTGTAAATTTGAAAACCTTATATGAATACTGACTATTGTCATTGCTTTTATTATTATTATTATTATTAGAATTTTATTTATGCCTTTTGTTTTTCTATCATAGTCATGTTTAGATATGCTATCCATGTTGACCTCCTACCACCACCCTCGTTATTATGTTTTTAACAATGGTATTACAAATTAATGTTGGTTATGGGAAGGTTGTGTGGGTTACTAATAATAATGACTCATCCTCATGCAGCACTGCCACCCTTAAACAGATGAATAATTTGACATTGATTTGCTGGTTCTTTCTCTTCTAGGATCCCCAATATATCCAGCAAGCACTGACCAATGTTCTGCTAATGGATGCTGTGGTTGGTGCACTTCAGTCACCGAATGCCATTTATGCTGCCTCCAAATTATCTTATTTTGATAAGATGAAGACTGAAAGTAAGATTAATATTTTTGGAATAGCAATATTCAATCCTGTTTCTAATCTAATGGGCATTTTGTTATATCATTCAAAATCATTGCCCTGATTGTCTCAAATCTTTTCTAGGGATTGTTTAAATGGAGGGGGTTTTGAAGTTAGGGGGGATTATTTTTCCTTTAGAATTAATTTAATGTCTTGTTCTTTATTTTGTGTGCAGTTTACTTGCTATTATTGCTCATTTGTGAAATGATCCGCTGAAAAATCTTCTTTGTTTTTTGTACAGCTATCGGTGTACAATGAACAAGGCAAATTAGCAAATTCAGCTAGAAAATAGGAATAGAAATTGTTTCTTTTTTAAAACCTACAGTTAACTCTTTAAAGACTGTCCTGATTTGCTGGAACGATTTGCCATGAGGGCTGACCACAGGAATTCTCAAGATTCAGCACTGGAAATCTCATTTCCAGCAGGACCCAGAGAATTTTGCAATGACGTGCATAGCATGTGCATGAGATAGTTATTTTTATGCTCATCAAGTGACTACCACTTGTACCCAAAGTGCAGGAAGGTCTTCTTTCTGTAGGAGAAGGAGAGGAACAAGGCTTCACTCTCCAGGCCATCAGGGAGAATAAAATGTTCCTTTAAGGAGTAGAATCAGGGCTTCAAGGTAAAAAACAAAGTGAAGAAGGGGGTCCTGCCCTGTGTCAGGAAGAAAGAGATATGGCAGAAGAGAAGGGAAAGAGGCCTCCTTTAACACGCAGAACAGAGTAGTAGTAGAACATACTTCCTAAAGAAGAGGGTTCTGGGACTTCCTTCAAGTAATAAATCCATAGGTGCTATCACCAAAGAGGTCATCTCATAAGGGTCAGAGTGATCAGAGAGTGGTGACTGGGGATTCTCTTCTGAAGGGTGCCGAGGCAACCGTTTTTTAACTGGACTTAGCAATAGAAAGTTTGTTATATTCCTGAGGCATGAATCTATGACATGATGGAGAATCTTCCTAGATTGTTAAACCTGACAGAGAGAGAGAGAGAGAGAGAGAGAGAGAGAGAGAGAGAGAGAGAGAGAGAGGGAGGAGAGAGAGTGAGTGTGTGTGTGTGTGTGTGTGTGTGTGTGTGTGTTGGGCAGCTAGGTGGCTCAGTGGATAGAGCACTGAGCCTGGAAATCAGGAAGACCTGAGTTCATGTCATCATATATAACCTGAGTTCATATCCTTCCTCAGACACTTTACTAGCTATGTGATCCTGGGCAAGTCATCTCACCTCTGTTTGCCTCAGTTTCCTTATCTGTAAAATGGGGATAATAGCAGTACCTACTTCACCGGGTTATTGTGGGGATTGAATGAGATAATGTATATAAAGCATTTTGCAAACCTTAGACCACTATATAAATGCTAGATACTTTATGAAATTGTTGCTGTTGTTGTTGTTCATTTGTTAAGTCATGTCTGACTCTAAATGCCACCATGTGGAGTTTTCTTGGCAAATAGATTAGGCATAGAGGTTAAGTGACTTGCCCAGGGTCACACAGCTAGTATGAGGCTAGATTTAAATTCAGGTCTTCCTGACTCCAAGCCCAGCACTCTAGCCACTGAGCCACCTAAGCTGCCTTTTTCATAATATAAAATACAATTCTTTTTCATAATATAAAATACAATTCTTTCTAATCCCTCATATATTGGGATTATTAATTATAGTACACATTATTAATATTGTAACATAATATATAATGCAAATTATTCCTATACAAATATTATATGACCTTTTAGCAAATTTCCTGCCTCTCTTCTCCCCACAAAAAAAAAGTGTAGTTCAGTAGAGAAAGAAGAAATCATGAGATCATTGGATTATCCTTCACAGTTTAGCTTAAGTCCTATGTATTACAGGGGGCCTTTACCAATTCCCCCAAGTGAGTGCTCTCCTTCTCAAAATTACTTTGTATCATTTTTCATAAACTTATCTGTATACGTTTTGTCTTCCCTAGAAAGAATGCCACCTCCCTTGATTTTGTGTACTCTGCAGCTAGCATCATGCCTTGCACATATGTAGTAGGTGATTAATAAATACCCTTCTTGCAAACTTAACTAATTTTCAAACCATTTGCTTTGTCTATTTTAGTGCCTATGTCAGTCCCAAAAACAACTTCAGAAACATTGAAGCATAAAATAAATCCCTCCTTAGGAGAAACTTGCCCACAAGCCATAGATATCTTGTTATACACACCAGGTGAGTTGGGTGTGGCGGGAGGGGGGAGGTAGGGGAGGTTGGCATTTTTAAACAAACATTAGTTTATATTTTAAGTTAAGGGCAACCTTGGGGTGAGATGGAGAGTTGGAAAAAAGTTGTATAAACATGGGCAGGGCTGTCTGTTCTGGAGGAAGATGTTCCTGCCTCTCTGTATATCCTACTTCTTCCATCTTCTTGCAATCGTTAAAACCTGTCTCCTCACAGAAGACACTGCAGCCTTAGGCACTTTCTCCAGTCCTAGTTGCTTCTTCTCTCTTAAAAATCCTGACCCATTGGCCAGAAGGAAGAGTTGGGATGCTCATTATTCCCCCGCCACTTCCAAAGTCTCCTTTAGCTGACATCAGTCAGCAACTTTTCCTCCTTTGATATTCATTTTATCTGTAATAATGATGACAATAGCTCACGTTTATCTGTATCATCCTGCCCGTATCTTGGTTGTTTTAGTCTGCTGACCCTTGGATTAGTCTTCCCCTGACCTTCTCAAGTTCAGCCCCTGGCTCATTCTTCTTTTCCACGCTGTCTGGGACATCACTGTACATGTTGATGTGCCCTCAAGCATCCTGACCTACCACTTCATCAGCCTTCCCTTCATTCCACCCCAGCCAGGCACAGAAATGATCATACCTTTGGTCTCACCATCACCCATCACTATTCAGCCTACATGATCCAAAACTCTGAAAAGCTTCTCTCAACTTCTTATCTTCCCCTCTGTCCCTCTCTTCTTCTTCATTCATCCTAAAACTATTTGTCATGGTTATTGCGACCTCTAGTCACTCTATCCTTGCCAACTTTCCAGTCTGTCACCTCTGTTTTGACTTCAGTTTCCTCACTTTACATTCTTGACCCTGTAGTTAACCAAGTCAGCTTTACACTGATGCCTCCCTTTAAATGCCTTGTCTCCTAGCCCACTGCTGCTCATGCTTTTCCATACACCACTCTCACCATGTACTTCCTCTGCTTTTCCTTGCATGCTGCTGAATATTACTGAACAATGTCATGTAACAGTGCGGAATGGATCTCCCTGTAAAATTGATGCCATCCTCTCCCATCTTCTCTGGGAGCTCTGATCATCCCTCGATCATCTCCACTTTTTTTTTTTTAACTACCTTGAGTGTCTTTTTCACTGGCTCCTTCCTTGCTGACTGAAAACATGCCCAGATTCCCCCTACACTCCATCTTTAAAAAACTATCATTTGAATCTTCCATTGCCTTAAGCTGTCCTTCTATATCCTCTTTTGTATTTTTCCTGATTTTTAAGCAAACACCTAAAAAAATAGCTATCTACACTCATTCCCTCCACTTCATTGCTTCTCACTCATGTTTCAGTACCTTGTAATCTGGTTCACAACCCTGCCAACTCAACTGAAATTGCTCTTTCCAAAGGTACCTACAAACTCTTAATTGCTAGATTCAGTGGCCTTTTCTCAGTTCTCATCCTTTTTTTATTTCCCTGCGTCTTTTGAGACAATTTAATCAGCCTTCCTCCTGGATACTCTGTCCTGCTTATTCATATTTTTATTCTGTGTGTCTCCTCTGACTCATCTGACTGTTCCTTCTTTATTCTCCTGTGCTGATTCACCATCCGTGTTCCATCCCCAAACATGGATTTTCCTCTTCTCTTTTTTCTCTGCATGCTCCCTCTTGGTAATTCAATCAGTTTCCTTTGGTTCCTTTATCATCTCTATGAAGATGATTCCCAAATCTACATATTCTGTCCTCATCTCTTTCATGAGACATCCCTGGCTGTCTCCTATACTTCTCCACCATATATCTCACAGGCATCAACATATCCAAAACAAAACTCATCTTTCCCTATGAACCTTCCCCTCCTCCTCACTTCCCCATTCATGTTGAGAGCACCATCGTCCTTCTATTCTCCCAAGTTCAAGACCTTTGCTTTATCTCCCATAACCGATCAGGCATCAAGTTGTATCAATTCTGAGTCCACAACACTTATTGCATCCCCAGCAGCATGGCCATCCCCCTAACTCAATCCTGGACTTCAGCAATAATCTCCTAACTAGTCTTCTGCTTTCCAGTTACTCCTTTCTATAAGCCAACATCCACACAACCACCAAATTGATGTTCCTAAAACACAGGTCTGAACGTTTGACTTCCCCACTAAAGTGTCTCCCTTTGTCTAGGATAAAATGCCAAGTCTTCTGCTTAGCATTTAAAGCTTCTCACAGTCTGGCTCCAGTGGGACAGGCCCTCTGTGCCCACATGGTGGGCATTTAATAACCACTTACTTATGCCTAGTATCATAATACCCTAGATTTAGGGCTGGAGTGACCTCAGATGTCAATAGGTCCTGCTTT
Organism: Vombatus ursinus; assembly: GCF_900497805.2. Lineage (NCBI taxonomy): Eukaryota > Metazoa > Chordata > Mammalia > Diprotodontia > Vombatidae > Vombatus > Vombatus ursinus. The sequence goes on along the minus strand of NW_020945014.1, from coordinate 4,249,139 downwards.
CCCTCGTTAAAGTTGGGTAAACTAAAGTTCAGAGAGATGAAACGTTTCCTATGGTATCAGGGAATAAACGGCAGAGCTGGAATTTATGTGCAGATTGCCTCACTCCAAGACCAGTGTTCGTCCTTCTGTTGAGCTGCTGAAGGCTGGCCCTCTGCATGTGATAAATACCACAGTGCTTCTTGCTGTCACCTTAATAAGATTTTTTTCATTTTAGTTGTCAATTTCATGAAAAGTCATAGGAGCATATTACCTTCTGTTAATTAAATTTACTTCAAAAAGAGTATTTCTTTTTCTTTTTCTTTTCTTTTCTTTATATTTTATTTTTATTTGAAGCAATGCACATGCATTCCTTCAAATAGACAAGTAGTTGAGCCTTCAATCCACAAGAAGTTGATTCTTTCAAATAGAACAAGTAGTTCAGAAAGACAGGTGTCGTGTTCAGTTAAAGTTGCTTTTAGAATGGAGGAGAATTGGAACAGCTAGGTGTTGCAGTAGATCGAGCACTGGACCTGGAGTCAGGAAGACCTGAGTTCAAGTTTGGCCTCAGGTACCTACTATCTTTGTGACCCTGGGGACTTCTGCCTCACTTTCCTCAGTTATAAAATGGGAATAATAATAGCACCTACCTACTTCCCCGGGTTGTTGTGGGGATCACATGAGATAATATTTATGAAGTGCTTTCTAAACCTTAAAGCACTATGAAATGTAAGTGATGAGGAGGAGGAGGAGGATGGTGAAGGAAATGAGTGAGAATCCATGTAAGTGTAGTATGGTACCCGAGGTGCATGCATTCACGGACACTTTTATAAATTGTGGCTTTGTCTCTCATTTTGCATATATGTGCCGTGTCCAACAACTTGAAAGGAAACCTATTCAAATCCTTGTGCCATCCTGCTATAAAAGATTATCGAGTCACTGGACGTCACAGTTAGAAGTGACCTCAGTGACCATCTAGGCCAGGGGTTCTTAATCTGGGGTACACAGACCCAACAGATTCATGAGCTTAGATGGGGAAATATTACTGCTTTATTTTCCCTATAAATGGTTTCCTTTGTAATTCTATGCATTTGATTTTAAGCATTTTGAAACGTTATTCTGAGAAGGGGGCCATAGACTTCACCAGAATTCCTGGGCTGAGACTCCATGATGTAATCCAACCTGGGCCTAAATAAGAACCTCTCTATGACATACCCAAGTGGTCATTCATTTGGCTTTTGCTTGATGACCCCCAGTTATGGGGAACCCACCACCTCCTAAAGGAGCTGATCCTATTTTAGGTAGTTCTAATTGTTAGTATTCTTTCAAGTTAATATTTGTCCCTTTACAGCTTCTATTCACTGCTCTTAGTTTTCCCTTCTTATTCCCAAGAAGAATCATTTCTTGTGTTGTTCAGTTGTTTTCACTTGTGTCCAACTCTTCATTGACCCCATTTGGGTTTTCTTAGCCAAGATACTGGAGTGGTTTGCCATTTCTTCTTCAGCTCATTTGACAGATGAGAAACTGAGGCAAACAGAGTTAAGTGGCTTACCCAGGGTCACACAGTTAGTAAGTGTCTGGGGCCAGATTTGAACTCAGGAAGATGTGCCCTTCTGCTGAAGCCCAGCACTCTGCACTATGGCGCCACCTAGCAGCCCAAGAAGAATAATACATGACCACAGTCATATACTTGATTGGTCCCTCCCAGTACATCTTGCCAAGTCTTCTCTTTTCCAGGCTAACCATCATTCATTTCCTTAACTGATTCTCATCTGGTTTGATCATAAACTCTTTACCACCCAAGTTATTTCTCCTCGGGCTCCTCTACAGCTTATCAGTGTTGTTCCTAAAACGTGATGCCCAGAACTGAACACAGTACTCCAGATGTGGTCTGACTGGGCTGAGGTTATCACCACCATAGTCCTGCACACTCTGCCTCTCTTAATGCAGCCACAGGTTTTATCAGCTTTCTCAGCTGTTATATTTGACTCACTGGTCTGACAGGATCAACTAAAACTCCCAGTGCTTTTCCAGATAAACTGTCCAGATAAACATGCTTCCCCCATATTCTCCCCATAAAGTTGATTTTTTTAACCCAATTTCCTCATCTGCAAAATAAAACATTGGACTAGGTGATTTTTTAGATTATTTTCTAGCCCTAAATTTTGCAAGTGACCAGTTTTACCATTGTGTTAAATCTGATTTCCCTCGCTCACATTTCATTTTCTTTTTTTAACTTCTGATAACTTTCCCTGGTAAATGATGCATTTGTGTACTCTTGATTCTTCAACCCCAAATTCTGCTTTTCTTCTTCTCTCCCTGCTCCAGTTCATGCTTCATTCAGCCACTAAAGTGATTCTCCTAGATCGCAGGTGTGATCATGTCACTCCTTCCTACTCAATAAACTACAGTGACTCCCTTTTGCCTCCAGGATCAAATGTAAAATACTCTGGCATCCAAAGCCCTTCATAACCTAGCCCTCTTATCTTTCCAGTCTTCTTACACCTTACTCCCAACGTGTACTCATCAGTCCAGTGACACTGGCCTCCTGGCTGTTCTACAGATAAGATACTCCATCTCTTGGCTCTGGGCATCTTCACTTGCTATCCCCCCATGCCTGGAGTGTTCTTCCTCCCCAGCTCCACCTACCGACTTACCTCCAGGTCCAAATTAAAATCCCATTCTTTCATAGGAAACTTTTCCCAACCCCTCTTAATTTTAGTTCCTTACCTCTGTTAATAATTTCCTATTTATCCTGTATACAGCTTGTTTGTATATATTTGTTTGCATGTTGTCTCCCCCATTAAGATTGTAAGCTCCTTGAGGGTAGGGACTGTCTTTTGCCTCTTTTTGTATCCCTCTGCCCTTAACACAGTGCCTGGTACGTAGTAGGTGCTTAACAAATGTTGATTGATTGAACATGGCAGAACATATGTACCCACAACTGCCTGGCCAAGCAGAATCACCATCATGTTAACAGCTGCGTTTCTTTTTATCTTGTGACTAATCATTTTCTCTGTTAGTGATGAACAAGATTTTAAAAAGAAACTTGGGAAATAAAATAAAAGAGAAACCTGATTTATGCCTTTTTTAATTAAAAAAAAGAATTTTTTGAGGAATTGATGGATTCCTACCTCTTAAAAGATTTGCTTATGAGAAATCATTTAGCATTTTTATTTTGTGTGCACTGCAATAATAATTTCCTCTTGAAGTTTCTGGATCGATTTCCTTTTTTTAGGACATCTTGATCCAGCAGAAAAGATTGAAGATGCTCATCCCAAACTGTGGTGTGCTTTAAGTGAAGGCAAAGTGATTGTATTTGATGCATCCTCCTGGACAATCCATCAGCAGTCCTTTAAAGTAGGCACCGCTAAGTTGGTGAGTAACAAGGAGGGCATATTCTTTCCCATCTTCGGTTTTCTCCTCATGCCTACTTTCCAACTTGTCAGTATTTCTTTTCTCAGATTCTGGAAATTTTAAACTAAGGTCCCAATATAAATTGGATCCATTTCACCCCAGAATATTAGAATGAATGTAAATAGCAATTGTTTTCTGTTCTGGCCAGAAACCTTAAGGATCTTCCCTGCCCAGATTGATATTTTTATGAGGGTAAATTAGAAAGTCTTTAATCTCAGTTCTTACCTAGCCCTTTGTTATTGAATGGGCATTGCCTCAGACATACTGAGACCTGGGAGGCCAAGGTCACCCAGTGCATCCTGGGCCACTGCCAGTCATCTTAACATTTGTGTTGCCACTGGACTTTGATGACTCAGGAGGAGAGAATGAGGACGTTAGCAGCCCTGCCTCATTTAAATCCAGTTTGAGCATAAGTCAAGACATCACACTCATGCTGTCATTGATCTTCTTCAAGAATGAAGGGTGAAGGAGCAACTAGGTGGTGCAGTGGATAGAGCACCGGCCCTGGAATCAGGATGACCTGAGCTCAAATCTGGTCTCAGACCAGACACTTGACACTTACTAGCTTTGTGAACTGGGCAAGTCACTTAACCCTGATTGCCTTGCCAAAAAAAAAAAATGGAAGATGAACAATAACAATGTATTATAATATATAACTCATTTTAACTTACTGAATTATCAAACTTAAATCTAGAATACTCTGCTTCATATAAGTTGGCTTCACTATACTTTTGTTGTTGTTATTTAGTCATTTTGAGTTGTGTCCAACTCTTTATGACCCCATTTGGGGTTTTCTAGCAAAGGTACTGGAATGATTTGCTATTTCCTCCTCCAGCTCATTTTCCAGATGAGGAAACTGAGGCAAACAGGGTTAAGTGACTTGCCTAGGATCACACAGCTAATAAGTGTCTGAGACCAGATTTGAACTCAAGTCCTCCTGACTCCAGGGACAACACTCTATCCACTGCACCACCTAGCTGCCCAAATAAGACAGAGATTGTTGTTCAATTGTTTCAATAATATCCAACTCTTCGTGACCCCATTTGGGGGTTTTCTTGACAAAGATACTGGAGTGGTTTGCCATTTACTTCTTCAGCTCATTTTATAGATAAGGAAACTGAGGTAAACAGGGTTAAGTGACTTGCCCAGGGTCACATGGCTAGTAAGTGTCTGAGGCCAGGTTTGAACTCCGGAAGATGAGTCTTCCTGATTCCCAGCCCAGTGCTCTATCCACTATGCCACCTAGCTGCCTTATTAGACTAGCTTATACTTATATTGTACTTTATAAATGCTACAAGTTACTTTTTCACAAAAAGGAGCAAGGAGAGGTGCGATGAAATCATTTTCCCAGAATTACACGTGCAGTAAGTGTGGGAGCTGAGATTCAAATCTAAGGCTTCCAACTCCAAGTCTGGCAATTCTTTCTGCTCTACCAAGTATACTTACTGATGAATACTATGATGGGCTAAAAGGAACAAAACCTAAAGATATGCAGCCAAGTGGCACCATGAGTAGAGTGCTGGACCTAAAAGTCATGAAAACCTGAGTTCAAATCTTGCCTTGCTCACCAACTCATTGTGTGACCCTGGTCAGGTCACTTAGCTTCTTTCAGACTTAGTTTCCTGATCTGTAAAATGGGGATACTAATAGTCCCTACCTCACAGGATTGTTGGGAGGATAAAATAAGATGATATATATAAAACACTTGGCTCATATTTTTCTGTCCCGTAATTTTAAACAGAAATTTTAATTACTTTTACATACTTTGAGGATTAAATCTCAGACTGCTTCCAATCAAATTCACAAAATGGAGCAATCATCTCATGAGTGAGCAGCATCAGTCTTTTATGCTGTTAGACTGTGTCCATTTTTTTTTGTATTTTGGTGTCTCGAATGAAATTGCTTGTCTTCTAATTTGAAGAATCGCCTTTGATAATTTAATGAGTCAGATTCTTGCTCTTCTTTTGGTCCCAGGCATAGAACATTGGCTATTGTGCCAGCACACCCAAAGATTAGACTTACCATTGGTCCTTCCCCTTTTCCTCCCAGAGTCCTTCACTTGTTGGCTTGATAACCATGGAGAAGTCAATGTCATCTTTCTAGGTCTCATTTTATCCATCTCCTTTTCCTCAGGGAAGAGCCAATGGTAATGTCCATCCCAGAATGTGCTGACATATTTGGTAACCCAATCCGCTTCCTCTACCACCCATGCTTTTAGTAGTAAGTTAAGTATTTAGGGATGTATGTTAAATAGCTTTGGCTGTTTAATTATGTTGATTCACACCAATAACAAAGGTAAAAACCCACCACCATTAAAAACACATGTAATAAAGAAGATGAGACAACAGCTTTCCTAGAGGGCTCCTGGAAATCCTGGGCCACCATTTAAGACCTGTTGTACTAAACTAGCAGTGCATGAGGCAATTATGGACCAGTGATACCTCCCGGACCCAAACGAGCTCTGACAACCCAGATTTAACCTCAGTATCTTCTCATTAGTCATAGTGAATTTGCATTTGTAGTTGTGAGAGGAAGGGGGGGGGATAGAGTGTAGGTGTTGTCTCCTGGACCCTTTGGCCTTTGATGTGATGAGTGACCAAAAATTTGACGACAAATAATAGGTAAGTGAATGACAGTAGCATGCTACTAATGAAAAACATGGTGGGAATATTAATAGTTATTAGGCTCCATTTTCTCCAGGTCTAGGTTATACCACTGCTTGCAAGTTGGATGCTTGGAAAACATCAGCTATTTCTGGCCACAGAAGCATTAATTGTCAGATTTTTTTAATCACAATGTAATGTTTTTCCCCATCCAAGTTCATGAACCTCCCTGTAAGCCATCCACAGATCCCAGATTAAGAACCCCTGATTTAAGTCTTCTTTTCTATTGGCTAACCATCTCCATTTCCTTGAAATGACCTTCATATGCCATAATCTCAAGGCACTTTGCTAACCTGATTGCCTTCTTGTGGATGTTCCCTGACTCATGCAGTATCCCACCCTGTGGTTCCCCCATCTCAGCAAAGAAAGGAGGGAATTGAATTTTCTCAAGTCTCCCCCAGGCTAAGATTCTGGAAGGCAGAAGTGACTAGGGGAGTGAATACCAGGTGTGAAAAGACAACCTGTTCAGTGAAAACAGAGTAGATAAGTGTGAGGTTGAGTATGTGCAAGGGGACTGAATGTGAGAAGTGTAATGGTGAACAATTCCATTAATTGCAGTAATAACAATTGCAGTATATTAAGAAAATATACTGGGGCAACTAGGTGGCGCAGTGGATAGAGCACTAGCCCTGGAATCAGGAGGACCTGAGTTCAAATCCAGCCTCAGACACTTGACACTTACTAGCTGTGTGACCCTGGGCAAGTCACTTAACCCATTGCCTAGCAAAAAATAAATAAATAAATAAAAGAGAGAAAGAAAGAAAGAAAGAAAGAAAGAAAGAAAGAAGAAAAAAAAGAAAATATACTCATGGACTAGTGCAAAGTAAAATGAGCAGAACCAGAAGAATATTGTATACAGTAACAGCAGTATTGTAATGATAATCAACTGTGAATGATTTAGCTATCTTCAGCAGTACAATGATGCAAGACAGCTCTGAAGGACATATGATGAAAAATGTTATCCATATCCAGAGAAAGAACTGATGGAGTCTGAATGCAGATTGAAGCATCCTTTTTTAAACTTTATTTTTCTTGGGTTTTTTTTTTCTTGGTCTGTGTCTTTCACAACATGACCAATAGGGAAATAAGTTTTGCATGACTGCACCTGTCTATAAAATTGTCTTCTCAATGAAGGAGGGAAGGGAAAGAGGTATGGAGAGAATTTGGTACTCAAAATTCTTGAAAACGAATGTTGAGTTATCTTTACATGTAATTGGGGGAAATAGAATATTAAATAATATATTAAAAAAGAAAAAAAAGAAAATATACTCATGGGAGGCAATCCAAGAATTGTCAAGTCAGAGAGCTCTTAAGTTAACATCTACAGGGGCAGGAAGAGAAGAGAGAAGGTTGTGGGGGAAATACGCTGCAAATCCGCTGGACAGAAGAATAGATAAGAAGTTTGGGGAAATGGATAACAAGCCTGACACAGACACATGATACGACTGTGGAAGGAGACTTCATCTGGACAAATGCCGGAGCGTTTCTTTCTTTCACTTGTTCCTCCCACCCCAAAATCCTGTCTCAGAGTGTTTGGTGTCAACCTGGAAGGAAGTCTTTATTTGAGTTTCCCAGAGATCTGTAGTTGACCCTGTTGTGTTTAGTATTTTATTACTTAGGTTATTAGATTATTTATTACTGAGGTTATTATCAGATACTTAAGTAAATTATACAGATGGCATGTGTGCTGTATTTATAAGCAATACAAAGTAGAGACTTTACATGACATTCAGGATACAAAAAGTTCTTGGTTAGCTAGAACTTTGGACTCAGTCTCTTAAGATGAAATATAATGATGATTAATATCACATTTTACATTTGGTGTTAAAAAAAATCAGCTTCACAAGTACAAAATGGGGAGAAAACCAAGCTTCTGATCTACTTGTCATCTTTGATTCTCTCTTACACACACAGATTCTACCTATGTTGGTTGATTTTACCTTCTCAGTATCTCTCATATACACCTTCTTTGACACCACAACTGCTCTGGTGCAGGCCCTCATAACCTCATGCCTGGACTATGGCAATAGCCTGCTGGTGGGTCTGCCTGCCTCCAGTCTCTTTTCACTCCCGTCCAGCTGTCAAAGGGATCTTCCCAAACAGGCAGTTCTGACTGTCTCACTCCCGTAATCAATCAGCTCCACTGGTTTCCCACTGGCTCCATGATCAAATTTTACATCGTATTGTCTGTATTAATAGCTTAAAACTTGATAGAAGCACCATGGAACACAAAAATGAAATAATTCTATTTACTTCAGTCCTTTGGCCAGATTGAACTGTGTGTAAATGGCTATGTGAAATGCAGTATTTTATTGGTTTTCATAATTTGCATCAATTAATACCATTTAATACAAGTTAAAAATCATTCATTTTTTGAACATTGTTTTAAAGCTATAAAATAAGACAAAACATCTTGAACTCATATCTCCAGACAGAATGTTCAATTTTGTTCATTTGTTAAGGAAATTCTCAATCTCTTTGCCTCTTGCAGAATTGCATGCTGATGGCAGAACAGAATCAAGTTTGGATAGGCTCTCAGGACTCCATTATTTACATTATTAACATTCATAGTATGTCCTGTAACAAGCAACTCACTGATCATCGTTCTAGCATCATGGATTTAATTGTAGAAGATGGAAACAAGGAATCTAGGTAAATTAAGGCTGAAGAACTGAAATAAGTGGTGTGTCTTTTAATAAGAATCAAGAAAAAAGTTTTAAAATCTATGTCTGGAAAGAGGTCATAATCTGAGTTAAATTATCTTCATGGCTATAAAAATAGGCAGCAATTTTTTGAATAACATTTTTCCCTTTGCCAACAAATCTTAGAATTTTTTATTCTATTTGGACCTTAGATCATCTAATCCAGTGGTATCAAATTCAAATAGAAATGCATCCCTATGGGCTGCATATTGATTTAGGAAACTACAAATTAACATTATCTGCTGTAGTGTATTTTTATATATTTTGTTAAATATTTCCCAATTACATTTTAATTTGATTCAAGAGTGGCACAATTTTGACACCTCTGATCTAGTCCAACCCCAGCATTTCACAGATAAAGATGCTGAGGCCCAGAAAGGTGAAGGGACTTGTACAAATCAGAAGCAGAACCAGACAAAGAGAAGCCCAGTAACTTGAATACCTTTCAGTGTGCTATTTTGACTGTATGACACTTAACTTCCTTCCCTCCATGATGTAGTCCTATCTTCATTTTGGATAATGGAAGTTTATTCATATAAATTCACATGATGATTAAACAAAAACAAGGCAAAAAGGTAATATGTTGTCTTCATTAGAATCTAATACTATAAGGCTCGTTTTTGGGTATCTAGTTATCGTTCATGTTAAAAACTAAACTTCAGCATCATAAATTGTATTTTAGCTTTTCAGCTATTTAAGGTTTTGTTTGTATAGCCTGGGATCTGTGAACTTGTTTTTTACAAAAATGTTTTGATAAATCTGTTTCAATACCGTCCTTTGTAGTCCTCTGTATTTTGTTTAATAAATGTACAACATGGTTCTGAGAAGGGGCTTGTAGGCTTTACCAGATGCCAGAGGGGTCCATGACACAAAAAATATTCAGAATCCCTGTTTTAGTGGAAGGGGCCCTCCAATATCTGGTTTCAGATAACTGAGTTGAAGGTCTGACTGCTCCATGTATTGGTGGTATGGAGAGGGAGAGGAGTGAGGGACTAGCCTGGTGTTTTCATTGGCATCAGAAACTCCCTCTATCCGTATAAGGCAACACCTTTAATACGGTTTATAATCTCAGAGATTTGCAGAGCAGTGAGGGAGCACGTGACTTGCCCAGGGTCACACAGCCAATAAGTATCAGAGGAGGGGCCTGAATTCAAGCCTTCCTGGCTCCAAAGCTGGCTGTCTCTCTAATGTGCCAGGGGCACATGAACATAGCCCTTCCTGGTTCTGTGACCAACACTCTTCACCTTACCCCACTGCCTCCACAGTACTGTGACCGACCAAATCGCTTCACAAGATCAGCCTGTTTGCTCATCTTAAAAATGGGTAGTAATAATATTACTAACTACTAACCATATAATATTATGTCTCAAAGGGTTGTTGTGAGAATAACACTTTATGAACTGAAAAGTCCTTTAGAAGTGGGAACTGTTACTATTCTTATCACCACCATCATCACCACAAGAATTTAATAAGTCCCTATAATATGACATTGAATACTGCCAGCAGCAAGTCCTAGAATCATAGGTCCATAGATCAGAAGCTGGAAAGGTCCTCAGTCTAGCCCTCTTATTTTACAGATGTGTAAACTGAGGCCAAGTGACTTATACAAGGTCACATGTAGGTAGTAAGCATGAGAGACAGGGGAATAGTCAGGGATAGGAAGCAGCAGTCATCTTATCAAACCGATAGTCATGCCCTGACAATTAAATTTAAGTAAACTTTTGGCATTATCAAATTGCTGTTTTTATTTCTTAGCATTGATATTTTAACCCTACTTTTCCATGTAATTTGTTTCCTGTTCTCGTGGCTTACATAGTTTTATCTAAGGATAACTTATGTAATTTTTTTTGACAGCAGCGGTGAAGTCTATTCATGCAGTTTGGATGGAGTAATCATTGCGTGGAATGTCAGTACCCTGAAAGTGAATAGGAAATTTCACCTGCCATGCCAAAATCTAACTTCCATTAAGCTTCATAATGGCCGCCTTTGGTGCTGTAAGTCTGATGATGCACACCGTCAAAACGTATTTTGGAACGAACAGCATTGCGATTTTATTTAAGTTCATTCTCCCTTTTCAGTCAGCAAAACAGCAAGCACTGATTAAGCCCTTATTATGTGCCGGGGATATAAATAAAAGCCCTCAAGGGGCTTACATTCTGAGGAGGGAGGCAACATTTAAAACACTAGGGTGTGTGTGTGTGTGTGTATGTGTATGCATAGATATGTATATGTATATATATACACATACACATATACATATATATGTACATGCATGTGTGTATATATATAAAAGCTATATATCTTAGCACTTAGATTCTCTTTGTATTTGTTTTCTTCTTTTTCTGTTTTTATTTTCATAAAACTGGTTCTCCTCTCTCTTTCTCTCTCTCTCTCTCTCTCTTTCTCTCTCTCTCTCTCTTTCTGTCTCTCCTGTCTGTGTCTCTGTCTCTCTTTCTCTCTGTCTGTCTCTCCCCCTCCCTGTCTGCCTCCCTCTCACCCTTTCTCCCTCCCCTCTCCCCTCTTCCCTTCTCTCTCTCTCTCTCCTCTCTATATCTCTGTCTCTCTGTCTCTCCCCTTCCCCATCTTCCTCCCTCTCACCCTTTCTCTCTGCTCTCTCCCCTCTCCCATCTTCTCTTCTCTCTCTCTCTCCCTCTCTCTTTCTCTCTCTCACTCCCCCTCTCTTTTTCTTCCCCCTCTCTCCCTTTCTCTCTCTCTCTCTCCCTCCCTCCTCCCCTTTTCGCTCTCTCTCTCCCCCTGCCTTTCTCTCTCCTGTCTCCTTCTTCCCCTCTCCCTCTCTCCTTCTTCTCTCCCATGCTTTAGCAATAATACATAACAGTGCTTTAAGGTTTGCAAAGCCTGTTTCATATGATCCTTACAACAGCCTTGTGAAGTAACTAATACAGGTGTTAATAACCCCATTTTATGGAAGAGGAACCCGAGGCTCAGTGGCTTATCCATGATTATACAGCTAATAGTCATCAGAAGCAAGATTCAAACCCAGGTCTCCCCTGACTCCTTTTCCTACTTTATCATGTTGCCTCTCAGCCTAATCAAATTTAGCTTCTGCTAATTTTTCAATGCTTCGAATCAGTTATTTTTAACCCAATAGTTTTCATTAAAGGTCCATAACATAAAATCACAGAAACAAAGTAGGGGCAGGCAAAGCGTCCCTAACATAATTAATTGGTTGTGTGAAAATGTGACGTTACTCAGAATGACAGGGGACAGTTGCTTCCATGGGAACAACATTATAAATAGGGATCTCTCTAAAAATGGCTGCAGGGTTTCACAACATCACGGGGGTCATAACATATTAAGGACATTATTGTGAATTAACGTTGGTCAGAGAACATTATGCAGAGTGGTGAGAATCTACTCAAACCGTTCCCCAAAGACAGTCATCAGTCTTCTCTGAATTTGCTGCTGTAAACATCCTCACTTTGCTGAGGTTGCCGAGCTCACTGCAGCGTCCCTCACTCTGGGCCCCTTCTCACTGTCTCCACCACTACCATTCCACACCCTCATCCCCCAGCGGGATTTCTTAGGGTAGCTCCTTAATTGTTCTTCTCGCCCCTAATCTCTGTCAGTCAACAAACATTTATTGAGTACCTACTACACACCAGCTGCTGTGCTAAGTCCCGAGGATACAGAGAAAAGTAAGAAAGAACATGGTCCCTGCCTGCAAGGAGCAAAATATGGTAAATACAAGCTATATAAGGTATAAGTGGAAGATAACCCTAGAGGAAAGGCACTGGGGAGGGGGTCAGGGGGAAAGATTTCTTGTAGAAAGTGGAATTTGAGCTGAATCACTGAGGGAAGCTAGGAGACAGAGGTGAGGAGGAAAGCATTCTCTTCTGATCTATTCTTCCTAATGCCACCAAATTATTCTTCCTTATTCAAATCAACAAACATTTATTAAGTACCTACTGTGTGCCAAGTATTGTACTAGCTGCTGGGACCACAAAGGTAAAAATGAAATAGTCTTTACCTTCCAGGAACTTGCTGGAAAGTCTTATGCAAGATCTGGTCATATCATTTATTTAGTAGAGAAGAGGGGAATAAGCATTTATGTAGCACCTACTATGTGCCAGGCGCTGCACTAAGCGCTTTTGCAAATAATATCTCATTTGATCTCATGAGTTAGTTAGATAGCACAGTGGATAGAGTGCCGGACCAGAATCGGGAAAAGTTGAGCCCAGATCCGGCCTCAGACACTTATTAGCTGTGTGACCCTGAGCGAGTGATTTAACCTCTGTTTCCTCATCTGTAAAATGGGGATGATAATAGCACCTACTTCTCAGAGTTGTCGTGAAGATAAAATGAGATGATAATTATAAAGCAATTAACATGGAGCCTGGCACATAGGAAGAGCCGTATAAATGCTAGCTGTTTTCATCAACATTGTTGTTGATCCTTACAACAGCCCTGCCAGGTAGGTGTTGTTATTATCCCATTTTACAGTTGAGGAAGCTAAGGCAAACAGGTTAAGCGATTTGGCCAGGGTCACACATATTTGCTCCTTATTGCCTGACGTGTAAAATTAAAACTCCATTGCTTGTCATTCAAGGCCTCCTGTCGCTCATGTTACTCTCCTTCATGTCTGCTGTGTCTTAGTTCAACCTTTACCCCTAGAACATATCTTGTGTTTTCCCGTCCTCGTACTTTTTCTTATGCTGTTCCTTACGCTCATTATGACCTCCTCCTCTGAATTCATACTTTTTTTTTACATTTCAATAGCTTTATCAAAAGGTCAGTTTCTTAATATTTGAACTTAATACTACTTTGTTGAGTTACTTCAGCCAACTGAAGTTTGCCTTGATGAATTAGGAAGGAAATTCTTCAGGGAATCAGGTGTTTAGGGGAATAACTGAAGAGTGCATCTGCAAAATATTTTACAAAATAAAGCATAAGACAAATGAGACTCGCCAGTCTTGTTCATCCTTTAAAGCCTGAATCGGGCTCTGCCACCACCTCCGTGAGGCTGCCTCATACCTTCCTCTTCCAGCCTCCCCTAGCGTTTGGTTTGGGACCATTCTCATGTACTTTACATGATATGTTATAGTTACTTGGATCCACATATCTCCCTACTAAGTTGTATAGCTTCATGAGGACAGAGGTCGTGTCTCAGCTAAACTTCTCTCTCTTAATATGTAGCATTTTTGTTATTTTCAGTCACATTTAACTCTTTGTGACCCTGTTTTGAGTTTTCTTGGCAAAGATACTGGAGTGGTTTGCCATTTCCTTCTCTAGCTCATTTGACAGATGAGGAAACTGAGACAAACTAGAGTTTGGGACTTGCCCAGGGTCACACACCTAGTAAGTGTCTGAGGACAGATTTGAATTCAGCAAGATGAGTCTTCCTGACTCCAGGTCCCACACTCTATCCACTGTGCCACCTAACTGCCCCAATACCTAGCATAGAGCTCTGCAAGCATTGGGCACTTAAATATTTTTTGGCTGAACAGTTCATTCCTCTGTCCCGTAGTTGTCACTATAGGTCTCTCTCCTTTTCAATAAGTGCATTCTAATTAAATGTTTAAAATTATTTTTTAATATATTACTTGTGCAATTACCATTCTGTTTTACTTTATAGATATTTGGGTATGTGGCAAGCCCCCCACTAGAACATAAGTTCCTAATCTTACTCATCCTTGTCCCCTACCCCTACCCTAGCAATAATATTAACAGCTAGCATGTATTAAGCACCTACAGTGTGACAGGTGCTTTACAAATATTATCTCATTTGATCCTCACAACAACCCTAGGAGGTAGATGCTATTATTATCCCTATTTTACAGATGAGGAAACTGAGATTGACACAAGTTAAGTGACTTGCCCAGGGTCACAGAGTTAGTTAAGAGTCTGGACTGGATTTGAATTCAGGTCTTCCCGACTCCAGGTGCAACCCTCTTTCTGCTGCCTTTCATGGGGTCTTGCACATACTAGGAATTTAACAAACATTTGAATTTGATATTTAGCATAAAGATTTGAAAAGCACTTTGTAAAATGAATGGATGAATGAATAAATAAATAAACAAGTGCTTCACAAAGCACAGTGAGGACATTTTTTCTTTCACTTAGCCTACTTCTCCCTGAACCCTTCACTTGGTTTATTATATGGCAGTTAAGCCATATTTCACTTTTATGTTTCCTTAAAAGTATGGCTTCTTTATGTGTGATTTGGATATGTCCATTGTGAGCAGCTTTTTTAAAAAACATTGCAGGTATAGGCCGTAGCATTATGGTCGTGACAACAAACGGATTTCTTCGACAAGAACTGAAAATTGACGAGCTCTTTAAGGAAATATTCGCCTCTTTCCTCTGTTTCCAGCTGGTTCTTGAGGTATTTCAGAACAATTCATTGTGGAACATTATCAGCAGGTCTGATATTGCTTAGCAGTAAAATGCCTGAATAAAAGTGTCACACTGTCACTTGTATTTTTAGCAAGACCAGGTCTGGACAGCATGTGCTGGACACAGAGACATATATGTCTGGAACATAAAGGACTTCTCAAGACTGCCTCATAAAATTCAGCTTCAAGACTGTTCAGAGATCAGCTGTATGATCAAAGTAAAGAACCAGGTATGAACCTTGTAACTGTAACTTGTCAAAGTCATAGGGGTTGATCCCCAGCCCAGGGCAGCAGAAAGAAAGGTTTAGAGATGTATTTGTGTATGTACAGGTAAGCAAATACAAACCTCTTAGCCCATGACCACATGTCCCAAGACCAGTCATTAAGCCATAGAGTATTAGCACTAGGAATAACCTTTGGGCTATCTAGCCCAATCTCCTCCTTGTTTTATAGATGAGGACAGTAAAGTGGGGAAGGGCCTTGGGCAAGCGTAGAATTCATGAGTTTGAAGCAACCTATGGGAACCTCTTGCCCTAACTCTTTTTAAAGCATTCACTCCCTATGCAACCTTCTTGTCAAATAGTCACCCAACCAGCACCTCAGTGTTAGAGAATCCATCTCATGAGGAAGCCCATGCCATTTCTGGAAAATTCTAATTGTTAGAGTGTCCTTATATCAAGTCAAAATATACCACCTTAAAGTTTTCATGCATGGAGCTGCTAGTTTTGTTCTCTGGAACAAATGTACTTTATGGTGCTTTTAGGGCTGGACTGGAATGGTTGAAGTTTAAGCTTCATAGAAGGCATGATACTGCTAAGGAACAGTATTCATCTGTCACTTTAAAATTTAATTTAATTTAATTTAATTCTTTCGATGATCAAGCATTTATTCTGTCTCTCTCCCACCACCATCCCCCATTGGAAGAAAGAAAAAAAAAACTAAACTATTTATCAAACATATATAGTCAAGTCAAGTAAAACAAATCCTTGACATTGGCCATACTCAGAAATGTGCATCTCATTATGCATCTTGACTTCATCACCTCTGTCACAAGATGAGTGGCATGCTTCATCATTGGTCTTTTGGAATTGTGATTGGTCACTGCAGCAGTGGGGCAGGCAAGTGGCTCAGTGGATTGAGTGCCAGGCCTGAAGTCAGAAATACTCCTCCTGAGTTCAAATCTGGCCTCAGACACTAGCTGCATGACCCTGGGTAAGTCACTTAACCCTGTTTGCCTTGGTTTCCTTATCTGTAAAATGAGCTGGAGAAGGAAATGACAAACCACTCCAATATCCTTGCCAGGTAAACCCCAAACAGGGTCACAAAGAGTCAGACATGACTGAAAAATGACTAAACAACAACATTGCATCAATCAGTTCTTAAGTCTTTCAAAGTTGTTTATCTTTATAATGTTTTTATTACATAAATTATTCTCCTGATTCTACTCACTTCACTCTGTATCAGTTCATACAGATCTTTCTAGATTTTTCTAAAATTGTCCTTTTCATAATTCTTACAGTGTAATAATATTCATTCAATAATATTTATAATATTTACAAACCATAATTTGTTCAACCATCCTCCTACCTTCCAGTCCTTTGACACTACAAAAAGTTGCTATAAATGTTTTTGTGCAATTAAGTTATTTTCCTTTTTCTTTGAATTGTTTAGGGTACATACATTTCTTTTTGTAAAATGCCTCTCAACTTTTCTGACTTCATCCCAGGATACCATGTTTCTGAGTACTATATTATTGTTTTTACTTCTAAAGTACTTGAATGCCATGAGAATCCATACTAACAGAACATAGAATCAGACTTAAGACCTCCAATCTTCCTCCCACTTGAATCTTGTGGCTATGATGTGGTTTACCTCTTAGAGACTCCCATCTACTCCCAAATCTCAATACAGCATTCCTTTCTTTTTCTTTTTCTTTTACATTTATTATTTGTTTTTAAGATTTAAAAATAAATTTAAGTTCCAAATTCTCCCCTTCCTTTCAGCCCCTCCCCCATCCACTGAGAAGGCAAGCAATATATGAGTTATGTAAGTGAAATCATGCAAAATCTGTTTCTGTATTATTAGCCATGATGCAAAAAAAAAGCAAGAAAAATAAAGTGAGAAAGTTATATGTCAATTTGCACCGAGTTCATAAGTTCTCTCTCTGAAGATAGATAGCATTTTTCATCATGAGTCCTTTAGAATTGTCTTAGATCATTGTATTGATCAGAGTAGCTAAGTGTTTCACATTTAATCATCATTACAATATTGCTGTTACTGTGTACAATTATTTCTTGGTTCTGCTCACTTCACTTTGTATCAGTTCATATGGGTTTTCCTGGGTTTTTCTGAAGTCAGCCTGCTCATCAGTGTCCATTTCAGCAGAGACCCATACTGATGGAGTTTGGAACACAAAAAGTTTTTCTGTGTGTATATTTAAAGGATGGGATCCAGAACATGGGGAAGGACCCAACCCATCTGAGTTAAAGTTATGATATGTAAGACATCTGTAAGCCTTATGGAGTAGAAAGATCTGCATTCAAATACTGGCTCCAATGCTTACTAGCAAGCTTAAGTCACTTGTTGTTCGTGAGCCTCAATTTCCTTATGTGAGAAGATATATATGGGACGAAAGAGTAAGCAGTCAAGGATGACACCAAGGTTTTGGACCTAGGTGATTGGAAGGATGGTGGTACCCTTGGTAGTAATAAGGAAGTTGATATAAGAGGGGAGGGTTTGGGGAAGAAATGAGTTCTGTTCTGAAATGCTGCATTTGAGATGCCTGTTCAAAGTAGGAGAAAATAAGAGGGCTCAGGATAATGTGAGCCATGGACACAACCACTGTTTGTGTGGATATGACATGGTTGGAAATCCAGCAAGAAAAATAAAAAAAAAGCAAAACTGATGGGCAGTCAGACAAGTAGGAGGAGAAGTAGGAGAGTGTTGAGAGGTCAAGAAGGATTTATATTGAGAAGAGGTCATTGGATTTGGCAAATAAGAAATCAAATACTTATTCTTCCTAATTCAGAGGGCCATCGTGAAAGTCAGAATGAGATGATGAAAGTGAAAATGCTTTAGAAAAATTATAAAAGTCTCATAAATTAGAAGAGGCAACCATGATATAAGGGCAAGAATATTGTCTAGCTGTGTGACTTTGGGCAGATCATTTCCTCTCTCTGAGCCTGTTTCCTCATCTGTTAAATGGGGCTAATAATCTTATGTTACAGAATTACTAAGAAAAAATGCTTTGTTAAGTGGATCTATTAAAAAGTCTTATTTATGTATAACCTGTAGCTCAAAATGAGTTCACATGTCCTAGATTCAGTCTTGGAGGCTTCTCAGTAATTTTCTTGGATATGTATAGTAGTTGTTCAGTCATGTCCAAAACTTCGTGACCACATTTGGGGTTTTATCAGCTAAGATACTGGAATGGTTTACCATTTTCTTCTCTGGTTCATTTGACAGATGAGGAAACCGAGGCAAACAGTGTTAAGTGACTTGCCCAGGGTCACACAGCTAGTAAGTGTCCAAGCCAGATTTGAACTCAGGAAGAGGAGTCTTCCTGACTCCAGGCCTAGTGGTCTATCCACTACACCACCCAACTGGAACATCAGAATTTAGCTCATGCCTAGGTCTCCCTTTAAAGGAAAAGAAGGGCCTTCAGTTCTCATGCAAAGAGTCAGACTAACAAAACATTGAATATAGGACAGGTTATATTTAACCCGATAGGAAATTCAGAGGACTCATAATCAAGTCCATAAATAGTCAAAAAAGATCATTTTCCTTTGAAAGTTCTACCTTCCCCAGGTATTTATACCATCCCCTTAAGTCATAGTATTAGCAGATCGAAAGGTTGAAATTGTTCCTTCTTTAGGTCTCAGCACCTTTTCTCCTCTGGGGTTGAGGTGGTGAGGACATGCTCTATAAATGTATCTTCATCATTATAATTATCATTGTTTTTATTATTGCTTCATTGTTGTTGTTTTCCCAAGGTACCTTCTTACTTATAACAATTTTTACCTTCAAGGTTTAGTGTATCTATGTCACTTTTGATTGTGGAAGACAATTATAAAATTAATCAGTCCAGAGTTATTTTCATATCTTTTGTTTGTATTGGTGGTGTCCAAAATTGGAATGTAAGTAGCTAGTAGAGAAGGATCTGTATCACATGTACAATGGATAAAACGCTTTTGGATGATGGTGGAGGTATGAAATGCTTTTTTAAAAAAAAATTATAGTTCTTGATGGAGTCTGAATGCAGATTGAAGCATACTTTTTGTACTTCGTTTTTCTCTTTTTTTCTCTCTCTTTTTTTTCTGTGTTTTCTTTTGCAACATGTTGTTGTTGTTGTTTAGTTGTTTTCAGTCATATTTGATTCTTTATGACCCCATTTAGGGTGTTCTTGGCAAAGGTACTGGACTGATTTTGCCATTTCCTTCTCTGGCTCATTTGACAGAGGAGGAGACTGAGGCAAACAGGATTAAGTGACCTGCCTAGGATCACACAGCTAGTAAGTGTCTGATGTTGGCTTTGAACTCAGGTCTTCCTGATTCCAGGCCCAGCACTCTATCCACTACGCCCCTAGCTGCAACATGGCTAATATGGAAGTATGTTTTGTATGACTTCACGTATATAACCTATGTCAAATTGCTTGCCTTCTCAAGGGGGGAGGGTAAAGAGGGAGCAAGAGAATTTGGAACTCATAATTTTAAAAAATGAATGTTTGAAAAAAATTGTGTACATGGAATTGAGAAAAACAAAAGAAAAAATTTTAAATTACAGTTTTTAATGTCCTCTACTGATTTTTTCTTCTTCGTCTTCAGATCTGGGTGGGCAGCAAAGGACTGTCCCAGGGAAAATACAAGGGAAAAATCTACGTGATCGATGCTGATAAGAAAATTGTGGAGAAGGAGCTGGTGGCCCATGCTGACACGGTGAAGGCTTTGTGTTCAGCGGAGGACCGATACGTGCTGAGTGGCTCAGGCAAAGAGGAAGGAAAGATTGCTATTTGGAAAGTTGAATGATGTTTTAGCACTTTGAAATGTATTTCCCACGAACTGTCACTATGGTGGGCAGAACATAGGACCGTTGGGAGTGATATTAAATAAATGTACGCGTTTGCTGTTATCATACATTCATCACTCTTTTTTAAAGCGGAAGGAACTTTGGAAGTCCTTCTGTCCGATGCATTCATTTTATCGAAGCTCGGAAAAGGGAAATTACTTATTTAAGGTCACAAAACTGTGGCTAAACTCCACCATTATATTTTTATATTCATGTTGCCAAAACAGTCTCAACCTTTGCCAGGCTAAGTTACACTCTGGTCCTTTATCTGGAATAGAAAGTGGGCTAAGACTTAACTATGAATGTGAAGGAATGTCAGCATTAGGCAGCCAAACCTCGCTTACCTAGAATCTCCCAACTAAAACCATTAACTCCAAGATTATCCGTGCAGTGAATTCTTAGCTGTGCTTGAAAACCCGGTAATGATGGTGCTGTGACTTGTAAAAGCAAATTGGAAAACCTTCTGACCAAACCCAATAGAGATTCCTGGTTGTTTGCGTGATGCCATTTGCCTTGTCATTGGGCATGACATGGGTCCACCTGCATGGCCACAGGTTTGTGATTAAATGTTCTATTTTTGTATTTCATTTTTCAGGTGCATTTCGCGAGCACTCTTATTTTTATCATTAAAACTTCCATCATGACCAACGTATGTGGCCAGTCTCAGGACTCTCCTGTATTGACAGCAGAGTAATGACTGATCTGGCCACCTGTGGCCAATGCCTGGATTTTTTTCTTAATGACCTCCTAACTCATGTAATGAAGAAACTTTCATAAATATTTTAAGTATCTCTAGTTGTTACTTGAACAACGAGATTCTTAAGTAAGGGTAGCACTTAAAAAAGCACACACCACAAAATATACTTTTAAAGTATTATATAGCCATCTGGTTGGTTGTTAACCTCACCTCCATAGAAGCTGCCTACCAGGTATACAGGGACAACTTCAGGGTTTTTTCTGTGCTTACTTACATATGTATATGGTGCTGCATTATTTAAATTAGGGAGAAAAAAAAGTTCTGGGAAATTTCATATTAACATTCAAAATGTTTATATTTCAATAGTACAATTATCTGTGTTTTCATCAGCGTTAGTACTTCATACATACAAACTGAAATTCCTCTGTTCTTTAGGAGACAGTTTCGTAAGTTCCTATAAAATCCCCCTTCCCCCCCCAAAAAAAAAATCACCTGGCTGCCAACTTTCTAGTGATGAAAGTTGTACTTGACTGGTCTAATCCTTACACTGCAAACGCCATCAGCCAAAGGGCCCATATTTCCAGCTTTTCAAGCTTGGTGTGGAACTTTCCAGAGCTCGCCTTTTTCTGACGTGAACGTCAAGTCACCCAGCTCACCCCCGAGCCACAAGGAGGCATTACAGGAGGACCTTCATTGAGATTGAAAATTATTTAAAATAATTCTTTCATTAGGACTGCATTCTCTTATTGCAGAAAAAAAAAGTCCAGGACAAAGTCAATACAATAGAAACAGATGCTTTTATCAGTCCATTGGAAGGATTTATACTTCGGGCATGTCATATGTGCAGCATTGGAGAGAACACAGCACATGCAGTGAGTGTGTATATCTATGACTATCCATCTCAGGTACTAGGCCTTCCATTCGCACACTAATAAGGCACCTCTTATTCCAGGGGTTCCTAATGAAATTTCTTTAGTACATGGAAATGACTTTCTTTTCACAAGCTGTTTGGGGCTTTTTCTCCATTATGTCAGACATAATGGATGAAAACTGAAATCTTGAGTCTAAAGGCTATGTGTCCAGTTGCCATGGTCCAGGTGTTTAGATAAAGTCAATAATTGACCCATTTCTTTCTCCTCCTGCCACCGTCTCCCCCCAGTGAATCCAGAATTTTCAGTTTTCAGAGATGTGACCTTTCTATATAGGTCTACCCAGCCTGATCTCAGTCATTGATTCCTCAAAAATAGGACATTGGTTGATAAAGTGGGTGGAGTGCTGGATTTGGAGTCAAGAAGACATGAGTTCAAATCCTGCCTTAGACACTTCCTAACTGGGACCCCAGGCAAGTATAACCCCTTTAAACTTCAATTTCCTCATCTATAAAATGGGGATGATAATAACAGCACCTACCTCCCAGGGTTGTTGTGAAGATCAAATGAGTAATATATGTAAAGCACTTTGAAAACTCTGAAGTGTTATATAAATGCTATTATTATTATTATCAAAATCATCATCATATAGTAATATTACTATAGGGTCAGTGTGAGGATCAGTGAGATTATAGATGTAAAGTGCTTTGCAACTTAGCAGGCTATATAATTGTGAAGTCATCATCATTGTAGCTTTACAGGAACTTAGTTCCCCAGAAAGAACTTTAGGAATGGACACATCAGTGAATCAATCAGTTAACATTTATTAAATACCTCCTATGTGCCAGGCACTGTGCTAAGTGCTAGGGATACAAAAAGAGGCAAAATACAGTCCCCACCCTCAAGGTGCTTACAATCTAATGAGCATTACCTTATAACGTTCTGGTGAGATTATGGTAAAATCTGGTTATAACTGTAAGTGATATTGCTGCAGGATGACCTTGAGCATTGCAACTTTATATGTAAATGCATCTGAAGGTTAAGATTTACCATAATGTGATAGCCAGTGATTTAAAGGTGTTTCTGGGAATGCTATTTCAGTGCAAGTGTAGATTCCCTATTTTAAATCATGGATTCTGTGCACATATGGTGTATTTTAGCCTTTCTACGTGGTGTTGCAGACTTCCCTCCTTACAGATGATTCTACTTGATCTTCAGATGAAGGAAAATAAATTTTTCCATTGTGTCCAAGGTTGTAAATAGTTTTTTTTTAAAGATAGATGATTGCTTTTATAAACAGTTATAACAGAGAAATAAAATTTGAATAGTTTAAACTATTTAATATCATGTTATATATACTTATATATTAAGCCTTCTCTAATAAAGAACATTTTTTATTTTATGAGTATTGATCATTGGTTTCTTTATTTTCTCCAATTTTCATTTCACAAGTAGGTCTTTAAATTGTATAGTGTTATTTTCTGTAGTGGTAAGGGCCCTGGTCTTGCAGTCAGTAAGAAGATCTCGTTTTAAGTCCTTAGCTCTGTCTGATTTTCCTCATCTGTAAAATGAGGATAATACCTAATATCCTCACAGGGCTGTCATAGGGAGCAAATGAGACAGAATAAATAAGTTCTTTGTAACTTGTAAAAAAGACAGAGACAGAGGACAGAGACAGAGAGAAAGGAGAAACAGAGAGAAAGAGACGGAGACAGGAAGAGGAGTAAGAGATGGGGGAGAGAGAGAGACAGAGAGAGAGAGAGAGAGAGAGAGAGAGAGGATAGAGTGAGAAAGAGGAGAGAGACAGAGAAAGAGACAGAGAGGAGAGAGAAACAGAAAGAGGAGAGAGAAATAGACATAAAGACAGAGAGAGACAGAGAGACAAAGAAGAGAGACAGAGAGAGGAGAGAAAGACAGAAGAGACAGAAAGATAAAGAGAAGGAAAGAGAGAGAGAGAGTGTGTGTGTGTGTGTAAACATTTGTTATTGCTGATAACACTGGCAAAATGCATTTTCCTGCCAGTAACAGCAGCTGTGAAGGCCTGGCACTTGCGTCCCCATTTCCTACATGAGACCTTTCCTGGTCCACCCAACTGGTAGCACCTCCCCACTCAACTACTGTGTGTGTATTTTGTACAGAATAGATACATACCTAGAGAGGGAATGTTAGCTCTTAGGAGCAGGCACTGTTTCATTTTTGTCTTTGTATCCACAAGGCGCAGCACATAACAGACATTTAATAAACGCTTGTTGATGGATTCATTGGGAACTAGCAAATCAGCATGGAATGAGCAGTGGCTATGAATGAGACGATGAATGAGAAGGAATTCTGTTGGTCTTCAGAAATCTAAAGGATCACCAAATTTCAGTTCCTTGAATGACCATCCCTGAAACTATTAATCTCTTAAAGCAAAGGAGGAGAAGGGGGAGGGGGGAAGAGGAATTGATATTTGCTGGATTGGTTTTCCCAAATGACAATTAATTTGAATATATTCAAATTGGGAGACAGCCAGGTTGTGCAATGGATGAGAACATTGGCCTTGGAGTCAGGCAGGCCTGAGTTCAAATCCATCCTCAGATGCTAGCTACGTGACTTTGGACAAGTCACTTAACCTCTCAGCCTTAGTTTCCTCATGTGTAAGATGGAGATCATAGCACCTATCTCACAGAGTTGTGAGGATCAAATAAGATAACATATCTAGAC
Organism: Vombatus ursinus; assembly: GCF_900497805.2. Taxonomy (NCBI): domain Eukaryota; kingdom Metazoa; phylum Chordata; class Mammalia; order Diprotodontia; family Vombatidae; genus Vombatus; species Vombatus ursinus. The sequence continues at coordinate 4,224,695 of NW_020945014.1, read as the reverse complement.
TTTGCAAACCTTAGAGCGCTGTATGAATGCTAGCTATTATGACTATACCTGTTATTATATAGTGGAAATTTGTCATGCTTTGCAATTTGCAAAGCACCGTTATGGTTAACAAAGTGCTTTCATATGCATTTTATTTGTCCCTTACCAGCAACCCTTTTTGAATCAGGCAGCATAAATATTATATGGACTTTACACATGGAGGAACTGAGTTGGACTTTACACATGGAGGAACTGAGTCTCAGATAAGAAGCAACATGCCCAAAGCCACATAACTAGGGATGGAACTGAAACTTGAACCCTGCCCCCGATTCCTGGGGTCTTTTTATACCTCTAGGCTGAAGCATGTACTGATTTATTATCCTCAAGTTCCAAGCAACTTCCTTACTTCCTGCATTTGGTTATGATCTTTGATGGCTTATTTCACAGGGATTATATTTGAAACAGATGACACAGGAAGATGAGAGGCTTTTAGGAAAGTCATCAGTTACACAAAGAAGAAAAATCTCAAGACTTTTGTATGAGGGACTGAATGTTTGAGTTGAAAAGACCAAAATTGGCAGGTTCTGTATTTATTTAAACACGATCCTTTGTGCTGCTTTGTTTTAACAGGGCCCCTTCTGTCCCTGTAGTATTCTCTCTTTTTGCACTTTGGAACTATTACATTATGAATTGCGTTGTCCTGGAATGAATTGAGATGAGCTTGAATTTATTAAGGAGGTTTTCAAGGTCACAGCCTTCAAAAATCTGGACTCAATCAGGGTGAATATGTTTATCCTAAAGTAGAGAAGAACATAATTGAATATCAGGAATCTAGTTTTAGTCCCAAGATGGGTAGTGAGAGGAGAAAGCTTGCATTTCAAGGCAGGAAGTTGTTTGGTGGTCTTGGTGAGAAGCTTGTGCTCAATTTTATTTAACGGCTGTAGAAGTTGGAAGGATGAAGTACAGTAATGGCTTTATGACCAGCCCCAGAAAATGTGCCTGGCTTGGCTTTTTTCTCATTTAAGGCATTTGGTTTGATGCGGTCATACTGCAGCTAAAAGTTCAGAAGTTATGGTTACATTTGAATTACTTGTGAACTGCCTTCCAGGTTGCTGGGATAACAGCGCCTTGGGAACAGTTTTGCTGAGTTTCCAGCTATACCTTTCAAACATGTCTTTTTCTTATAGATGTTTAAGGAGGCATATGAGACAGGAAGCCAATGGAATATAATCTGAACAATGAAGATCTTTCACTCCTAGATTCTCACCAACTTTGCATTGTTGGCCCCTCTCATTCTTGACCCCTTTCCCTTCCTTGATCACCCACCAACTTCGCATCATTGGCCTCTTTCATTCTTGACCCCTTTCCCTTCCTTGATCACCATATTCAATTAGTTGCCAAGACTTGTTGGTTATCCCTTAACATCATCACTCCCATTCATCTCCTCTCTATCTCCATGGCCATCCCCCTTGCCCAGGCAAGTCCGATCTTGACTGGACTATTTTTGTCACAGCCTCCTAATCTCTCCCCTCTCCAATCTATCCACCACACACCTGTCAAAATATCCAACTAAAGCTCAGGTCTGACCATGCCACATCCCTAGTCAAAAGCTTCCAGGATAGAACAACCTCTGGAATAAAATACAAACCGCCTAGCTTGGCACTCAGGGTCAGGCTCCAAGCTACCCCTCCTAGCTAATATTATTCCATATTACTTCCCTACATTTAATCTGTGGTCTAGCCAAACTGGACCACGGATCTTCTGTGAATTCAGCGTTACCTCTCCTATCTGCATTCAGATAAGCTCTCCTCCATCCCTGGAATGCACATCTTCCTCTTTGCCAGTCTGAACACTTATCTTTCTTTAAGGCTCAGCACAGGTATCTCAGCCTATGAGAAGCCCTTCCTAAACCTCCTGCGTATTTGTTAGTGCTTTCTCCTTCCTCAAATTACTTCTGATTTACCTTGTATTTACATGTTGCTTCCCCAGTAGAATTTAAGCTGCTAGAGTTATATGTCCCTAGGGCCTAATACAGCTCCTGGAAATAAGTCAGCTTCCATCAAATGTTTATCTGTTGGATTGATTCTCTCATAACATTTAAAGCTTCCTAACTTGAATTAGGCATTTATGAACTTGTATCTCATTCCTTCTAGACTGTCACCTTAATCTGTTGCTTTTATAGAAACAAGCACATAATTGGTACTCAGAAAATATTTAGAAATATATTTTGAGCTAGTTCTTTTTTATTTTCTTTTTTATTGTGGACTTAATCATCAACAAACATGAACATTTCAGCATTTGGTATTCAAAAAGCAAAAAAGAAGATTGTATATAAATTGTCACCTCATATGGCATTTAAAAAAATGTTTTAAATTTAATATGGTAGCAGTAAAATTGCCCTCTTTGTATCCTGTTCTAAATTTTGTTTGTTTGTTTTCTCTTGCTAATTCTGCTTTATTGATGTTCTTTTCATTTTTTAAAAAATGTAGCTTTAGGGGCAGCTAGATGATGCAGTGGATAGAGCGCCAGCCCTGGAGTCAGAGGACCTGTGTTCAAATCTGGCCTCAGATACGTGATACTTGCTATCTGTGTGACCCTGGGCGAGTCACTCAACCCTATTGCCTCACCAAAAAAAAAAAAAAAGTAACTCTAATTGTTACCCACTAATTCAGCCCTCCAAACAAAAACAAATATGCATAGTCAAGCAGTGGAAGTCAATTGATGGTATTCAAAAATTTACATCCCATTCTGTATCTCTAGTCTATCACCTCTCTGTCAATAAGAGGGTGGCATGCTTTACCATCAGTCTTCCAAAGTGTCTAAGTGGTCAAAACTGCCTCAATCAGAATTTGATATCTTGCAAAGTTTGAACCAGCTCTTAAAGAAGGGGAGGGACAAAATTTGGTGGAGAGAACATGTGTGTAGGCAGAGGGGCATTTCAGTGGGAGGAGGCAAACATAGTCACACCCTGCTCCATTTGTACCAGGCCTTCTCCAGAGGGTTGGGTCATAGGCAAAGATGGGGGAAGAGCTGTAGCACAGCTAAGAAGGACTTGGAAAGGAGCTCCTCTTCCTAATGCCCCATTTTACGTGAATGGTACCACCATCTTCTCCATCTCCCATGCCCTGACTTGTCCACGGCCACATAGGTAGCAAGTACCAGAGCAAAGATTTGATCTGACATCTTTGAAAAGTCTACTTCTTAGGGGCAGCTAGGTGGTGCAGTGGATAGAGTGCCGGCCCTAGAGTCAGGAGGACCTGAGTTCAAATCTGGCTTCAGACACATGATACTCACTAGTTGTGTGACCCTGGGCAAGTCACTTAACCCCACTGCCTAGCAAAAAAATTAAAAAGTCTACTTCTTGTTTTTGTGGGGAGAAGACTTAAACTGAAGAAAGAAAAGGAATTGTGATGGTGATTTGAAGGGCTTTGGAATTGTGAAGAAGACCAGAGATTGATTTTGGAGAGAGAAAACTGGGAATGATTTAATGACTCAAGTGGAAGGTGCAGGAGAATTGAAGCTAAAAGAGAAGTATAGCACATGCCCTGAAACTATTTTCTCAGCCCCCTGCTTGTTCCGGCAGGTCAAGGTCACAGAGTTCGAGTAGCTACTCATCCCTTTAGAGTCTAGGGATAACCCTAAGAGGTTGGAGCGTGTATTTTCTATTACTAAAGCTCATGAGCCTCCAACACTGCAGTCACTTAATGATTATCAGTTGTTATCAGTTAGCCAGATTTAGTCCATTTTAAAAAGGGATATTTATAATAGGGTGGCATGATAAGAACAATTGGTATAAAACTTCCTTCCAAAAGTCTGTGTCACATCCTTCCGCAAATATATTTAGAGCGTAAGAGGTGGGTAGAAGGTTAGAGAGCACATGTAGCAAAGTGGTAACTTATAGCTCCTGGAAGTTCTCAAGATATTACCCTTAGGTGTAAATGCCTGGCATATAGTAGGCACTTAACAAAGGTTTATTGAATTGGAGTGGATTAAGTGTACTCTTTCTGTGGGGCTTCCTATGGGCTTTGAATCTATATTTCTGCATTCCATCCAATCTGCCCTAGTTTCCTGACACAGGCACTGCCATTGATCATTGGTTATTGCTGTTATAGGGACACTGCTAGGCTTATGATTAAAAAGAAATCTGAATTCTGTAGTCCTCCTCCAGCCAAAGTGGAAAGGGAGGGACCAAGGCAAAGGCTGAGGTGCTTTCTTCCCAGGCTTCTCAAGCAATTTTTTCTTAGGGGCTTGACTGGAGGCTTTTTGCCTCTGCCAGATGCTTAAGTGCTCAATTCCAAGCTATATCACTGGTGTCTTACATGCCCCAAAGGGCATGACCAAGTCCCTCAACCATTCCAAAACAGACTTCCTGTTGCCCTTAGTTGAAATGCCAGAGATGCTCAGGCCTTGTTCACACCTAGTGAACAACCAAGATGTGTTCTCACCTGATGAAATTTTCAGAGTACAGCTTCTTAGAGATCCTTACTTTAAATGGGATGGGATAATTGATTGAATAACTCAATTAATCCCTGCCCTTATAGAAGGATTCCAAGAAGAGAAGAACTTGAGTAGGAAAAACCTAAACTGACAGAGGGTGGGCTCAAACAGGGGGAGAAGGTAGTTGGTAAGAAAAGGTTACACACAACAGAGGTGAGTTGGTAAAAGTTTAGCAACCAACTCCCCAAAAAAAGTATGCATGACACACTTTTAAGTTTAATCTGCATTATTGACATTTTCTCCATTATTTTCTTAAGCCTATATCTGTTTGTTTTTATACAATCTGTGAACTAAGAATAGTTTTTACATTTTAAATAAATAACTTTATTATTATTATTATTATTATTTTTTGGTTAGGCAGTGGGGTTAAGTGACTTGCCCAGAGTCACACAGTTAGTAAGTGTTATGTGTCTGAGGCCTGATTTGAACTCGGGTCCTCCTGAATCCAGGGCTGGTGCTCTATCCACTGTGCCACCTAGCTGCCCCAATAAATAACTTTATTAATCAAATAATTAAAACAAATTTATTTTTATTAAGTAAGCTCTTTAAATAAAATAAAGGTGGTGGGATAGATTTGGCTCACAGGTTGTAGTTTGCTGACCCCTAATCTAGATAATCAATGGAACAATTGTTCACACTCTTTCACTGAAGTGTTTGCTAGTTAAATGTGAACCTGTGTGAACTCTGAAAATTCCCCAATTGGCTGTCTTCAGGTGGTAGGAGTTGGTTCTAGCATGCCTTTGGTTAGCAATACAATGGAGCCAAAACTGGGTGGAGCTATTGAGATGTTCATGAGATTAGAAGGGAAGTGGTGAAAAGAGGAACAACTCTGAATAAAAGATAACCTCATAGAGTTTACCAGGGTAGTTCCACAATCCTACTAGTGAGAATAAAAAGATGAAGGATCTCCCTTCCAGCAAGTATGGAGAACAGGAATAGTTTCTAGTAACCTGCATAGTGAGCAATGTTGGTATTTCTACTTAAGTTTAATGAATGTCATCTATGCCAAAAGTGCAGGCTGCTCTTGACATTTGAAGGGAAAGTAAATGAACTCAAGAAATGTCCCTCTAGTCTCTAGGTCATCTGGGAGGAAGAAGTGTTCTTCCAAAAAAAAAAAATGAAAGAAAGGCTTCATTGTGAAAAGAAAGAAGGAAATTGCAATTAAATGGAAGGATTCTTTGGAGAGGCAAAGGCAGGAATTGATGTAGGCTTTATTGTATGCCCAAAGACAAGAAGAATATTATTTTGCGGAATATCTGGTCATCTTACATAGCAGTGCCCATGAAGAGTAACTTGATTGGTTGATTAAATGGGCCAGCCAGACTCCTGAAGGTTTTAAGTAGCAAAGGAACTTCAATAGTTGATTCAATCCTGAAGGATCCAGCCTAGTGGATTCCTAGTTTGGGAACTGAGGATTTCAGTTTGAGAGTTGGAGTCAGGCTCCTGAGAGAGAAAACTGAAGAGAGCAGTAATTACTCACACTCTGGGGACCCAGCTGACCAATGCAAGTGAGATTTGAGAATTATCCCTGAAGGGGGTGCTCTAAAAGAATCATAATTTAAAAAAAAAAAAAGGAGAGAGATGTGACATTCAATTGATCAATCGTTATTAAGTATTTAAATAAGTAACTGATTGTGAAAATGGGCTATAGACAGCAGAAATGATATTAATATGATAATTTATGCAGTTTAATTGATTCAAATAACTTGCCCTAACAAGCCATAAAAGATTCCAGAAAGTACCTTAGTCACCAAATACTTCACTAATTTGCCAGGTGAAAAGATGGCAGCCAAAGACTGTCTGGACAACCAAAAACCAGTTTAGAATGTAAAGTCACTTTTGAAAACTTATGAAGAAGGATCATAGGTAATTATGAATGTATTGCCTCATAAAGCAGCAAGAAGCAGTGGAGGATGAAACCAGTTTTTAAAAAGCTTTGGAATAGACACAATTAAGCAGTCATTCCAAGGGTCTTTAAGGGCAAAAATGAAAGCAGGACAATAAACAAGAAAAATGGGAAAGATCGGCAAAGATTTTTTATAGCAAATTTTTCACCATCAAAGACAGTACAGTCAATATCCTTGACATTACAGTCTCAATATGTTTATAGAAGGGATAGAAATGGAACAACCAAACAATTAATCAACAAGTATCTATTAAGTACCTACTATATACCAAATACTATGCTAGATATTGAGGCAACAAAGACAAAAAAAAATTTTTTCTGTCTTCAAAGAACTTGGATTCTAATGGGGGAAACAAAGATGGGAAAGGTGGCCAAATTGGACCAGTTGTACATAGAGGAGATCCATGTTAGAGGCAACACAATTGTAAAAGCATTAAGAGATTAATTCACAAGGTATCTAAAGGAGGGAATGATATCAAAAATCATGGAGAAAAATCTTGGACCTTACTAATAATGAAATAAGGTGGCTGACAGACCATAACCTAGTGAACTATATTCCTACTTTTCCATTTACACAAAATCTTTATCAGATTCTTCTACACAAACACATTAAGGTCATCCTTGACTAGTTTATGAGTAGTAAACAAACAAGCTTTCACAATTGATAGTCTGCAATGGACTACTCATTACCATCAAGTGATAAACTGAAATATTTAGATAACAAAAATATTCCACAGTTCTCATCATTCGTTGATTAAGAAAAGATATATTTCCCCTCTTACTTCCTATGGGGTAAGTTAGATTTCTATACATAACTGATTATATTATGTTATATTATGTTATGTTATATTATATTATGTCAATATTGTGCTAGAAATGTTAGCTGTAGCAATTAGAGAAGAAAAAGAAATTGAAGGAATTAGGATAGGCAAAGAAGAAACAAAGCTATCACTCTTTGCAGATGATATGATGGTATATTTAGAGAATCCTAGAGAATCAAGTAAAAAATTACTTGAAATAATAAACAAATTTAGCAAAGTTGCAGGTTATAAAATAAACCCACACAAATCATCAGCATTTTTGTATATTGCTAACAAAGCCCAGCAGCAAGAAATAGAGAAATTCTATTTAAAATTACTATAGACATTATAAAATAGTTGGGAGTCTACTTGAAAACAGGAACTACATGAACACAATTACAAAATACTTTTTACACAAATAAAGTCAGATATTGTACCAGATATTAAATTGTATTATAAAGCAGCAATCATCAAAACTACTTGGTACTGGCTAAGAAATAAGAGTGATGGATCAGTGGAATAGGTTATGTATGCAAGACACAACAATCAATGACTGCACTAATCTATTATTTGATAAATCCAAAAACTCCAGCTTCTGGGATAAGAAATCACTATTTAATAAAAACTGCTGGGAAAACTGGAAAAAATGTGTGGCAGAAACTGGGCATAGACCAACATCTTACACCCTATACCAAGATAAAGTCAAAATACCAAGGGACGGGATTTAGATATAAAGACTGATATTATAAGCAAAGTAGAAAAGCAAGGAATAGTTTACCTTTCAGATCTATGGAGAAGGGAAGAATTTATGACCAAACAAGAGATAGAGAACATTATGAAATGCAAAATGGATAATTTCATTTCCATTAAATTGAAAAGTTTTTGCACAAACAAAGCTTCCTAATCCATGATTAAGAGGGAAGCAGAAAACTGGGAAAGAATTTTTACAACCAGTGTCTCTGGTAAGGGCCTCATTTCTCAAATACATAGAGAACTGAGTCAAATTTATAAGAATACAAGTCATTTCCCAACTGATAAATGGTCAAAGGATATGAACAGGCAGTTTTCAGAGAAAGAAAGTGAAGCTATCTATAGTCACATGAAAAAATGTCCTAAATCATTATTGATTAGAGAAATGCAAATCAAAATGACTCTGAGGTACCACATCACACCTATCAGGTTGGCTAACATGACAAAACAGGACAATGATAAATATTGGAGAAGATGTGGAACACTAATGCATTATTGGTGGAGTTGTGAATTGATCCAACCATTCTGGAGAGCAATGTGGAACTGTGCCCAAAGGGTTATAAAATTGTGCATACACTTTGACCCAGCAATACCTCTTCTAGGTCTGTATCCCAAAGAGATTATAAATACGGGAAAAGGACCCACATGAATATTTATAGTAGCTCTTTTTGTGGTGGCAAAGAATTGGAAATTGAAGGAATGCCCATCAATTGGGGAATGGCTCAACAAATTGTGGTATATGAATGTAACAGAATACTATTGTGCTATAAGAAATGATGAGCAGGCAGACTTCAAAAAAACCTGGAAAGAGTTACATGAACTGATGCAGAGTGAAATGAGCAGAACCAGGAGAATATTGTACATAGTAACAGCCACATTGTGCGATGACTGACTTTGATAGATTTGGCTCTTCACAGCAGTGCAAGAATTTAAGACAATTCGAAAAGATTCAAGATGGAAATTGCTATCCATACCCAGAGAAAGAAATATGGAGTCTGAATGCAGATGGAGGCATAAAAAAAAGATATCTGATTCAGTAAAGCAAAATATTTCCTTGAAAGCCTTCTTACAACAAGATGTCCCTTATCCATACACCAAAATCATTCAAGATACCTTAAAAGATAGAATAGAAGTAACTGTGTTTACAAATCCACTGGTCGCAAATAGTAGGCAAAGCATAAAACAAGGGAATGTGTGCTCATTAAATGTGTTTGCCACCATGAAGGAGAAGATTCAGTGCAGGTCCAAATTGAAGAGAGATTCCCTATGGATGGTGAAGTACTCTAGATATTCCTGTTTGTAGATGAATTATTTTCATTGCATCAAGCCCTGTAAAATTTCGTAGTCCTCAAAGAGATCCAAAATCATTGAGAAGACTGTGTCCTGATCATCCACACACGAAAGATCAAGTTGATGAAGAATATCTCTTGCCCAAATTATGACATACAGTTGGATGGACAACCTATAGAGCTTGACTATTAAAGTCTCCAGGGGCAGTTATGTGGCAATATTGAGTTTAAATCTGGCCTGAGACACTAGCTGTGTGACCCTGGGCAAATCACTTAACCCTGTTTGCCTCAGTTTCCTCATCTATAAACTGAGCTGGAGAATGAAATGGCAGACTGCTCCAGTACCTCTGCCAAGAAAACCCCCAAAGGGGTTACGAAGTGTTAGACACAACTGAAAATGACTAAACAACAAATTAACGTCCATATCTGGTACAGACAGTTCAAATGGGCAATGAGTTGGGCCTGATATTGAACAGGAAGTGAGCAGGTTGCATTACCATCAGGAAATTGCAGAGTTCTTTGATGATGCATTCTGAGTCTTTCAGTCTTGCACGTTAGACTCTTTTGGCTCTATCAGGAGGTGGATAACATTTTTCATCATTAGTCTTCTGGAATTGTGGTCGGCCATTATGCTGATCAGAGTTACTAAATCTTTCAAAGTTGTTTGGTTGACAATATTGTTGTCTTTGTATAAATTGTTCTCCTGGTTCTGCTCACTTCACACTGTACCTTTTCATACAAGTCATACTAGGTTTATCAGAAACCATCCCTTTCATCATTTCTTATACAACTGTATATATAACTGTATTATACAACTGTATTTCATCACATTCATATACCATAACATGTTCAGTCATTCCCCAATTGATAGGCACCCCCAAAGTATTCAATTCTTTGCCACTGTGAAAAGAATTTTTTATGCTTCTCTTGATGCCTATCTCTTCATTTCAAAGTTTCTACACAGCTCTGGTCTTTTCCTCAGGAATGCTTGGAAGTCCTCTATCTCATTTAAGCCCTTGTTTTTGGTTTTTTTTTTTTCTCATCCAAGATTATACTCAGTTTTGCTGGGTACTTTATTCTTTATTGTAAGCTGTTATTCTTTGCTACCTAGAATATTATATACCAAGATCACTGCTCCTTTATAGTGGTGGCTGGTAAATTGTGTGTGATCCTTACGGTGGCTCCTCAGGACTTGAATCCTTTTTTTTCTGGCTGCTTGCAGTATTTTTTATTTGATCTGAAAGCTCTGGATTTGGGCTATAATGTTCCTGGGAGTTTTCTTTTTGGCATATCTTTCAGGAGGTGATTGGTAGATTCTTTCTATTTCTACTTTGCCCTCTGGTTCTAAGAGATCTGAGCAGTTTCAAGATTTCTTGAAACATGATGTCTAGGTTCTGTTTTATTTTATTTTGGTGATGGCATTCTGCTAGTCCAGGGGTGGGGAACCTGCAGCCTCAAGGCTACATGTGGCTCTCTAGGTCCTCAAGGGTGGCCCTTGACTGAATCCAAACTTCACAGAACAAGTCGTGTTAATAAAAGGACTTGTTCTACAAAACTTGGACTCAGTCAAAAGTCCACACCCAAGGACCTAGAAGGCCACATGTGGCCTCAGGGCGGCAGGTTCCCCACACCTGAGCTAGTCCAATGATTCTTAAATTTGTTCTCCTTGACCTATTTTCCAGTTTAGTTGTTTGGTTATAAAATGTCTTACATTTTCTTCTATTTTTTTTCAGTCTTTTGACTTTGTTTTAATATTTCTTGTCTCATGGAGTCATTCGTTTCTATTTGGTCCATTTTAATTTTAAGGAAGTTTGTTGCTTGGGCTAGTTTTTGTATCTCTTGTACCAAAACTGTTACTCCCCTTTCCAATTCTTTCTTTCATAGCACTCATTTCTTTCCCTACCATTTCCTTTTGCATTCTATTTATAAAAACATTTTAAATTCTTTTTTCATCTCTTCCAAGAATTCTAGTTGAGTTTGTGCCCAAGCTGTGTTTTTCTTTGAGGCTTTGCTTTTAGATGTTTTGGAGCCATTATCTTCTGCGTTTGTGTCTTCAGTGTCCTTGTCACCATAATAGCTTTTTATGGTGGGGTTCTTTTTTTTTTTTGTTCGCTCATTCTTCCAGCTTACTTTCTGACTTTAGGCTTGATGTTAGGATCAGGTTCTACATATGTCTGGAGAGAAAGTCTGGGCTGGTCTTATTACTATTTTCTGAGGGTATTGAGTATATTCTGTTCTTCTAGTATCTCTGTCACAGCTTAAGTTAGAGATCTGTGAGCTTTCAGTGCTCACAAAATGGTCTGATGTAGGGTAAGACTGCAGCTTTCTGGTCTGGGTTCTCCAAGTTCAAGGCCATGGGTTTAGGTTTGAGCACTGTGGGCTTTGCTTCTTTGAATTTTCAATAGACTGATGATGGATTCAGTCACTATAAGCCAGCTAGAAAGCTCTTGGTTCAGAGTTATAGAACTATAGGTTTCCCTTTGGCCTAGAATCCCAGCTCAGATGTTATTTGTATACTTTCTTCTCAATAACTTCTATCCCTTGTTCCTGGTTCTGTTCTCTGGCACCAGGTCTTGTTGGACTAACCTCATTTACTTTTTTGCATATGGTAACTAGCTTGGTAGAGCAGGAGAATGTCATAAATATAGTTTAACTAGATTTTAGTTAAGTATTTGACAAAGGTTGTGATGTAATTCTTGTGGGAAAGATGGAGAGATTTGGACTAGATGGTAGAATAATTAGATGGGTTCTGATTTGGTTGAATAGATATGCCTCTACAGTTTTAATGGATTTATATCAGGCCTTTAGCAGAATGCCCCCAGGGAACTGTGCCTGGCTATGTGGTATACAAGGGAGGGGCTGAGACTTGAACCCAGGTCTTCAATGCACCTCTGCAGGGGGATCACTACTCACAGTGCCTGGACATAGTGCTCTATCCTTTTGCCCTTTGCTGAAGGGTGTGGGGGGGGGTTGGGGTGGGGAGGAGGGCTCCCCTCCTGGATCTCTATTTGCTCTTTCCCCTTATTGATAAAGTCTCAGGCCTTTGTCTGGAATCTCCCACTGGGCTAAGCCTGGGGATTTCCTTGTGGGAGAGTTGGGACCACTTCTCCCTTTCTTTTGGCTGCCAGGTCCAGAGGCTTTGACTATTTTAAGAAAAAAATCTGGTCTCAGACACATTCTAGCTGTGCGACACTGGGCGAGTCACTTAATTGCTATCTGCCTCAGTTTCCCCAATTGTGAAATGGGGATCATAATAGAGCCTATCTCATAGGGTTGTTGTGAATTTTTTAGGAAAAATGAGATTTCCCTTAAGCCAGGAGGTTTAGGCTGGGCAATTTATAGACACTCCAAGATGGGAACAGAGCTACCCCAGTGGGAGGATGGGTCCTCCTACAGAATCCCCAAACTAGAAGGGACCTCAGAGGGTGTCCAGTGCCACACACACTTGAACATGAACCCCTTCTGTAAACTCTCCAAGTTCACAGAATCATGGAAGTTCAGCTGGAAGAGATGCTCAGTGGTCACCTAACCCAGGCCTTCCTGAAAAAGAATCCCTACACCCGATGCAATACACCCAAGTGGTCACCTAGCCTTGAAGACCTCCATTTCAAGTTCGCCTCTGCTATTTCCTGTGTGATAGGGCTAACTCTGGACCTCAATCTCCCCCTGCATAAAAGGGAGAGGTTGAACTAGCTGATCCCTGAGGTCCTCTGTTGACAGGCCAAATTGGAGAGCCGATGCTCTGGCCCTTTGTCAAGTTGGACAGTAGAGGGTGCTGTGTCCCTATTCAAAACCCACCTCCAGTAAACTAGATTGCTTGGCGCAGGGCTCCAGTAAGGGCATTCACAGACCTAGATCTGGGTTCCCTTCTAGCTTTGCCGGCTCAGGTCTGACGCTGTTGCTCTTCTCCCCATACACTCATTCTGTATTTGAAAGTATAGGTTGCAGGAATAAAAAATTGTAGCTTTTTATGTTACACAATTATATATTGCTTTAAAGTTTACAAAACTCTTAGCATACATTAGCTCATTTGAGCCCTACAGCACCCTTCTAGGTAGGAACTAGTTATTGTTATCCCTATTTCACAGATAAGGAAACTGAGACAAAGAGAAATGTAGTGATTTGTCTAAGGTAAGCGCAAGGGGCAAGATTTAAAGCTAAATCCTCCTGCCTCCAAGTCCAATCCACACTCTATCCACTGCACCTTGCTTCCTCTACCTACTCCACTGATTTTCTGCAATCCTAAATGAGGCCTTTGCAGATATGGAAGCTGCCTGGCCCTGCCCCCTCTGCCAGAGGACTGCATTCCCCGCCCCCCCCCCAAAAAGATGAAAGTATCCTTGCACTGGAATACTGGAAAGAGCAATGGATGTGTTCTAGGGCATGGGTCAGAGTTCCAGCTATGCTATTTGAATGCATGAATGAATGAATGAAAAAGCACTTACTAAGTGCTGGGCATATGAATACAAAAGCAACTGCCCTCGAAGAACTTGTCTTCTAATAGGGAGGAACTACAGCTAGGGGAGGGGTGGTCAAGGTGGGATGTTTTTGTTTGGAAAGTTATGCCAAAGATAGTGAGTGAGGCCACTGGAGAGTAGATTGACATACCTTTCCAGTAACAATGGCAGCATTGACTGATCTATAGTTCCAGAAAGGCAGAGAGACCAGTTGAGTGTTCACTGCAGTGGTCCAAGTAAGAAGAGATCTAGAGATGTGGCTGTCCAAGTGGAGAGAAGCACACATAAGTGACAGATGTTGTAGAGGAAGGAAACACAAGATTTAGCAATGGAAAAGATGGGGGAGTAAATGACAGTGAGAAATAGAAAAGAAGACTGAAGTTTGGGATCTGGATAACTGGGAAATAGTGGTGTCCTCAATAGTGAAAGGGAAATTTATAAAGGGGAGGAGAGTTGGGGGGAAAAATAATGAGTTCTGCTTTGGACGTGTTCAAGTTTGAGATACCTACAAGGGCATCTAGTTTGAGATATCCAAGAGAAAGATAGAGATGAGTGAATACAGCTTAAGCCTGACTGCCGAACAATCAGTTGGTTGGTTATTTTGAAACAGGACCAAAATGACATCACTATGTTGGAATCAAGGCAGATCAGACCAATACAGGCTTGGAATGTTCTACCACAGGTTGGGCACAAATAGTCTATCTGAACATTTGGGATGGATTCTCTAAATTGGCCCATATTGGGTTTCTTTTGAGCTACTTCAATTCTGCTTTGCTCAGAGAGCACAGGGCCTTTTTTTTTTGGCTAGTCAATGGGGTTAAGTGACTTGCCCAGGGTCACACAGCTAGTAAGTGTTAAATGTCTGAGGCCGGATTTGAACTCAGGTCCTGCTGAATCCAGGGCCAGTGCTCTATCCACTGCACCACCTACCTGCCCCTACCTAGCCTTCTTTGATACAGGTATGCCATGCCATATTGGGCGGTCTTTTGCCAGAGTCGCACAGGAAAGCCTTCACCTCTTCCTGCTGAAAATGTGGCTAGATGGGACTCAGCTATCTCCAGTCATGTGGACAAAGGGATCCATCTTAAGTTGAACAACTGGCCAGAATTCACCCACATTAGATTCTCTTTACCCTTTCATCACCAGTTAGTTGGAGTCCTGCCCAAGGTAGAGGAGAATGGAGGGTTAGGCCAATATTATCAGCTCCTGTCCTTCAGAGACCGATTGACCTAGAAGAACTAGACTTTAAATGAGGAAATAAAAGGAGAAAAAAACCTGGACCCTGATATTAATCATTGGTTATTAATAATTTCTCTCACCTACAATGGATTTGGTCTCATAATTTGGTCTCATAATATAACTTAAAGATGATTAACAGTAAATGACATTGAGAAGTGGCAATTATTGCTGGAGAGGTCATTTCCATAGATACTGATAAATATCTTGAGAATGACCTTGAGAGAAGTTCCTGCTGGGGGCTGGCGGGGGCAGGGGGGGAGATCAAAACCTTGTACTGGAATTTCAAGGAAAAAAAAAACCCCATTGAACTTTTAGCATGCAAACTTAAGAAATTCCAAGTGGCTAGGCTTCAGAGAAAACGATTGACTCAACAGCTAGTAAAAAAAAAAAAAAAAAAGCCAACAACAGGTCATACTTAACACAAAAGTTTCTTCTACTTTGCGGAGTGTTCTCCCCAAGTGAGTTGCACGTGGTTGGGATACAACAAGTAGTTCTGATAGAAGTAACACGATCAAAACTTTAAATAGTTATCATGTTTGCTACTAGAGTTGTCCTTCACTGTTCTTTTTGCTCTGTCCTTCCTGAATAAACTGTTATGCCCAGAGCAACCGATACTCCAGCTGAGGTCTGAGAGCAGGACCATCAATTGCCTTCTTCCTGGAAGAATGCAGCCCAAGATCCCATTAGCGTTTGTGGCTTTGAATGCCTAAAGGACTATCTTAGGCCCTCCTTGGCATCCCCAGTGCTTAACACTGTGCCTGGCACAAGGTGGGTACTTTATAAATGCTTACCGATGGCACACAGTTTGCATACTTGAATGACAATTCCCAGATCTTCTTCAGACAAACTGCAACTTAACTATGCTAGATTTGGGCCTGCCTGTCAAGATCTTTTTTGGGGATATTGTCATCTGGTGTTAGCTACCCCTTTCAACTGTGTGCTGTCTGCAAATTTGATGGGGATGCCAATTATACCTTTATCTAAGTCATCAGTTCAAATATTATTCAAAGTGCAAGGCTAAGCACAGATCATCCCATTGGAGGCCTTTTTAAAAAACAAAACACTTTTTTTATTATTCTATACTTAAACAGCAGTTAACATGAAAATTTCTAAAAAAAAAAAAAAAGAATTTGAGAAAAGGGGGCTGGATATGAAAGTGCAAATCTCCACACCTCCCTTTGTCCTTATCTTTTAAAATGCTTGATCACTGTCACTCTCCTCCCAAGTTACTCCCCTGAATTTTAAAAAAAAACCTTGCTTATCTAGATTAACATTATTTTTTTCCCTAACTCTGGAAAGTAATTTAGTATGGTCCTGCACAAGTAAATAAGGTTGGGTAGTATGGTTATTTTTATTATGTTGGCGTGGTCTAGCCATGAACAATTAAAACTTCTCCAATTAACCTGAATTAATCAATTAATCTCCAATTAATTTGTAAATCTATTTCCTTTCTCAATTGGTATGTAATTGGGCAGAATAACTTCTTTCCTTTTTCATCTCCATTTGATATTTTGTTTGTTTTTGATATTAGTAATGATTTTTCTTTGTAAAAATAGGATTTATTGCTTATTTGATTAGTTCTTAGTTTATTTATTGTTTTTTTTTCTTGCTTTTAACCTTGCTATTATCTTCTCTAGTTTTCAGTGTTTTAATTTTTGTGTTTAGATAAGGTTTTTGGAATCATTCATTGCTTTTCTATTATTTTTTTAAATTGTATGCTTCCTATTTGTCTTTTTCACTGATACAAGTATTAGAGAGATGCATTTTCCCTTAAGGACTTCTTTGGCTGTATTTCATTAGTTTTGATCTGTTGTCACATTACCCTCATTTTCTTTGATGAAATTATCTATAGTTTCTTCAATTCACCAATTTTTAAGGGATTATTAGTCTCCAGTTAATTGCTAATCCTTTTTCCAAAGGCTATTTATTACCTATGAGCTTTATTGCATCATGGTCAGTAAAGTATGTATTTAAAACTCTTGATTCTCTTCTTCTAGGAATCCTAATAGGACTTGTGACGAAGCTGCATTTTGGAGGTACTGCAGGTAGTCATTGAAAAATCATTCTCTTCAATAGGGTTTGCGTCTTAGGTATCCCTGCATCAATAATATTTATTGCCAGTATTCACTTTATTCACATTTTTAGTTTTATTTCCTGAATTGGAACTTTGTGTCAGGTCCAGCCTATGTGCACTTCTGGAAAGATGGTGTGGCTTTGCTCCTGATCTGTATCATCTTGGGTCCTGGCACTGCTTTTTCTAGGTATTGAGTGCTGTGTCCTTTGGGACTTCAGAGCCCTAGGCAACAGTCTAAGCTACAGAACGGTCTAATCACCGTCTTCTAGTCTGAGCTTTGTAGGATCTCAACCCCAGTCCAAGGTTAAAGTGACACAGGTATAGGCCTTCGGTATCCAGTGAATGGGAGAAAGTCTTTCATGGTGTTCACTCTACAGGCTCTTTCAAATATATCACCTGCAAATTTTAATTAAGTACACTCGCTATGCCTTTGTCCAAGTCATTGACAAAAAGGTTTATTAGCTCAGGGTTAAACAGAGATATAGGGAATCCATTCTAAGTTGGCTTTGAATCATCAGTGACTACCCTGTGGGTCTGATCGGTCAGTTGTGAATCCACATAGTTGTCCATTTGTGTAACCCATATCTATCAATTTTATCCTCAATTGTGAAATGGTCTTTTACTGAAATCCTGAAAAAATAATGTCTAGCCATATGCCAATATGATTAGTTGTGACCTCTTGTTGAAACCATCTTACTGATCACTTTTTCAAATAAAGCATTTGCAAAAAGTCCTTAGCACGGTGCCTGGCACATACTAGGTGTTTTACAAATGATTATTCTCTTTCTTGCTTACCTTTCTGAAAGTTCAATCTCTTTAAAGATGTTGCCAGGAACTTGTTGAGCTTTTGAAAACCATACAGTAGATCCCTTTTCCTCCCTAATTTTTCAAAGGTTACCAGCAGCAATCTGGTACTGAATTTACTGAATTACAGTAATTTACTGAAATCACTGAACCTGGTAATTCAGCACCGGCAACTTAATTCCCCAAGAACACTTTTTACCAATCTTTATTAATCTACCCCATCTCAAGAGAAACTGGAAGCCCACGCTTCTGATCAACTGAGTGTTTCTCTCTGAGCATAGGTCTTAGCGGATAGGATTATAAAGTAACAGAATTTGGGAATGGGATTTTATAGATTATCTAGTTTGGTGGATTTTAAACTTGTGTCACCTTTGGAGATCAAAAGGCCTTTAAATGCATAAAATATATTGCATAGGATTATGAAAACACTGAAATGCAGTTTCTAAAATACACCTTTTTAAAATGAAGTTCCCCAGACCCTGGGCTAAGAAATCTAAATTAGGATCCAACCATTTTGGAGAGCAATTTGGAACTATGCCCAAAGGGCTATAAAAATGTGCATACCCTTTGATCCAGCAATAGCACTTCCAGGGCTGTATCCCAGAGAGATCAGACAAATGGGAAAAGGACCCACTTGTACAAAAATATTTATAGCAGCTCTTTTTGTGGTGGCAAAGAATTGGAAATCGAGAGCATGCCCATCAATTGGGGAATGGCTGAAGAAGTTGTGGTATATGAATGTAACGAAATACTATTATGCTGTAAGAAACGATGAGCAAGCAGACTTAAAAAAACCTGGAAAGACTCGCATGGACTAATGCTGAGTGAACTGAACAGAACCAGGAGAATGTTGTACACAGTAACAACCATGTCGTGCACTGACTAACGTTGATAGACTTAGCCCTTATCAATAATGCAAGGATCTAGGATCTAAGACATCTCCAAAGGCCTCCAGAGAGTTTGAATGCAGATCAAAGCATACTATTTGTTATTGTTTTTCCTTCTATTGTGTTTTGTTTCCTCTTTCTGGTGGTTCCTTCTATTGGTTCTAATTCTTACAACATCACTAATGTGAAAATGTTTAATAGGAATGCATATATATAGCCTATATCAGATTGCGCACTGTCTTGGGAAGACAGGGGGAGAAAAATTTAAAACTCAAAAGCTTATGGAAGTGATTGTTGATAGATCAAAATAAATAAAAAAATAGAATAAAAAAAAATCTAAATTTGATTCTAATTAAAACCTCTGATTTTAGATAAGGCCCAGAAAGGTGAAGTGATTGGAACCTAGGTCTTCTAAAAGAGTTACTTATACAAACTTAACCTAATTGACAACAAAGTGCTTTGAGGATCAAGAGAGGAAACCATTCTGGTTTCGGTGGGAGGGGTGTATTTTAGTCAGGAAAGCCTTCTTGGAGTACTTAGCACCTGAGATGAACCTTGAAGTTTGGGTACTTGTGTCAGGGGATAACAGGAGCAGGGCAGGAAAACATGGGCTAGGTGTCAGGGAAGGGAGATCAAGAAGAAGGCTAGAAGGGATGAGGAAGTACTTCCCTAAAAGGTTAAAGTACCACAAAACTTTCTTCATTTTACTTGTGAAAGTGGAAAGGACACACACTCAGTTCATAAACTTAATGAAATGTTTATTAAGATTCAACTACAGAATAACGGATTGGGACACATGTGGAGTGTATGTCTAAATCCACTCCCCTTCTATTCATAAATGAAATTAGATAATACAAACAGAAAGTGCAGAACAGTAAAAACAGTCGGTCATGCAACAAATCTTTTACCTTAAAAAATAAATCCCCCAAAAGCTCAACAGCATAGAAATAAATGCAACATTGTGCCATTGATGCACTAAAAAAAAAAAATCCGTCATCTGTGACATTACTTTGCTTTTTAATCCCTTTTTCCTCATAAAACTTAACAACATTATGTGTTTAACACACACATATAACATTGCTAAACTCAGCAAGAGCTAGTATAGTGCCCCAACTTAATAAGTTGATAAAAAGTAGTTGTCATTACCACCAGTTCACAACGGAACTAAATATTTCTGTTATGAGATGCCTATATGCAGCTTTTCCATTGACATGAGGCATTTAAACAAGCTCCCAGGAGAACACCCATTTCCATGTTACAAAAGGAAGAACTATTTCTATTTGAAAACATTAGTGGGACCAGAGAGCTCCGTGAGAAGGGTGATGGACCCTGTGCCCTAGAGAGGACAAAATAAAACAAAAATCTATTGTCAGTTGGAAAAGCTTCCCAAATGTTGTTTGGGAACTTTGGCCGGCACAAAGCGAGTGGGGATAACAGTCTTTGACTGGTTAATAGGCCCTCTCTGGCCAGATGAATGAGTCTTGAACTTGGGGTGCTTGAATATACCAGGAGGGTATAGCACTAACAACCATACTCATCAGCCGTAAATGAAGAATTCAGTCCAGGCTTTTAGGCCAAGGAGAAAAACAGAGGATGGTTTTTTTTACTAGCTGTTCCTCTGATGCAATGGACATTGGAAAATTTAACTTTTTGTACAGAGAAAAGCAAACATCAGAGGTAAAGAAAATTCAGGTAACAAAAGATTTTTTAAATATAATTTTGGATTGTCTCATTTGGGGGTAGCAGGGACCACCACTGGCATCCTAAACACTAAAAGGAAGAAAAAACTGTTTCTGAGGAAAGCTTCCCCAGTAGCACTCTACCTCACCCAGTGCTAAAATACTGCACTTCATCAGAAGGAAGCACTATTGTCCCAATATAACATGGAAATCACATATGCTCTGGCCAGCTCACTTTCAGGGGAAGATCCCTTACCAGATAACAGTTTGGTGGATCAAATACAGACACAAAATACATAGAAGCAAGGTGTCTTCCAAAAGTTAGTCATTTGGTATTTTTTTTTTCACAAATACACACATACACACACACATATACATACAAACACACTGTTCCAGGGATCTGTTTCATGCAACATTTGGTGCTCTTTTCACTTGTTTGGTAGTGGGGCTGGCTGGCAAGAGACTTGTCATTGAGAGACTTTCCAAGCTAAAGATGAACATTCTGAAGTTAGCATTCACTTTGCTGCTCTTTAATCTATCTGTTTTGTACCTAAGGAGACTAGTCTACTCAGCCTAGGGGAAAAAATACTGGAAAATGCATCAGTAAATATGATGTGGAGAGACCTATTGGGAATGTGGTCCTAACAACAGCTAACCCTTTACTTTTTTTAAAAAAGGATCTTTTAAAGGACTGCTATAAACAACCAACTATGTCTCAAAGCAAGAGGAATAGTTATAGAGGGGAAATATCCTCATCAAATTAACCAGGACAATTTAGAAGAGTACCACCCACCACCTTTTCCTCCTTGGCCCTTGAGTGCTACCATAGAGGGTTAACTAGGCCTAATGACAGGAGGGATTCAAACCAAGATGAAAACCTCTCTATTCATCATTGCTTTGTTCTTTAACACCAGCAGACAGATATCAAGTGTCTTTCTGTTAGCACAACTAGTCAGAAAATTGCACCTGAAAAGGCTAACAGAAGACTAATTTTTTTCCTGCTTCAGCTAAGACACCACACAGGTTAACAGAATTCTCAGCTCATCAGACTCAGGTGGTCAAGACTTGAAACTTGACCCTTTGGAACATGATGAAATGCAAAAGGGGGCACAGGCAAGGTCCAAGGACTTAAGACCTCAAACTCATGACTCTAAGGGATACTTCAACCCCCTGTTCTTCTTCTCTTTCCATTACAAGATGATAAGCTTTCTAGAACAAATTTTTTAAAAACTGTTTTATGTGGGAGCTCACCCATATAGGATAGAGGGAAGAAAAAGGCCTTAATCCCTAAATCTGACAAATGCTAACATATTTTGGAAATGAGTATTTCTAATGCATAGGTGTCAAGCCACTGAAAGAAACAAGTCAGAGAAATTTCATTCTGTTGGCTAAAATAATTTTTTTCCGGGCACCCTGCTTAACTCTCAATGTGTTCTTCAGCCACCAGAGTCTTCATAAAACACTAGGCCAGATGCTGGCAAGTGTTTTACCCAGTGCACAGTACAGAGGGCTTATGTTAAGCTACTTGAACCTTTCAAAAAGTACAGTAACAGTCAAATCAGATTTACTGATAGAGAAATAAAATCTCTTCTTCTAAGTTAATAGTATACAGAGATATTTTAAGGGAAGGAAAATCACCCCTACCATTAACGATTAATTATCAAATCTGCTACAGTACATATTTTATCTGAAGTGTAATTTTAGGATATATTTATATAAAATAGAGAACATCCTCACTCAGGCAGTAACAAATCTGCTGTGGAAAAATGCTTATCTCCTTTCTCCCATCACTTCTTAAGACACAAGGTGATTATACTCTATTAGATTCAACAGTACAATCTTTTAAGTGATTTGACTGCCACTGAGGGGATGAGACACAAAAGGATTCCCCAACATACTTAGGAAGTGAGAGGACACTTATCCCCTATATCCCAGGCATGAAGAAGGGGGAAGAATAGAAGGGGAACCAAGGTAATGCTAGTTAATGTGTCTGTCTCCCTGAAAGCTAATCTGCAGAGCTTCAACAGTTACCATAATCTTTTTGAGCTCAAACTGCAAGGCATTTCCCCCCTTGTTTCTGATGTAGAAATCAGTTAGCCTACATAGTACTAAATACTTTGGTTGCAAAACATCTGAAAAAGTTATAGCTTAAAAGTTCTACCAAAGTGTGCAGCAATTTCCTTCTGCCCATGTTACCAAAAAAAACAAAACAAAAACAAAAACCTGCACATACTGACAGTGACTAAGTGCACATTTAGAAAATGTTTTCATGAATATTTTTCTGTAAAAAGATGTTACTCAAAATGCAAGTTACTTGTAGAAGACCTTAAAATCTGAACATACCAGTTTTTTGCCTTTGTTCTACTTGAAAGACCATGGTCTGAGTGAAGGCTTGACTGTTAAAGGTCAAGACGTGGATATAAGGTGGCCACCATCCTTCAGGTAACAGCCTTGTAGAAACTACCTATTGGCAAGAAACAAAACTGAAATCTAGGATTTCTGTACTCAGTCTCCCTTCCCTGTCAATAAACCAATACGGTTCACCCTTGGTATTCCGTAAGTTGCCTGCCACAACAAATATCATATTTGCAAACAGCAAAATGAAATAATCTACAGGCACCAGGGCTCTGGAAAGCAAAGGTCCATCTAATTCATTAAAAAAACTGAAGACAGATCAAAAATATAAACATACAGATTGTGTTCTCATTCTAATCTCTCCTTCATCCATTTTCTGAATTGTTAAAAGGGTAGCACCTCTAAGTGGATCAACAAGCCTTTAGCCACCTGACCATGATCCTCCAGAACAAGAGTCAAAAGTCCTGATAAACAGTATTTTACAGTTGTAAAGTGATATGAAGTGAATCATGTATTACAACTTGCCTATGGCAAGAGAAACCCCCATGGCCTCCTTGTCTGCAGCACCCGTTCCAGTGAATAAAAGGTGATAGAAAAGCCTGCTCCCTGAAGGGTAGCTAGGATACTTCAAACAAACTGCATGGTTTTGAGCAAGGTTGTAAATGCCTTCAGTAGTACTGTTGGTTTTTTGTCTGAGCAAAAAATTCACATACACATATGGTTCTAAATAAAAAACAAAAAACAAAAGTTTAGAAAACAGTCAAGCAACATTTGAGACTTGGAAAAAGTCCTGTGCAATTTGGTGTCCTTGTGAGCTAGGAAATTCCAGCAACTTTAACACGGTACATCTGTTTCTGATGGGAGTCTAACTTAAATGAACACAGACTGAGAAAGTTATTAAGAACAAAACAAACAAAAGAAACATATTCCCATCAACAACTTGTACAGACACTGGCAAGAATGTAGATCAGATCAGTACATTAAAACATATTCATTCTCTTATATACACTGAAAATTCAAGTAATTTATTTTAAAAACTTCTTAGTTTCATCTTGAAATATATATTTGCTTTTGAATGATCATATTGCAGCATGATTCACATGCATCTTAAAGTACTTTATTTTAAAAACAACCACTTTGAGGCAGCAGTACCACAATTGTCTTAATTGATCAGTTTAATCTGCAGCAGGCTCCCGGCTCTCTTCCCTGAAATCCATATGCTTGCTCATCGTGGCCACTGCTAACAAGAAAGAGCAGGAGCTTCCTCGTTGACAGAGAAACTGTGGTTGGAGAGAAGTTTCCAATAGCAGCTGCATTTTCTACTTTACCCCCATTCTGAGTTTTGCTTGTATATGAAAACCGGAAATACTAAAGGTTTCTTAAACGTAGAAAACAGAGCAGTCTTTCCTTTTGTTCTAGAGGAAAAAAACCCAAACCCAGCAAGTCACCTAAGAAAGTCCCATTTCCAGGATGGAATTCCCTGGCTGAGAGGTCAGCAGAGACCCCAGAGCTGCAGCAGGTGCGACTGCTCACCCACCCAGCAGCAGGCAAGGCACACGTGCTCACCAATATCCATTTCTTTTTTTCTGTAAAGGCGCAAGGCCACCTTAGACATGGATTTTGTTATAACGAGACAATTCCACGCAAATCAGAAGTTGGCCTTCATGTTGTTGTGGTGCTAGGCCTTCAACTCAGCTCGCATGATTTCCCCAACAAAAGGTTCAAGATGATAAAAAGTGCAATTAAAAAAAATAAAAATAAAAATCCCCACCCTCCCTTCCCCAGAGGGCTGTCCGCCATTCTATAAAGCTGGCTTATAATAGGAGAACACCCTCTGCCCCTTCATGGTTGCTTCGGAGATGATCAGCATCAGATGCCATGAAAACAACAAACCCCTCACAACAAACACACGAGCCCATACACCCAGACAGACACATGATGCAGCACATTCGCCAGTTCAAATAAAAGGTCTTCTCTTAATGTCCTATCACAGCATGTTCCGAGGATGCATTAAAAACAAACTGTCCTTGTCAAGTGGGCATTTCAAACACAAGATTACCTTCTGGGCTGCTCCTCCCACCTTTGGTATGTTCCCAACCCTATCTCCCACCCCCAACCCCTGGGCCTAGATCAGTCAGACTTGAGGAAAACGTCCAATGCATTTTTAAAAAAAGAAGACCACACTTTTGGGTCGTTTTTTTCTAAAGTGATTGCAAAGAAAAATATTCAATAATAGTGGCACCAAAAAATGAGGTGAAATTTGACCAAATAACTATAGCTGTCAGACTAATAGTTGTCTGTGGAAAAAATTTCTGATAAAAGTGTCTTATTCAAGTTAAACTGGCATTATCTGAGGGATTCAGATGACATCTCATAAAAGTTGTCAAAATAGCTTTCTGTTTGAAATTACAATCTAAAAAAGGCAAAATATTTCTTAATTTTTTCTAAATTGCTTGTCTATACAGCAACATGTTAAAAACATGCAGAACAATATACCTGCATATTTTGAGTAATAGTTGGAATCAAAAGGTCTTATCTTAATTAAAAAAGAAAAAAGGTGTAGGCATTTATAAGTGATGTGGGGTTTTTCTGTTTGTTTTTTCCCCCTGTTTTTTAAAATGGAGAAAGCAATCAGTTTTATACATTTGCCTACTGGTTCAAACTTAACCTAAGACTAATGAATTTTGAGTACATTTTTGCACAAAATCTTATTTATGCCATAATTCAGGCAATAGCAATTACAGAATGTTCAGTAACTTCTCCCCCCCCTCCCCCTTTAAAACCATCTCCACACTCAGCCCCAGTTCCTGCTTGGAATGTGTGTAAAATCAGAATGGTAGATTCAGATGACTGACTCGTCCTCTACTGAGACTTGGGACTCCTCTTTCCGAAAGAGCTTTAAAACACTGGGTTTCTCCTCGGTGTTGCCACTCTCAGCTGTGTGGCGAGAAGACAGTCCCTTATGCTCTTCCTTGGATTCTTCACAGTCAGGGTAAATCACCAGGAATGTTGCTGACAAGAAGCCCAAGAATGATCCCACAGATGCCACCATTGGAATAACACGGACAGTACCTACTGCTTCCACCACTCCACCAAGCGCAGAGGCTACAAGGATTTGGGAAATATAAACCTGACAGGAGAGGATTGCACAGTCAATGCCAAATCCACGCTGTGAATTTCCAGGGCTATGTTGCACATACTGCAAGGAAAAAAAAAAGATGAGGACAGATGAGATTTAGAAAAGACTTTTATCCATTAGGCAAACATTTATTAAGCACCTTTATTATGCAAAGCCCAATGCCAGGAATAGAAGAGATATGACTCATACCCTGCTGTAATGAAACTTACACATGCTATTGGGGGGGAGGGTGAAGGGAAGAAATACACAGAAATGATCATGCTACAATAATGAATGAAATCATGAAGGAGAGACCCAGCCAAACTGCTACGAAAAATATGAAGATTTCATATTTCATCCAGAAGGATGATAAGGACACAGAACTGGCCCCAGGGGGGCAGAATGAGGAGCAATAGGTATAAGGAAAAAAGCAAATTTAGTCCTGATGGAACAAAGAACTACCACACGATTGGATTTGTCCCAAAATAAAAGAGGCGATATCAGGACAATGGTGAATTCCCTCTTGGAAGGTGGTCGCCTGAAAGCTGGAGGCTCTTTGCTGGGTTTCAGTTAGAACACACAGCTTCTGAGATTGTGGGTGGCTCAACCAGTTGGCTAGAACACTGTTTAGAAAGGGGAATAGTCTACGCTGGACTGTGGAAGCCTTAATCAAGGAATCAGGGATCTGTATTTTATTTGGTAAGCAATGGTCTTTTGAGTAGTAAAGTAATGTGTCCAGAGAAGTGTCTTAGGAATATTACTCAGGGCAGTTGTGTAATGGACAGATTTAAGAAAGGAGAGACTAGCAGAGGCAGGGAGAGCAGAGAGGACATTATTAAAATGCATCAAGAAACCCATGCACTGGAAGGGGAAGAATGGATCAATACCAATGGAAGGAGAAGCAGAAGTGATTTTATGACCATGTAAACAAAGAGTAAAGTACACAGACTGGAAACACATCACAAGTCTGGAAAAAAAGGTAAGATAAAGTGGTTTTAGAGATGTCTTCAATTATAGAGACATCTGAGGAAGCTCTCTTCTCTGGAAGGCAGAGCATTTAATAACCTGACTTGTCTCGATAATTTCATCATTTAAAAGGTAGAGGAACCAAAAGGGAAATTTTATTTTTTGATTCAAATCTCATTAATATAGGAAAGAACTCTGTGCCAAGAAGAAAATGACGGGAACCTTGGCGGGGGGGGCGGGGAGAAAGGCCTCACTACTTCTTAGAATTTGTGATTACGCAAAAGAAAGTCAGGCATCATTTGACTTGCCCTCCTAGGTTTTAGGAGAACAGATTTCAAAGGAATGAAAGGCAGAATCTCACAGACTATATTGTATAGGAAAAGTCAACCCAACAGGGATAGAAAACTCTCTGGAATTAATTTTTGAACACACAGAAGGAAATAATTCCAAGGAGGATGAAAACTGAGCTGCCTGATGTGAATGCAGAGATGTCATCAATAAATAGGGATCACAAAAGAGAAAGGACCTTTGCTCTAGGTGGCCTGGAAAAACACCAAGGAGAAGCAGAAGGCACAACTCCTCATTTTTTGGGGGGGTGGCGTTTCTGGGTTTGTTTTTTTAAAACCCTAAACAAGATGAATCACCTCTGGATAGGAAAGAGCAGAATAAAAATGGCTAAAGGGCAGCTGATATCAAAGATAAGGCATAGTAACAGAACCCTTAACATTCCTTCAAAAACTCAAGTCACCTGGCCCCACTCCATAATAATAGTCAAATGATATATGAAACACCTTGGAGAATGGAGAGGGGCATCACAGA
Source organism: Vombatus ursinus (assembly GCF_900497805.2). NCBI lineage: Eukaryota > Metazoa > Chordata > Mammalia > Diprotodontia > Vombatidae > Vombatus > Vombatus ursinus. The sequence goes on along the minus strand of NW_020945014.1, from coordinate 4,197,076 downwards.
ACTAAAAGCAAATGTTAGTAGGATTAATGTACATAGGGACTCTAGAATTCAATTTCACAAGTACAAAATGGGGAAGACACGATTAGACATCAATCTGTCTGAAAAAGGGGCTGGTCATAATAAGGATGTGTTTGGGGGGGATGGGTTGAATAGATGGCTACTGAGATCTCTTCGAACATCCACAGAAACAGAGAATTTAACAGAGAATATCAAGTTCTGGTATGACACATTATTTGAGATGTTCACGTGATATCACAGATAAAAATATTCAGTAGGTAGTCTGAAACCTAGTACTGGAGCTATATGGAAAATATGAGGGTAGAGATACAGATTTGAGAGTCATCTGCATTGATAACCGAAACACTGGGAGTTGATGAGGTCACCATGGCAGAAGATGCAGCAAGAAGAGGGCCCAAGGACAAAACCTTGTGTAAAGGACAGAGGATAAGAAGTCAGGAAAGGAGAAAGATGTGGAAGGAGACCCATGAGAGGGCAGTGTCACAGAAGATTAGGAGACAACAAAGTCACGGTTCTGTTCTGATGGGGTATAGTGGTGAACAGTAAAGAGAGTTAAGCCCAGCAATACTACTACTAGGTCTGAATCCCAAAGAGATGAAAGCACAAGGAAAAGGACTTATATGTACAAACATATTTATAGCAGTTCTTTCTGTAGGGGCAAAGAAATGGAAACTGATAGAATGTCAATCAATTGGGAAACGGCTGAACAAATTGTGATGGATGAATACACTATAAGAAATGATGAACAGGATGGTTTCAGAAAACCTGGGAAGACTCATATGAATTGATACAAAGTGAAGTGAACAGAACCAGAAGAACACTGTACACAGTTAATAGCAATACTGTAATGATGATCAACTGGGAAAGACTTCAATGCAATGATCCAAGACAATTCCAAAGGACTCATGATAAAAAGTGCTATCTATATCCAGAGAGAGAAATCTCTGGATATTTCAGAGAAAGCTGAGAGTAGACTGAAACATACCTTTTTCACTTACTTTATTTTTTCGGTAACACAATGTTTTTTGGTAACATGGTAATATGGAAATGTTTTGCATGACTTCATATGTATAATTGGTATCATAATGCTTGCCTTCTCAATAAGTGGGGGAGGGGGAGGTGGGAGGGAGGGAGGGAGAGTATTTGGAACTCAAAATTTTTAAAAATGAATGTTGAAGTATAATTATAAAAATGTAATTAGAAAATATTTAACAAAATAAAAATACCCCACAAAAATAAACAGTATTTGGTGACTGGCAAGAAAAAAAAGAAAGTCAAGGAAGATGAGATCCCTCAAAAGGCCATTAGTTTTAATTTTAAGTGGTAAAGACAGAAACTGGATAGGAAGAGCCTGAGGAATGAGTAGTAAGGAAGTGGAGAGAATGAATGGAGAATGTGAGACCTAGGGAAAGTGTAAAGTGAGACTATTCTGTTTAAAAGTTTAAAAGTCAAAGGAAAGTTTGGAAACAGAGTGATGGCTTGAGGGAATGGCTGAGTCAAGGCATGATTTGTATGTATGCTTGTTTTAGGGCAAGGGAAACCTAAGCATGTTTATAGGGTATGAGGAAGAAGTCAGAAGAGGGAGATACTGAAGATATGAGAGAGAAAATGATTGATGGAGCATCTACAGGAAAGGAAAGGAAAAAAGATAAGCATGCACAAGGGGTTAGTTCTGGTACCTGATCCAAGTCCTCGCTATGCTATAACTACTGGCATATCCTTCACCAAATCACCAAACCTCTTTCCTCATGTATAAAAGTAAAAAGACTGAACTAAATGATCTCTTTTCAGCTCCAACATGAGAATTCTAAGATTATTTGAGAACTAAGACCAATGGAAACAATCTGTTTTCAGTTCAAAAAATCCTGGCTTCTAGATTATATAGTTGGAAGAGTTGATATTATCAATAATATGTATTCCCCATTATAATATAGACATGTACTATTTAATAATCTGAGGAGTAGGCTCTGCACCCACCTCTTTAATCTCATGATATTGTCCTAAGAGTACATAGGGACAGTAGGATATGCTCATTGACACGATGCCCATAGTGCTGATCATTATCATAGCGACGTAGATGTTGGAGAAAATGGCCATCACTGCAGTACCAATCGAAAAACCCAGAGTTCCTAGGATGTAAATCATCCTTATACTAAGGTCATAGTTGTCCAAATACTTCTGTAACAGGGCTGAAAAGAATACAAAAATCTATGTTCAAAAGTCCAGTGAACAAGACTGTATGCAACATTTAATCACTGATTCTTTTGGTCCCCCTATTCTCAAGGACAATACTGATGAAAACAATACTGATGAAAAGTTTTACAATGAGTCTATTTTTTAAAGAAAATTCAGTTTTATCAAATATATTTGTGACAAGAAATAATCTTACTACACTCTTTTTACTAGAAAACTTTCACTCTCAAAGCTTCAACTGTCACGTATGGATTGATGACTTTCCTATGTCATTTTTAGATCTGACTTGTTCTCAGCTCCAGGCAGATAAGGACACACTAAAACACACTTAGTTCTTTCTGTCCAAATGCCTAGTTGATATTCACAGTGCTATCTCCTACTATCAGCTCAAGCTCACCAGCCTTAAAGTTGAACTCACACTCTCTATAGAGCCAGCTTCCCTTCCTGACTAAACTATTTCATTCACTGGCACCATTTCAATCAGGCTTTAAATCCTGGAATCATCTTGGACCCTCATCTATTGTGATGTCTACCCAATCTGGCCCTTTCCTTTCCTTTCCACCACCATCACCTGATTATAAGGTCTTACTGCCTAGGTTATTATAACAGCCTAACTGGTTTCTTAGGATAACTGACTGGTTTCTCTGCTTTTTCGTACCATAACACTGGATTAATATTGCTGACATACATCAACCAAGTTTCTCCCCTTGTCAAAAACTCTCAATAGCTCAAATATTTGTTGAATAAAATATTAACTTTTTATATTAGCTAAGCCCATCCTCTATCTCTTCAAACCTCATTTCCTCCTACTCCCCTATAAAAGTCTTCTGCTCCAGGTATAACAGACAATTCACTAGTCCAAAACACTACTTCTGCCTCCTCTCTGCCTACAGATATACTGCTTATCACCCACCACAATAAGTTATACTCTGTAGGCCCTTAGTTCTACTATTTAAAGTGGACTGGCTTTCCTTCAAGGTCTAACCCTGGGCCTGCCTCCTCTTTGATGCTCTCTCTTATCATTCTAGTCCACTCTGATCTAACTACATACTGACTTAGGGAACTTTGTGGGTTTGTTTTTTTTAAACTTTTCAGTTTTATCTCCCCAAGTACTGCATATTGTAAACTCCTAGAAGAGAGGGAACAAGTCATTCTTTGTCTCTCCTGTAGCACCCAGGACAACAGGTACTCATCAAATAAATGCTACTTTTTTTTTTCACAATTCAATACTTAAAACCATCTGTAGTTCCATCTCTATAGGTCTTTCCTAAAACGATGCAGATCACAAGACCTTAGAATAAGTAATCTTCATGCATTTGTGGCGAGTGCCTCCTTTCCTTTCTCCTCACTTCCTGAAATTACGTGGCGCCCAATCTTCAGGTAAGAAATATTTGTCCAAACTTAAGTCAGGCTAGTCCATGGATGACCTAACATAGACTTCACTGCTATGCCTATATTCAAAGTCTTTACATCGTGGTAGATTTTTCACAGCTTGAAAGTTGCTAGTTTAACCATCAAGACCACTGTCACCTCTGTACCATGACAAAGGTACTGGAGGAGGGGTTTTAGTGGAAGGCTCAATAAGTATTGGGTGAAATAATGAAGACCTCAAACTCCAACTTCATGACTACAGGTCCTACATATAAAGAATAGGTATAAAATATCCTATATATAGTTTTAAGAAGACATCCAAATGCTTACCAACAGATTAAGGTTGGATTTATTCTATTTGCTATTGTAGCTGTTCATAGGATTTTTTAAAAAAAAATACTAAACAGATTCTATTGGGGGTAGGGGGTGTTTTCTGATTTCCTGTTTCCAATTACCTGGGTGCCGAGTCAGTTCAATCTACAAACATTTTTTACTACACTACCACACATGACCCACTGGTTCCCTTTAAAAGCAGATTCACTTACCTGAGCAAATAGCAGCAGTAGAGGCATAGATGACTAATCCCCAACAGCCCATCTTCACACCTGCATTATATGCATGCCAAGCAGTAGAATTTGAAGGTGCCTATTGCAAGCAAAGATTTGGAGTTTAATTGGATAGGACTCTAGTATTATATTGCTTAAAGGTATATTCTATGTTTTAACATTACACTTTAATATTAAACACTACATTTGAGAAGAAATGGTGTATCTCACTGCATTTAGAGAATTTTCTTATGAAGTAAGATTATTCTTCTCATCATGCAGATGAGAAAATGGGCCAGACAGGCTAAGTGTTTTGCCTAAAATGAAAGACAAGTCAGTGATCCTAAGATTCAAACATCTACAATGAATGCGGCATTCAAGCATTCCTTGAACCCAGTATTTTTATCACTCTAAATAAACAGAAGGAGTTTAACACCTGGAAAGAACTACTGGAAAGAAGATCATGCAGTCCAACTCTCTTACTTCACCTTTGAGGAAACTGAGACCCAGAGACTCAAATCATGCAGTTGCATATCTAGGTTATTTATCTCTCAGTTCAATGCTCCATGCCAAACACCCCCCTCCCAAAATAATCAGGTCTAGAAACTTCCACATCCCTAAATCCAAAATAAAACTCAAAGACAATCTCCAAAATAAAAAAAAAATAAAACCTTCTGAAAACAGAAAAAGGTACTGACACACTTCCTCCTATAAACTTACTGTCCAGAGAGAGGACTACAATTTTGGTTAGCAGGAAAGGCTAGTTCGAATCTTGTCAAGCCTAGTATCTCTCTTCCAGACTACCAAGGAAGACTGTTGGAAAAGATCTTGCCAGGTACCCCAGACCACCAGCCCTGTTGTTAACCATCAACCTTGAATCTATAGGTACCATTTTAAAAAGGTTTTCCTCCTCTAGGAGAATGGGATAAAAACAAATACAGTTGCTACAACCTCAGAAACTTTGCTTATATCAACAAGGCCTTTTTGATTTTTAGTCAATTCCTAGTCTTCACTGTAAAGTTTTTCAACTGTCATTGATGTTTGCTTTGAAATGAGTTATGAAGGAGAAACAGCATGAAATATATGTGGGACTGAGAAAGGGATCAAGAAAAGCAGAGGTAGAATTGGGTATTAAGAGGCATTAAAAATGGATGTTTCCTTTTAAGTTGAAACTGTAAACTTGCTAGTAATTTATATTAACTATAAAGATAACTGCTCTCCATCCGAGGAGCAGCTAGGTAGCACAGTGCCACTACTGCATAATGTTGGCCCTGAAGTCAGGAAGACTCGAGTTCAAATTTGGCTTCAGACATTTACTAGCTGAGTGACCTTGGACAAATCAATTAACCTCTGCTGGTCTCAGTTTCCTCTTCTGTGAAATGAAGATAATGGTAGTACTGCATCCCAGGATGTTCTGAGGATCATATAAGATATTTGTAAAGTGCTATATAAATGTGAGCTCTTATTGTAGGTAGTAAAACTTTCAGTGTGACACAGAACCTCTCAGACTTCAGATTAATTAGAACAGATCACCTCACTGTGATCTAAGTGTTGATGTTGGGCAATCAGTAATTTATCATTTAAGGGGAAATGTTAGTTACTAGATCCAAGCTGGAGACCTGATACGGAGAAGCCTCCCACTTATTAGACCATGGGACCTAGCTAACTCCTTGAGTAATGTGAAATTATAAACTGGCTCTTCTAAGATTGTCTTTGCTACAATAAAACCAACTGTCAAGACCCACTCTAGTTTGACCCCAAATCCAGGATTTCATTGCTGTGAGTTCTCCTTCCCTTTGACATAACATCCTTGGCCTTCTGATGAGCCTTTCTAAACTGTTAAATTGGACCTAGAATGACAGAGCCATACACTGCTGGGTCCATACATAAATCCTTTTTTTGCTTAGAAGACCTGCCAGACTTTGTGTTCCTAGTAGCTTTCAAGAACCTGGGGCATCAGTGGAAGAAAAGACTAAAGTTTACTCTATAAACTACATGGTTCTTTTTAGATATGAGGTATTCCAAAAATCTTAGTATAATTCAAACTTAAGCATTTTGGCATCCAATTACTAGAAGATGATTATATACATGCTATGTTGGCTTAGGAGTACTTAACCTGGGGTCTGCGAACTTTTTTTAAAAAAATAAATATTTTAGGGGCAGCTGGGTGGTACAGTGGCTAGATTACCAGCAATGGAGTCAGGAGCACCTGAGTTCAAATCTGGCTTCAGATACCTGACACTGACTAGCTGTGTTACCTTGGTACCCTGGGCAAATCGCTTAACCCCAACTGCTACACACACACACACACACACACACACACACACACACACACACACACAAATTTTGATAACACTTTCAATATTAATTGTTTCCCTTTATAAAAATCTAATGATTTTATTTTAATTCATTTAAAAAATATCATATTGAGAAGGGATTCATAGGGTTCACTAGACTGCTAAAGGGGGCCATCACACAAAAAATTTGAGAACTGTTGTGTTAGGTTTAATTGTTTGAAAAGTGTCTCAGACTGAAATATATAATGGATTCTGTTAGCTTACCTTAGGGTCACCTTCAAAGATGACTTGGCCCATAAAATCTGTATAAAACACTGCTTCGGCAATGATTGAAAACCAGGTCACGAGGTGACATAGGCAAAGCCTCTTTAGCTCCTTGGGCATCTTCAACATGGACAGCCACAGCAGCTTGACCGTGGTCTCAGTTTCCCCTTCTTCACTCTCTGAGTCTCCACTGGAATTGGTTGCACCACTCTGGTTCCTTTGTCTACACCTCTGACGATGCCTCTTCTGTATATCATAGATATCATTCATGCTGCGGGATGACTTAATCAGCACAATGGCATTAGCGCGTCGGAAACGGTAACGGTGAGACCCTACTTTGCCATAGTAGGAAAAGGTGCAAGATGCCTGGCGGTAGAACATGTGCCTTCTCCTCCGAATGGAGCCTGAAGTGTTTGACGTCTTCAAGGCCATTTTAGAGTTTCCATTGATGAGATCTTTTGGTGGAGAGCCACTGCCATTTGGGACTTTGGCTTCATTCAAGTGATTATCAAGCAACATATCATCTTCTTTTTCATTTTCCCTGAGGAGAGTGGACAAACGGCTCCGTTTGCATTTCATAAGCTCCTGGCTGGTGCTTCGGGGAGTGTTAGGGTTTGAAGAGTCCTGAAAAATGGAGGGTTCGATGTCATGAAGGAAAAGTAGCTCTGGCTCAATTTCCAATGTTGCATCAGGCATGTGAAGTACAGAGTCACTTTTACTTCTTACGATGTCCACATCAAGATAATCCAGACTGAGCTCATGCTCAGACTGTACTTCATCAGCAAACATAGAAACCCCATATGGCTCTCCCTCATTAATTACATTCAAGCGGCTGAGTGGGGGGAGGCTGCTGCTGAATTTGCCGCTGGAGAGAGTATCTGCTTCTTCAATTCGCTCTTGCTGAGGGCAATATTGTTCTTCTTCGATGCTAAAGAGGTGGAGGACTACAGACACTGTGAAAATGACAGCTGCAAAGAAAAAGAGGACTTGATACTGGGTTTTAAACCAGACACCCAAGAAGGTCTGTGTCCAATCCAATCCTCCCAGCACGTAGCCAGTTGCTCCTCCAAGACCTGAGGAAAATAAAAAAGAATGAAACTGTGTTTGAAATCTCTTTGAGCCTGAGAAAGGAATTCCTGTACAGGTCTGTAAAAATGGAAGAGCAGAAACGTGAGGGAAAATTCATGGGCCTGGGTCAAGAACAACTAAACAGGAATCTCAAATATGTCTTACAAAGAGCTTGCAGAATTTTTATTTTCAGATAAGGGGAAACTTCCAATAGAGGCAACATACTCAAGTAGAAAGAACAATGGACAAAGAGTGAGGAAGAATGGATTTGTGTTCTTGATCTACTACTTACTAGCTTTTTGACTGTGGACAAATCATTTCACCTGTTTAAGCTTAAGCTACATATAATATGTAAAACAGGGATAATATTTACACTAGCTGGACTCAAAGGGTTGTGGCTAAGAAAATGCTGTGTAAACTACAAAAGGCTATAGAAAAACTAGCGTAATGATAATATTCCAGTGACAAATAGACCAAAAAAAAAGTCCTCACAATATCTCAGAACAAATTTTAATGACAAATGATCTTGGATGGTGGGAGAAACTTTTAATTTAGGCAAAAGAGAAATTTCAACTTTAGGAAATACCTTATCTACTAAACATTAAACTATAGGCCAACCGTCATGGTTTTTCCAAATCAATTTAGGCCCTAAAGCTATTTTAAATACAAATGATACTTAGAACACAGTCAGAAACTAGTTAACTGAATATTTTCAAACTTAATATTTATTCTTCTCAGGACTAAACATTGTGGTGATTTTGCATCAAATCTCTTGCTTGGAAGTCTTTAAGCTCACAATTGAGAAGGGTTAAGTTTTAATATGCGCTTAACTTAGAATCGGGCACATTGGAGACATAACATCTACTGGAGAAAAACAAACATTAAAAAGCAAACAGATAGCCTACTCACTGTAGAGATAAAGGTATTTTTCCCCTTCTTTGTAGGAGGTAAAAGTGTATTATTCTCTAATGTTTTGGAAATATACATAAAGTATGACAACAATGTGAGACATCCATTCTGGTTGCCATATCACCAAATATATTTCAGGATGTTGTGAATCCCTTAAATTTACTGGAAGTGATTTTTTTATGAATATGCAGAAGAAATAGCTTAATAGCTCATCATTTAACTTAAATTCTCATTTTAATAAAGTTAGTAATATGACACTTTAGAATCCCAGGCTATTACACATATTTTTATTTAATTGCTATGTATTAGTATAATGTGCTCAATTACTTTTTCACTACATCCTAAATACCTTATCTGTGAGAAGGGAGCAAGGAACTAATTTCAGTTCTGATATATAACAATTCATGTTATGAGGAAGGAAAATGACCCCATAGCCAGCTTCCACTTTTCACCACCGCACAATGACTGCACCTTGTGGTTTTGCTCATTTGATACTATCTAAAAGAGAATTTGTGCTTCATTTGGACACTGGGGGAGGGGGGAGTGAGCACACTTGGGCCTGAGTCTAAGGTTCTGCCACCTCCTAACCATGTGCCTTTAGGAAAGTCACTTTACCTCTTGGTTTCTCAATTTCCCAATTTTTAAAATGTTATCTGAGTTCCTTCCAAGTTCATGACTCTATACTGTTTTCTGACATGATTTGTTCACTTGAGAGCTTCTACCAGTTCTGGAACAGACAAAGCAGCAGTCAATGCACAGTCAGGATTCTACTAATCTGCTTTAGAAGACAACCTCTAAAGGAAGGATTTATATTTCTTACTTTATGGTTAGCAAGTGCTATACATTATTTTATCTTGTTGGACCCTCACAAGATTGCTGAATGGTTTTAATACTACAGAACTAATATTCTGAGACACAGGTAAGTACAACTATTTTTAACTGAATTTCACAGTTGAGCAAAAACGACTAGGAAGTAAAAAAGTTCATGTGGCTATTAAGTGGCAGAATCAAGAATGGAATTCAGATCTTCTGAATATAAATCTAAGGCTGCTGGGCAGGTAACACTGCCTAAAAATGAGGAACACTGGTGTCTTTAGGCTTTGAGGGCTGAGACTCTTCAATATCCATCTCCTGTTGGTTTTTGAACATTCATGATGGTTATCATCTAGTCATTTCCCTCATTTGCTAGGAAGTTGAGTCTGTCTTGACTGTGATTCAGGAGGATACAAGTTATCCTGCCTCTTTGTCCCTTGCCTAGCTCTAACATAACTTTCTCTTACAAAATCTGAAGTAACAAGTGAGAAAAGAGCTTTTTACCGGCTGAAAAGGCATGGATGTTAAGCGCCATGTCTTGTTCTTCACTGTCCACGACATCCAACAAGTAGGCACGGATGGGCCCTTCTGTTGCATCTGCACTGAAATCCAAAACCACAACACCAAGCACCGTGAGGACGATCCCAATTGGATGCTTATTCTGAACATCACCAAGGGCCAGACCTGGGGAAACAAAATGTGAAAAGGAATCAAAACAAACTCCAAGGCTTTGCTAACTCAAGGAACAGGGTACTTAAAAGTTAATCTCTGGGAGGAAAACCGCCAAGAAAACACTTACTGGGACCATATCTTTAACAGACAGCAAGGGTGTCTGCATTCTTTGGCACAGTTTCTTGGAAGAGCAGAGTAGCTGGGACTGGACTTTCTTCTGGTAGCAAGGTTATGTTTACCCCCAGCAGGCTCACTCCTCCCCTGCAAAAAACGCTCGCTGCCCCTCAAATAATACCACAAATTTTCTTCCATCAAAAAAGAGCGGAAATTCTAACTATTCCAACATCATGAAATGAGTTTTGTAGTTGTGCAATGATACACATCTAGGAGGGAGAGTTCAACACCAATTTTCAAGGGTGACAAATACAGTATTTCATTCTTTGTTGAGTTTCTGAAGTGACTCTGCTCTTTAGTACATTATTCACAAACTATGACTTAATGTGACATAAAGAGGAGAAGGGTTGCATTTCAATGTCTCTTGCATTCTCAATGCCTAAAGCACAGTTATCATGTGCTTGAAAGTCTAAATTCCTATAATCAATACTGCTTTATAGAATCAGAGAATCTGAGCACTCAACATCTAACATACTGGAAGGAATGACATTTAAAAATAACACTGTCAGGTTTAATATGAAGGTATATGTTAAGCCTGTATCAATTTGCATGCTCTCTTGGGGGAGGGGAGAGATGGGGAGAAAAACTGAAACTCTTATGGAGTTATGGAGCTATCTTACGGAAGTGAATATTGGAAACTAAAAATAAAAAAAATTTAATTTTTTAAAAAAGTACACTCTCCATTCTTTCCAAATGTCCTACAGATAATAACGAAGAAGCTGAGGTTCAGAGATAATGATGGTCATGCAGCTAGTAACTGAGAGACCCAGCAATGAAGCACCAGAGCTGGGTCTCCAAAAGAGCCCAAGCTCAGGGCCTTTTCCCACAGGGAGACAGGGAGAAGAGAGGATAAAAGCAGACTCATTAAAAGTATGTCTGAGCTCAGCACTTAATGAGCTGGGCCTGGCAAGGAAGGCTACAAGGACTTCTTGGTTGTAAAAAGGAAAGGGAAGGTCAAAGAAGAGTTTATAAAAATAAAAGCTACTCAGGGGCCAGCGATGGACATGATTAAGAGCACAGTGTCAGAGATCTAGAGCCAGAGGGACCTCAAGAAGCCGCCGAGGTCAACCTTCCCTCTCCTCTTACAGAAAAAGACTCAGAGTCCCAGGGGAGGTTGATGACCTGCCCAGGTAATGAGAGCCTGAAGAACAATCTGAACTCAGACCTCGCGACTGCAGAGCCAGTGTTCTTTCCACTGTACCATGCTTTCATTTTAATCCAACAAGCTTTATCAAATACCTGCTTTGTGCAACATACTGTACAAAGAACAAGGGATACAAAGAAAGAAGGAAAACGATCCCTGTCCTCGAGAAGCCGACGTTCTTCTGGGGCTGGTGAGGGTCAGGAGAAAGACAACATACACACAAGTAAGAAAATTCAAGTATATACAAAACAATTTGGAAGATGAAGTGCTAATAATTAGGGAAAAAAACAAGTGGCAATTGGGTTATGAGAAGTAAAGGTGGAGGTGGAGCATTCCACGAACGGGGGGGCAGACTGTCTACGTGAAAAGGAGAGAAGAGGTCCTGTTATTGTTATAAATCGGGAACACCTAGTAGGCCCATTCGAACGGAACACAAGGCATTAATGTGAAATAGAGATGTAGGGTGGACCCAGCTTACGTAAGGATTAAATACAAACGGCATCTGCACTTTACCTTAGAACCAAAAGGACATCCCTGAGGCTTTTTGAAAGCAGAGATACAACATAACCCACCTACTTTATGAAGACCATGAGGTCAGCTGTGTGGAAGACAGGGTGAAAAGCAGAGAGACTAAAGGCAAAGAGATCAATTGCAAGAGACGAGATCAGAGGTGACATGGGTCTGTATTAAGGTGTCAGCCACATGAATAGAGAGGAGACAGATATGAAAAATACAGTGGCAGCTTGGTGTCCCTTTCAGTAGAAGATTTGGGAACTGATGAGATATGGGAGATGAAACCAGAGGAGTCAGAGATGACAGTGAGGTGACAAACTTGAGAAACTGGAAGGACAGTGATGCCCTGGGCAAAAACAGAGAATTTAGGAGGAGGAGAAGGTTTTGGACAAAGATAGTAAGTTCCACTTTCAACTGGTTGAGTTTGAGATGTCTGTGCGATGCTCATGTACAGGTACCCAGCAGCTAGTTGGTGATGCAGGTCTGGCACTTAGGAGAGGGCTGGATCTAAGTTACCTGCTTAAGAGCTGATCGATTACCAAGAACAATTAGAGATGGAGAAGCATTTCTAGGACAGAGATCTGCTGAGATGCTGAGAAGGAATAGGCAGTCAGGTAGAAGAAGGGGAAGATAGGATCACATGGTTCAGAAAGGGCACAAAAAGAAAGAACTGACTAAGGCGAGAGACTGAGATGGAGCTACATGATTCTCATTTTGCTTCTGCTAAGAAAAACAATATTTGGGCTAGAAAGGAGAGAACACATATAGCTAAGAGAGGCTGATGCTGCAGCAAAGTGAGAAAATAAATTGATCCTTTTAGAATTTGTACTATCGACTTCATAAGGTTGTTTTTAGCTCCCAGTTACTGCTACTGAACTCAATTTGCCAAATGAGGGCTATTTGTTAACTGAATTTCTATTAGGACACTAAGAAAATGTTTACTGCATACTCCTAAATAAAGTTGATGTATTAGTTAAGGAAAATTTAAAGCTCTGTATTTTATGAGAATCAATGAGTATAAAGTGGTTCAGGATCATGACAGTAAAAGGTGTTGCCTCAAACATGGCATTTATTTTTAAATAGCTCTCTTTGATAAGGGTTCCCAAAGCAAAAATCATCTTTCCAGAAACTGTTACTTTAGATAAAAAAACAAATATTAAGCTGGGTTCTGGAATTTTTCAATATGAAACATAAGAAAGGGAGAAGGAAAAAAAAGATAATTTTGAAATAATGCTGGAAACAGGATGTGTTGTTAGATATGCGTTAAAAAGAAAATGGATCACAACAGGAAACATTTCCCTGTGAACAGGTTCCTACAGTTTTCCCATGTGAGGGCCTGGCTGAATGTATTGCAAACCATGCAAATATTATGCTAGTAACCATTGTATTAATCATAACTAAGAAGTGGCTGTTGCAAAGAATTCTGTGACACATTCAAAGCAGTTACCTGCTTTCTGAATGAAAATAAGTCATTGAAAGTCTAAGGACTTTCACACACTCCCTGTTTAAACTGAATCATTTTATACCAAGACTGCTACTAGCTCAAAATTCTATAGGGGCTTTGCAGTTTACAAAGTCCTTTCTTCACATAATCATATGATGTTATATTAAAAAAAACACTTCACAGATGATGAAAATGAAGGTTGATGGTAACATGACTTGACCAAGGTCAGAAAGGGAAGTCAGTTCTAGCTCCAGAAAAAGTTCAAGCCTTTGAGAGACACTGTCATGATGTATGAGAAAAGTAGTAAAGCTCAGTAACCTTTTCATGAATGTTTCATAACTGCATCTTTTAACAAAGAGAAAATTCACTTAATATTTACCTAAGGCAGGACCATTGAGGAAAAGTGCAACTCCAAAGAGAACTCCAATGCAGAGAGCAAGAATGAAAGGCCGCCGGCGGCCCCAGCTAAGTGTACATCGGTCACTAGCAGAACCTATCAGTGGAGTGCAGATGAGGCCCAGGATAGGGCTAAGGAACCAAGTGAGGCTATAGTACTGTTCCGGAAGACCTGTAAGGAAATAAACACATGTAAGAAAATCTCTATACACCGTGCTTCTTACTCTCACCAGAAGGTTTTTATTGCTAAGACTGATTCATCCAAAATAAAAACTAAGCATCCACTGTCCATAATGCAGTATGCTGAATTTGGTAAAAAGTCATAGGATCTGAGAGGTCATTTAGTCTAATCCCTTCAGAATAAAATAAATGGGATATAGTCATATGGTACTTTTACAGTTTATATGAATCATCTCACTTGATTCTCAAAATGACCTTTGTTTGTAGTATAGTATTATCATTTTATAAATGGTCAAAGACAGCTGCGTGAGGAACAGAAATACTCATGTGGAAACTGCATAACGATTGTCATGGATGTGATGGGGCGCACTAATGATGGACCCTAAAAGGCCCTGGACTTTCCCACGTGGCCCAAGTCCCTGGCATTCACCTAGGGCACCTGGCCCTCCTGGGTCCTTCTCCCTTACCTCCTAGTCACCCAAGCTATTGGCTACTCCTTGACCACTGTATACAAGCGTCCATCTTGGCCCCATTAAATCACTCAAACTCCTTAAGAGTCTGGCCTGATTCTCATGACAGAGGCTCAGATTCTTAAAATCTGGCCAATAGGGCAGATTCTTAAAATCTTGCCCATCTCAATGGGCGTTTTAATAAACCTTGTCTCTGACTGAAAGAAGGCTTGAGTTGAATTCATTCAAGGCAAGACCCTCATCACTTACCTTTGAATTGTGGGGTTCTCGACACCACTAGACCCTAACAGATGTTACACTCCTGTTACATTCCTGCTGAGGTCTAAGTTCATTCTACCTCTGATTATGTACAACATGGATTAGAAGATCTTGACCTTACCAGTTGGAACTCGGAAATCTCCAAGTTCAGTGCTTTTCCCACTATACCAAACTCCCTTTCAAGTCATCCCACTAGCCCTCTACTCAACCTTTAAGGAATAAATGGAAAAAGCTTAATTAAATTAACTACTTAGGAATACAAGTAGAAAAGAAAATCCCTACTCTCAAAGAATTCGTATTTTAATAGGAGACAACAGATTAACCAAAGAACTCACTATTTCCCTAGGCAAATTATTTTATCTTGGGAAAGATCTAATTGTTACAAATTGCTTACTTATTCTTTCTTATACCAAACCAAAAAAGAATGTTTCTTGCAATAAATTCTATACACTGGTTCCAGTTGTACCCACAGGAGTCATACATATCAAGTACTAGCTCCTATAGATGGGAATGACTTGCTATTATAACAAATGTGGTAACTTGCTATCCTATAGAACCATGTACACCAACCTATTCTTACCTGTTCATTTGAAAAGAAAAAGATATTCTGAAAAATTAATAAAACATTTAGTTTCAATTTTATTATTTCTCAAAATTGGACCTGTCCTACATAGAGCACGTATTTCATAGACGTTCATTACAACTATGAAACCCCCCCCCACATATACACCTATACACCCCAATTCCTGAGAAAGAATGTGACTAACAACTACAGTACTGTATAATTTTATCTTTTGAATGCAAATGAAAAAGCTAGATAAAATCTCATGTCAGTATACCAGCTTTTTCATCTAGCTCGTTAAATTTTAAATGAAATGGTCTACTTTGTGAGGCAAGTCAGTTCTAATAACCTGTTGGGCTTAAGCAGAGTGAGTTGGTCAATTTGTAGAGGAGACATTATGCCTTTAAACAGGGATAAGCCTCTTATGAACTTTGTTCATAGCACCTCATACTCATTTTACAAAATAACAGGTACTCAACTGCTGAATTCTAGGAGTCCACCTACAATAAATTTAGTGAATCTTACCAAGCCCTTGACAGACTGTTTCAGAATATGTAATCTGGCTTTGCCTCCCAGGCTATATGGTACTATTCTAGTTTTTTTTCCCCACATTTGTAGATTCTGAACTCCTCCAAGTCTAATAGTACTTATTTCTCACACAAATACAGTATCTAAAACTGTCCTTCAACTAAAGCATGAGAAACTTAAAAGAATGAAAAGACTATAAATGTTAACTATAGTTAAAGTAACATAAAAGTAACATAAAAAACACGAGTAGGGATTACTTTGGGTTGTGCTGGCTTTAAATGTGTCACCAGTTTTGTAACACTTACTTTGGAACCTACAGCATTTATACCATGATCAGAGCATTCACACCACCCTGGGTATAGGTCATGTAATTTTGCCAGCTACTCTACAGGCCAGGAGTCAAGGTAGAATACAGGTTATCTAAGTTAGACAACGCTTGCAAATGAAGAATTCTTCCTCATGACTGGCATGTAGTAGGTGCTTAATAAATGCCTGCTGATGAATACTGAAGAGTTGAAACCTAGATTAAATGCAGTGGTAGTCAGCATTCTTGGAATATAAGAGGGGGCTGGAAGTGGCAAGACTCAGTAGTGAGGTTCAGACTCAAGAGGGAGGCTTGTCATTTGTTCAAAAAATACCCCACTATCACAAGCTCATAATGAGCCTTAGATAATACCAAGGTAAAAACAAGGGATTAGGTCACTTCCACACATCCCTCTTAGAGGCTGCAAGTTGTTCTTCTCTATCTCTCATTACCTTCAAAGTGCTTTGGATGTTGACAGTAACCTGACCAGACATGTATTAAGATACCTCAACATGAAAGGGAACACATGTCATTAGGCACCCAATCCCCTGAATGCTTTAAGGTGGAATGGGCAGTTCAGTCTCTCTTCAGACTAATACAATTAGATCCCTATCTTGTTATTGCTACGAATTCTTCATAGGCTGTACTCTTAGAAGAGTGTTGGTAGTTTCTTTGAATATGGAAAAGTTTTTATTATGGACTTAGTGATAGTGTATACAGAATGACAGAGCACATCTGGTCACCAGTGTACATGAAAAAATACCTGGGCGGTTTAGTGAATTACAAGGTAGGTGGTACAGCAGATAGAGCATAGGGCCTGGAGTTAGGAAGACTTGAGTTCCAACTCAGATACATCCTAACTGTGTGACCCTGGGCAAGTCATTTTACCTGTTTGCCTCAGTTTTCTCATGTACAAATTGGGGAGAAAAACAGCAGCTACCTCCCAAGGTTGTTGATGAGGATAAGATAATAATCATAAAGCACTTAATAGAGTACCTGGCACATAGTAAGCATTATTATAATAACTATTATTATTATTCTTAAAACAAGGCAGCTAATGTAACATAGGAAATGATACTCCCACTATACTCTTTCCTGGTCAGACAACATTTGCAATGCTGGGTTCATTTCTCAGACCCATTTTGAGAGGGAAATAAAGAAAATGTCCAATAAAGGATAACGGAGGTGGTGAGGGGATTGGATAAACTTTCGATTTAATTCAGTATTACTTTAATAAATGTTTATTAAGCACCTACTATGTGACAGGCACTGGAAATAAAAAGTTCCTGACCTCAAAGAGCTTATCTTCTCATCTGTGTAAGAAGTATATGTAAGAAAAAACAAAATAAATAGACAATTTTGGGGGAGTGGAGAAACTATTTGGGTATGCTTTGCGTAGGAGATGGCATGAGCTCAGGCTAATAATGGAGATAGGGATTCCAAGAAGGAGATGTGAGGAGGAAGATAATCCTAGGCATAGGAGACAGCGTGTATACATAGGTAGGAGACAGAATGTCATGCACTGGGAAAAGCAAGTAGCCTAGGTTAGCCTGAAGGGTAGAATACATGAAGGGGAATAATGATGACAGCAACAACAGCAGCAGCAGGTAGTACCGATTTAATGTAATGTTTTAAGGTTTGCAAAGCACCGCACCATCACAACAAAACCTGGGAGGTAGGTGCTATAATATTATTCTAAATTAAGGCAGAGAGAAGTTAAGTTTGCCACAGGTCACATAACTAGTTAATTCTCCGAGACCAAATTGGAACTTGGGTCCTTCTAACTCCAAGTCTAGCCCTCTAGCCACTGGCCCAGCCACTGGCCCACCCAGCTGCTGCAAGGTGCAGTCAAACTGTGGAAGAGTTTTAAATGTTGGCAAGGGGAATTTATATTTTATCCTGGAGGCAAAGTGAAATCACTGAAGCTCTCTGAAGCACGAGAATTAGTAAACTTGGTTGCTATGTGGACAATGCTTTCTAAAGATAGAGAGAAGCAACAAGAAATATGTAACCTATGGGGATAGCTAGGTGGTACAGTGGATAGAGCTCTGGCCTTGGAGTCAGGAGGACGTGAGTTCATATTCAGCCTCAGATACTTGACACTTATAGCTGTGTGACCCTGGGCAAGTCATTTAGCACCAAATTGCCTCACCAAAAAGCAAAAAAAAAATAAAAGAAAGAAAGAAAAAAGAAATATGTAACCTAGAAGACAGGACTAGGGGAAAGTGAAGATTTGTTACTGTTCATGAGTTGTTTTAGTTCTGTTGGACTCTTTGTGACTCCTTTTGGGGTTTTCTTGGCAAAGATACTGAAGTGGTTTGCCATTTTCTTCTCCAGTTCATTTGACAGATGAAGAAACTAAGACAAACAGGGTTAAACTAGGAAGTGACTGAGGCCTGACTCCAGGCCCAGTGCTTTATCCACTGTGCCACCTAGATGTCCCAGGGCCATGACAGCTCTTTTCAAATATCTGAAGGGCTGTCATATAAAAGAGGAATTTAGACATTCTGTTCAGTCCTAAGAAGCAGAAGTAGGAACAACGAATGAATAACAACACAAGCCATGTAAAACTGGAATGACCTTGGGAAGTCTCTAAACTTCAGGTGACACCTAGATGACTATTTGTGGATGATGCTGTTGAGGCACTACTTGGACTTACGGTGTCTCAGGCCTCTTCCAACTCTGAGAACCTCTGTGAGGGAGCAATAATATCCCCCATAACATCACAAAGAACCTAGAAGTACAAGAGAACAAACTGCTGTGCTGTGTACTCTATCCTTTCATTTGGCTAACTTCCCACAATGCCCCAAAAGCAGAGAAGACTTTTATTCAAACAGCAAGAAAAATATTACTCTTGTAGATGATGAGGAAAAAAGAGAAATTGCCTTTTGAAATGACAGTTAACGTGGTAAAGTACAACCAACACAAGTTCATCCTTTCTGATGCTAGGTTTCAACACAAGTTGACTCTAATTCTTAACCAGAATGTCACATTCAATAGTTGTGGAAATTTTCATGTCATTGCTATTTAAAGCATCACTGGATCAGAGCATACAGACTTGTGTCTTGAAATGTGAGAAGACAAAATGTTTTTGAGTGGTATGATGCACAGACTGGATTCCAGTTCTTCACTATAAGAAAAAGTGACTGTAAGAAAAAAAATCTCTGAACTGTTATTCTTTAACCAAATAAAAATGTATTTATATGAGTATTTGGGGGCAAGCTAGGTGGTAGAGCAGTGGGCTTAGACCCAGAAAGATTCATTTTCCTAAGGAAAAAAAAAATTCATCTTCCTAAGTCTAAGAAGTTTGAACTTCCTAAGTTCAAATCTGGTCTCAGATACTGTGTGTGACTCTGGGCAAGTCACTGCCTCAGTTTCTCATCAGAAAAATAAGCTAGAGGTGGGAATGACAAACCACTCCAGTATCTCCCCCAAAAAGAATTACAAAGAGTCAGACATAACTGAAATGACTCAGCAGCAACAAAAAATGTGAATATTTTATATAGAGAGCTATCTGTATCTCTATCTAGCTCCCTATCTATCTATTCTACCCCAGACACAATAGTGATAGACAAATCACTTTTTAAAAAATCTAACCCACATGTGAATCTCATAACCCAGAGCATAATAATTTCAGAATGAAAGCACATTGCAGTAATTTAGTCCAGTCCTAGGAAGTAGCATGGCATAGTAGCAAGAGCAACGGCTCAGGACCTAGAGGACCTAGATTCAAAGTTTGCTTCTTATACTACCAGTGTGGCCTTCCCTTGGCAAGTCACTTAATCTCCCTCAGCCAAAGTTCTCTCATCTATAAAATTAGGAAAGGTAGACTGCATAGCATTCAGGTCTTTCCTACAATCCCTGTATCATCTCTTTAAATTGCCTCCCATCCACATTTTCCAATTCATCAAGTTCTCTTTGTCAAAGGGTTCCCAAAACCTTAAGAAAGCCTTTCAAATGGATAAAATGACTTGTCTTTCTGAATTCACTCTCTTTACAAACTTAGTATTTAGACTTAGCTCTATGTAACCATCCTGATACTTGTACTTGCCTTTGATAATATAAATATGCTTAAAACTATAGAGAACAGATCTCAGGGAGGGGTGAAAGGCCATAGATTTCAAGGGAAGGCACCTTCAAGATTGTACAGTTCAACCCTTTCATTTTACATGAAGAAATTGAAAACCAGAGGCTGCAAGGTACTTTTGAACATGCTGTGTTCTAAGGACAGGTCCATTTTAAACATTCAACTTTCTAACATACATCCAAATTGGAAATGGCCTCAGTAATCACCTCCTTGTCAATTCTGTATTTGTTCAACACTAGTACAATTCTGTGTACTCATTTTCTTTACATATAATTATGTCAGTGTTACTAAACATTATAAATTCGAAGAACGCAAAAATGTTGATTTGGCTGCTTGGTTCAGTACAGCACAACACTTAGTAGTTTAGAGCACATGCTTTCAGTGATGATTAATATGGTAGTTTCTGTATTAATAAAGCAGTACTGACTTCAGTTTGGTCATTAGCTAAACTAGTATTTTGGGTTGATGGCTTGTATTGCACCATTCCACACACCTACCTAAGGCTTAAGTAGGATGGCTGACAGAAGTTAGGACTCAATCCAAAAACAATTAACAAATGTCTCAATCTACCCTCTGGATACACATAGACATGGCAATATGGTATAGTGGTATAATTCCAAGGATAATGCATTAAGAATCAAGAGATCTAGGTGCTAACCTCAGCTCTACCAATAACTAACAAACTATGTAACCTAAAACAAGGTCATTTCCCTTCTCTGGATCTTAATTAAATGTTACAAATCAGGGTGTTGTGACTAAATTCTGCGTAAGGCACATTTGATTTGGAGTCAGAAGATTAGTTTTAATCCAACTTGGCTACTTACTATTTGTATGATGTTGGGCAAAAAAGTATCTCCGGGTCTCAGTTTCCTTGCCTGTTTTTGTTTTTAAAGAGTGTTAAGGTTAGATGGGTTCAAAGGGTCCCTTCTGGCTCCAAAAATTCTATGATTCTAGACCATTTAACTGTTTCAAAGTATGATAAATCATATCATACACTCAGTTACAACCAGCTTTTTCAATTGAGACAAACTGTTTCAGCACAACAAAAGCTCCTCCACTCTTCTCTCATTATTTAATGTTGTTACCATTGTCCCTCCAAAGCTAAGGAGGGAAAACAATTCAATTCAATTTTAAATATTAAGCACCTACTCACTAGTTAAGTAAGGCAATTTTTTAGAGCATACCCTAGTTGGAAGAGGTTACTTGGTCCCAATTCCTCAGCATACAAATGAGGAGACCAAGTTCTGGAGAGATTAAGTCATGTGGCCAAAGTCAAACAGGCAGGTAAGTGGGAGAGCTAGGACCTCCAACTCCAAATCCAGTGGCTTCTCTTGCTGCATGATGCTCATGCTATGCAGGGAAAAAGATGGTGAAGTGAGCCTATACTCTGGAGTTGGGGACAATGGCTTAGCTAGCCAAAAAGTGAGCATGCTATTATCATACAGTTCTGTAGTATCTCAGTGTTTTCTTTCCTGTAGGAAGGAAAGAAGGAAGAAAAGAAACATTTACCAAGGCCTACTACCTACCAGGCACTGCTATACAAATTTGATCTCATTTGTTTCTTACAATTTTATAGCTGAGGAAACTGAACAAAGATTTAGTGACTCACCCAGGGTCACCCAGGTAGGAAGTGTCTGAGGCTGGATCAGACATAGGTCTTACTAACTCCAGTCCCAGTGCTAGAGCCACTGTACTATCCAGATGCTTCATTAATGTGAGATGGATAATACAAGTATTACTGCCTCCATTCTGTGAAGTTTGTTCACAGAAATAAGTGACTTCCCCAGGGTTCCAAAGCAGGAAGTATCGATTTAAAACTCAAATCCAGTTTTCTGATGGATTCTATTATACAGTGTAGTAGAGCGGGGTGAGTGTGAGTTTAGAGTTATGCTAGACCTGGTTTCAAAACCACCTGATACGAGCTGACTATAAGCAGGTCTCCTACTTCCCTGAGCCTGTCTGATCTACAAAATGGGTAAATACTACCTGCATTGCCTACTCCCTCACAGGGTCATTTTTAAAGGATGAGAAATTATACAAAGTGTTTTGTAATCCTTAAGAGCTAGCTACAAGAACGTCGATTATTACTACGTATTAGAGTGCATAAGCAGTTACAATTTAAGTCTTTAAATGGCAGAGTATGGGCTTCAGTAAGTGTAAGCCCTACTCTTTAACAGATCTCTTTAACAGCCCAACTAGCCCTATCTTTTAGCTTTGGAGAACCACAGAATCACCAGCAAACTGTTGTTAAAAAGGTGGGTTGGCCTTTGTTTCAAGAACAAGGTTTGAGTCATGCCGTCTCAGCCTGTGGTTCTTGGTTTGCTATGCTGTGTGCCATTCCCAAGGGAGCCCTCAGAGACATACATAATAACTTTTTTTTTTTTAGGCAATTGGGGTTAAGTGACTTGCCTAGGGTCACACAGCTAGTAAGTGTCAAGTGTTTGCTCTGAGGCCAAATTTGAACTCAGGTCCTCCTGACCTCAGGGCCAGTGCTCTATCCACTGGGCCACTTAGCTGCCCCCATAATAACTTACTACAAGAAATATTAACATTTAGGGTGTGAAAAAACCTTCGAGGTCAATTGGCCCACATACTATTATAGAGGGGGAAATGTAGAATTCTTCCTCATTAAAAAAGGGGGGGGGTGGTGGGGGATAACATTGTGCAGTACAAAGAGTACAGGCTCTGCAGTCAGAGGACCAGGTTCAAATTCTGTCACTGCTGCTTAATACTTCCACACCTTTGGCATGACAGTCATGCTGGGCCTCAGTTTTTTCATGTGTAAAATGAGAGAATGAGACTAAATAGCCTCTAAAGTCTCTTCTAACTTTAAATCTATAATTCTATAAATGACAGACCAAGGGAAAAATATGCCGGTAAATGATGATATTTATAATATGAAGTCTGAACCAGTTACAAAACCAAGTGTCAAACATGACATGAAATATTCCTGACACTGAGCTTAGGGGGCTGTTTGCATTTATTAGAGAAACATTTTTGCTTTTCCTTTGTATTCTCAGCACTCACTCTGTAATGCCGTGTATACAGTAAGCACTCACTGAATGTTTGCTGATATAGACACAAAGAAGTAGATTCTAAACGGATGATGAAAGGAGAGAAACTTGTGTCTGTATTATACTACACCAGGTTAAAAAAAAAAAAAAGGTTAATAAACAGCATCTAGGTGACTCTGGTTAGAGTACAAACTCTGGCAGATTTTACCAAAATGGAAAAGCTTTTTTGAGTGTAGCCACATGTCTGTGTCATCTAAGGACCTGCCCGAATAAGTGTAGAGAAGCTTATGAAATGGCCACCAGATGATGACCACAAAACTCAAGAAGGAAAATGAGTAAGGCATGGAGGAAATGTAACCTGTCAGTGGAGGAAATGATCACCCCAAAGAAATCAAAGATTTTCGGAAGAATCGAAGATAAATTTGGATTAAAACAGAATTACTTATGATGTTAGTGGAAGTCTCTACTAGCATCCAGCTGGGTACTGTGGGTATTTGAAAATATTATAACTAGTTCACATTTTATTTATGGCTTAAAAGTTTACAAAGCTCATTCTAACACCAGTTTGGCAGGTAGCACATGAACCATTCCATGAACCACAGGAAGAAACTGAGGCTCAGAGGTTAAAGTCGTGCTCAAAGTCACATGGTCAGGTGGTAGGGGTAGGACTTGAACTCAGCTTTTGTGACTCCAAGTCCAATACTATGTCTATAACACTTACTGGCTAGGAAGATCAGCTCAAGAAAAGCTTTATTCTTTTAACATTTATTCATTCAACAACTAGCATGTATCTATCAATAAGTATTTAAAAGCCATGTTTCACTGGTTCTTTCTTTTCTTCTCTTTTTTCATCAACACTACTATTTACCCAATCCAGGGGTGGGGAACTTGCAGCCTGAAGGCCACATCGTTGGGTGCAGCCTTTTGACTGAATTCAAGTTCAAATCCTTTTACTAAGGAGATTTGTTCTGTGAAATTTGGACCTAGTGAAAGGGCACACTTGAGGGCCTAGAAGGGCACATGTGGCCTCAAAGCTACAGGTTCCCCACCCCTGACCCAATCCATGGTCACACCTCTCCTTTCTCCCCCAAATATAAGTTCTCATTTGTAACAAATAAGCATAGTGAATGAAAACAAATGCACACATCGGCCTTGTCCCAAAATGTGCGTCTCATTCTTCACTTCCTTGTCAAGAGGTAGTAGGCCAACTTCATCAGTCTTCTGGAATTGGAATTAGGTCATTGTTTCTGCCTCTCTTTCTGCCATTTTACCACTGTCACTACAGTGACAAATGGGAAGATAGCCAGATTGGACTGAGGGGTATTTTGTATTTTTCTTTTGTTTAAGGGGCTGGAATGATCAAAGAATTCAGGAAATTCTTCGGCCCCCCGCCTTTGCTGTCCCCCATCTTTAGAATGTTTTCTCTTGTCACCTCTGCTTCTTGGACTCTTCCCTTCCAGATTCTCCTCACTTGCCTCTTTGTGATGGCCTTTTTCAATACTTCCCTTCGGGTACTACTGCTATGGAAGACTTCACAGAAGTGTGACATTTCATAACACAGCAGAATCAAGTTGTTGGATTCTAAAAAGAGCACCCTAAAATACAAGTATTTTCCTGTTGTTCTTTTTACTATGCCCTTCTTGATCGCTACAAAACAAGATGGAGTGCTTGTAAGTGTCTAAGGCCAGATTTAAAGTCTCTCTGACTACAGGTGTGGCAACTTTATCCACTGTACCACTTAGCTACCCAGCCAGGTACTTAATGTTTATTGACTGAAAAAAGCTTCTAAATTTATCATTCTCTACAAAGCATCAGTAATGGCAGGACTAAGACAATGACTTTACTTTGTATTATAAATTTCTCTCATTATGCAGAAATGCTTCAGCTTAAACAGTGAAAGCCTATTGCTTGGTTTATTCTAACAGCTTTAAGTACTGAAGGCCCAGGGAAAGACATTGTGAAAGAGGTTGTGAGAAAGTATTCCAGAGTTAGGTTAACAGTATGAACCCAAGTATGGAGGCAAGATAATGTGGCATATATGTGGAGGATCAATGAGAGTATAGCTGACTAGGGTATACTGTACACGAAGGACAAGACATAAGGGTAAGGGAATTAGTTGGGTAACAGATTGTAGAAGACCTTGAATTAAAACTCAATTAAATAAGAAGTCAAGTGAAAATTTTTGAGCAGTGATCCTAGCTATAATAGGTGATTAATCTGGTATCTTGTATAAGATGGGTTAATGTAAAAAGAACATGAAATTGAACAGAGCAGAACAGAGACATTATCTAAAATATGCCCAAATGTTGTTTCAACAAACAAGTTTCGCTCAAACAAACAAAATTCCCCAACTGAATTGAAACTTCTGTCCAGTAGTTACCACTTCAGCCATATCAATTTATTTATTTCAATTTCAAGTGTGTTAACTAGGCTATTGGCCCCCTGCTATTGACACAAAAATTCACTATTCAACAAAAACTGTTGGGAAAATTTAAAACCAGCCTGGCAGAAACTAGGCATAGAACAGCATTTCATACCTTATTCCATCATAAGCAAATTAGTGCATCGCAGAAGAAATTACCTGTTAGATCTATGGCTACAGGAAGACTATTGGAATTAGAGAATATCATTAAAATCAGTTTAGAGATGATTTAACTTAACCTCACATTTTACAGAGGGAAAAAACTGTGACTGAGAAAAAAGAAACATTTTACTTAGGCTCACACTATTAATAAGTGGCAGAACCTGCACTTAAATCCAGGTCCCAATGCAATGAATTGTCTTTGTATTACACAACATGCCTCCCATACCATAACTGTTGGCCTCACGGCCCCAATAGGCCAGAGCAAGTCACAATTTCTCTGAGCCTCTTGGTTTCTAGTCTAGGTTCATTAAGTAGAATTAATAATCATTCCTATCCCATCTCATAGGCTTGTTGTGAATCAAGTGCTTTTAAAATATAAGCCAGTATATAAAATGTGGCTATACTTATTTCAACATTTTAAGGATTTGTGATTTTATGAGTACTACCTTTACTACATACTGTGATTTTCTTTTAACATTTGTTTTTAAAACTTGAGTCCCAAATTCCCTCTCTTTCTCCCTGCCCACCCTCCTTCATTGAGAAGGCAAACATTTCCATATAAGTTATATATGTGTAGTCACGCAAAATCAATCCAATAGTCACACTGTAAAAGAAAACATAGACAAAAAAAAACCTCAAGAAAAATAAAGTGAAAAAAAAGTTGCTTCAATCTGTATTCAGACACTATCAGTTTTTTTCTCTGAGGACGATAGCATTTTTCATCTTAAGTCCTTCAGAGTTGTCATGGGATAGTTGTATTGCTGAGGATGGCTGTCATTCACAGCTGATCATCTCACAATATTGGGGTTACTTTGTACCCAGTACATTTCACTTTGCATCAACTCATGTAAGTCTTTCTAGGTTTTTCTGAGAGCATCCTGCTCATCAATTCTTATAGCACATCAGCCATCATAATTACATACCATAACTTATATTCAGCCATTCCCCAACTGATGTGCATCCCCTCAATTTCTAATTCTTTACCCCCAGAAAAGATCTGCTATAAATATTTTTGTATGTATAGGTCCTTTTTCTCTTTGTTTTTTATCTCTTTTGGGATACAGACCTAGTAGTGGTATTGCTATGTCAAAGGGTATGCATGGTTTTATCGCCCTTTGGGCATAATTCCAAATTGCTCTACAGAACAGGTTAATCAATTCACAACTCCAACAACAGTATATTAATGTCTCATTCTTCCCACATCCCCTCCAACATTTATACTGTGATTTCTTTATGCCTTAATTTTAAAGAGATTATAAATGAGTATCTAAGACTGAAAGAATTCAAACCCTGGTAGCCTACTCTAGTAAGTCTAACTCCTGAATTAATTAGGCTGGTCTTCAAAGTTATGCATACTCAAAGTCTATTATGCTCAGGTAAGACCTATTTGTACTCTTGAAGGTTCAAGGATCTAAGCTGAGTCACCCTGGCACTAATAATCTATCAGAAAAGCACATTTGTGGAAGGAAGTTGCCTCTTATTCATTAAATCATCCACACTTCGTAATTTTTAAAGCTTGGTACCATCCAGTGCCAAAGGTTAACCAACTATATGCTTATTTTCTCTTCACTCCAACCCTCTCAATGTAGAGACAATGAATTTAAGATTTAAAGCTGAATTTACAAAGTCCCAACATCCTCATCCTTTTTCAGGTGAGGAAACTTAGGCATAGACGATTTAAGTGACAAATGTCAGTCAGTGCCAGAGATAGGATAGGAACCCAGGTTATGATTCTGCATCTAGTTTTTCTTCCCCCATACTATACTTGTCAGGCCATTGAAAGTGAAATGTACTGGGTACAAAGTGCTGGATGAGATCTAACAAGACTATTTAGTTCAACTCATTTTACAGAACAACAATAACAAAATTAAAAAATTGAAATAACAAAATTGAAGCCAGAGAAGGGAAAGGACTTCCCCAGGCAGACCTAGGGAAGAGAACCTAGGTCCCTTAAGGCTTACGTCTGTGCTCTATTCCCTATGTGACGGTAGTTCTTAGTACTTTGGGTACTTTGACATGCCTACTTATTCTCTATGAACACTAGAGGAAGATGCTGCTCTTTTACTTCAGTTACAAACAGAGCACAGAGCTGAGGAGTACTAAATAACTACTCACCTTTTAATAGTTGGTTTAATAGTTGTAATGGTTGGTTGGTCATTTGTCTTTTCTCAAAGAGGACCAAAATGATATCACTATGTTGGAGTCAAGGTACAATATGTCCAACTGTGGCTGATCAGACTGATATGAGCTTGGAAGGCTCTATCACAAGTCAGGCACAAACAGTCCACATGAACATTTGGAGTGAGATGTCTCTAATTTGCACATCTCACATTTCTTTTGAGCTACTGTAGTTCTGTTTACAGTACCCAACAAGGAAGGGTAGAGTGTACTGGGTACATTTTACAAAAGGAGGAACCGAAGCTCCTATAAACGGACTTGCCCAAGGTTACATATAGAGAGAATAGGCACACAAACTCATGTTCGCTGAATTCATATCCACTGTTTTTATCCCACAAAAGCAAGACATCAAGAAGACTAAGAACCAGAGTGGAAACGATTGCTGCCTTTAATATGGAAAGGGCTATCACTTGGAGAAAGGATCAGACTTGTTCTGCTCGGTCCCAAAAGGCAGAACTAGACATAATGGGGGTAATGTAGAAAGGTATATTTTCAGAGAGAAAAACTTCCTAATAATTAGAGTTATCCTAAAGGTGAAGGGGTTGCCTAGGCAACTCTTTCTGTTCTTTATGGGCATTTTCAGGGACTTGAGGATAAGTTTTGATTATATGCCTTTTCATCTTATTACAAACTTTCTTTAGAACCTAACTCTATAACCTGCTCCCAAGATGTAACTCTATTTATAAGGGAAACTATACTAACCATTAGATCTGCCAAAGAAAAGAATGTACCGAGGTAGGTGACAGTGACTTCCCATTTACTAGAAGTTTTCAAATAGGAAATTGATGAAAACTGATTAGGGATATTATAGAAAAAGGGAGGGAGATACAGGCTTCAAGTAATGTTTGCAGATTACCTCTAAGATCCCTTCAAACTTGAAGGTTGTATGGACTATTTAACCAAGACTAGTAACAAGAAGAGAACCTTATATGATACTTAAGAATGCTTTCACATATCTCATTTTATCTTCACAAAAACCTTGTGAGGGAAACAGGGAAGGTCTCATTCAACATTTTGCAGACAAGGACAGTGAGGCACAGAAAAAGATTACGTGACGTAGTTTAAGACTAGGAATACAGCCCTGGCCTTTTGACTCCAACACCATTGATCTTTCTACCACACAGTGGCACCACATTTCCCCTATAAGGAAAGGAAAACACGAAAAAGCAAGTGGTACACACTGCCCCGTCCAAGTCAATTCAGCAAGACAGGGTGCGAGTAACTAACATCCGGTCTCCAACACAATCCACTAGAAAACAATCTTTCTTTTACTAGCAAGTTGCTGCCACTGGGACTCTTGGGACATGGCATTTCCCAGCAAAGTTATAAACAAACAGAACACTGGCTTATAGTAAATAATTTTTGTTTTTTTTCCAGGCAAAAGTTGAACAACAATAGTGGGACCAGCCAGACTAGCGGTTCACAGGAAATACTGACTGTGTCACCACTAGTCAGAGGGCTGTATGAGGTCACAAACTACTGGAGAGAAAAGCTTAAGTCATGTGCCATAGTTTCTATTCACAACATCTTTTTTGATAACCTTGTACTTTTTGGGGGGGTGGGAAAGTGCGGGAAAGTTGCATACCAATATTTAACAAAAGATTTGAAATAGGAATAGGAACTTACATTTTTTTCTTTCAATTGACAAAGCCTTCCATATTAAGATATGTTTGTATACTCAGACAAAAATCAAGTTCACAATAAAATTAAATACATGAGAAATTGTGTTTGGGATGGAGAGGGAGAGGAACTTCTGATGAAAAATAAAACAAACTGGATGAGAACAGTTTTTACTAATTCTTCATAAGACAATTTTAAAAAGGTATACTAAGTATATGATAATTCAAGAAAAGGCAATACAAACATCCTTCAGTTACTTTACTTAACTTATAAAGTATTTTGCTGACTGGTGTCCAGGACCATCAGAAAGACTGCTGTGCTGAGTCTTGAGTTACCACTTTTCATAAATCCCTGATCATACAGTAACAGAATCTTAAAGGTGAAAGGGCCTCAAAGATGTCCTAATCCAACTATCGCCATATGAATGAAACTCCTCTCTGATAAGCTATCCATTTTCTGCTTAAACACTTCAGTGCTGGAAAAAATCATTCTACCTTCAGAGACAGGCCATTCCATTGTTAGAGAGCCTGTAATAGGTGCATCATAAAATTTGTTTGTTAAGTTGAATTACCTTCTGATATTGAGCCTGTCTCTCTCTAACCTCTCTGCCTAGATTTCCTCAGTCATAAAAAAACACACCTCTCTCTAGCTGGAAAGGCAAGTTAAGAAAATAAACAGGACTCCAAGATGTACAAAGTTACCTGATAGAAAGTGAGAAACCTGGTAAGAAAGATGAAAAATGAGGATTTCTGTGCTACTGGCTGAATATCAACAACTTCATACCTAAAGTCATCATTTTTCCCTCTTGAACTTATCTTTCCTATTTCTATAGGTGGCATCACAATTCTTTCATTCACTCAGGTTTGCAAACTAGAATCTCATTCTTTCTCACTCTTTATATGCAATCAGTTGCCAAATGTTGTCCATTCTTCCTCTCTCATCCAAATCCTTCTCTCTATTTACACCGTAACAACTCTACTTTAGTCTTATATTACTTCTCCTCTCAACTATTTCAATAGCTTTATAATTTACTGTTTCCACCTTTCCCCTCTCCAACGCATCTTCCACACAGGTGCCAAAACAATATTCCTAAAAGATAAGTTGGACCATGTCACTTCTCTGTTCAAAAAATTTCAGTGTCTTGCCACTACCCTTGGGAGAGAGGTTCTTAACCTTTCGGTCTCATGTACCCCCCTTTTGGCAGTCTGATGAAGCCCACGGACTCCATCTCAGAATATATCTTTGAGGTGAGTGAAAACAAAAGCTTCTTCTTCCAAAATTCACAGACCTCTTTGGGTGCTGCAAACCTCAAGGTCAAGAACTCTTGCCATAGAATAAAACACAAACACTTCTGCTTTGCCCTTAAAAGCTTCACAATCTTACTGTAACCTATGTTTTTAATGCACATTACTCCACTTTACCTTTTCTACACACTATTCAAAATTGGTGTACTTTCCCTTTTCCATACCTTGTGACCTATGCCTGAAAGTGCTTTTCCTTCTCACTTCTGCGCCTCGAAACCCTTAGCACCCTTCAAAGACTCAGCTTAGTGCTACCAGGGAGCAGCTAGGTGATGCAGTAGATAGAACACTGGGAATGGAGTCTATAAGTGCTGAGTTCAAATTCTGTCTAAGACCATTCTTAGTTGTATGACTCTGGGTAGGTCACTTAACCTGTCTGTCTCAATTTCTTCAAATGAGTAAAGTAGGGATAATAATAGCACCTACCTTCCAGGGCTGTTGTGAGGATCGAATGAGATATCTGTAAAGTACTGGAATGTAGAAGGCACTTAATAAAGGCTTATTCCCTTCATCTATCTCCTTTAAGAGGACTTCCCTTATTTGCCCAGTGGTTACTGCTACCCTCTCTCCCAATTACTGTATATTTATTTTGTATGCTCTGCATGTACTTTATCTGTCAACATCTGCAGTAGAATATAAATTTCTTGAGAATAAGGACTATTTCTCTTCTTTATTTGTGTCTGTAGCACCTAGCAAGTACACTTTGGATCTAAAAATAATTTAGTAAATGCTTATTGCTTGATTGACTGTATAAGATGGGATCCAAGTATTTCACCTCCTTTTAAAAAGTAGGGTCAAACAAAGTAACAGTCATGTTGTGCTGTGACTAACTTTGATAGACTTAGCCCTTCTCAGCAATGCAAGCATCTAAGACACTTCCAAAGGTCTCATGATGGAAAATGCTATCCACATCTAAAGAAAAAAGTATGGCGTTTGAATGCAGATCGAAGTATACTATTTTTCTTCTGTTTTGTTTTGTTTCCTCTTTCTTGTGGTTTCTCCTACTGGTTCTAATTTTTACTTACAACATCACTAATTTGAAAATATGTTTAATAGGAAGGTATATGTATATTCTATATCAGACCGCGTGCTGTCTTGGGGAGGGAGAGGGGAAGAGAGGAGAAGAAAAATTTTAAACTTAAAAGCTTATGGAAGTAATTGTTGATAAATCAAAATAAATTAATAAAAAATTTAAAATAAAAATAAGTAATAAAAAAATAAAAAGTAAGGTCAAAGATGTATAGCAGAAAAAGACTTTAGAATCATCTATTCAAACTTTTTCTATGTGAGAAAACTGAGGCTGAGATTAAGTGACTTATCCAAGGTCACAAAGGAAGGAAATAAAAAAGGATAAACAAGGACATTCTATTATGCTAAAAGGAAACATAGACAACAAATCAAACACATTAATAAACTTATAATATCCTCCAAATACCTTAGCAAATTGATAAAGGAAACATTATCTGAGCTTCAAGAAGACAATAACACAATAGTGACAGGAGACTTCAATATCCCTTCTACCAGTTTCAGATAAATCTAAACAAAAGATAAACAAAAGAAAATATATGGAGCTGAACAAATTTCTGGAGACTTTAGCATTATGACATCTTCAAAATGGAACAGCAAAATATAAATATTTCACTGTACCACAAGGAACTTTTACAAAAACTGTCTATGTACTAGGCCACAGAGATACTGCACACAAATGCAAAAAGGGAGAAATAGCTAATACGTCCTTTATAACTTTTATATAATCTTATATACCATAACTCAATAAAAAATAGAAATTGTTCAGACTACCAAAAAAATCCAGATTCAAATGAAAATTTAACTATGAAATCTTAAAATGAATGGGTCAAAGAACAAACTATAGAAACATTTAACAACTATGTGAAAGAAAATTATGAAATTTGGTATGATGAAACATCATACCAAAATTTCTGGAATGCAGATAGAGCAGTTTTTAGGAGGAAAAAAAATCATATCCTTACAATCATATTAACAAAATAGGAAAAGGAGAGATTAATAAAGTGAATGTATACTTTTTAAAATCAGAAAAACAAATAACCCTAAAATAACAAATAAGCAAGGTGAAATCACAGCAAAACCAGAAGAAATAAAAATAATCAGAACAGACTGCACACAGTAATAATGTAACAAAACTGACAAAAAGAAATAGAGGAACACCTTCAAAAATATAAAGTGCCCAAACTATAAGAAGAACAAATAGAATCTTAAATAATTTGATCTGGTCCTGATAGAACAGTCTGTACTCATACTTCACAAATTATTCTCAAAAACTAAGAAAGAAAGCACCCTACCAGGATCCTTGAGATAAATATACCTAAACCAGGAAAAGATAAAGAAAACTATAGGCCAGTATCATTAATGAACACTGACTCAAAAAAATTTTTAGGGGGCAGCTAGGTGGCGCAGTGGATAGAGCACCCGCCCTGGATTCAGGAAGACTTGAGTTCACATCTGGCCTCAGACCAAACACTTGACATTTACTAGCTGTGTGACCCTGGGCAAGTCACTTAACCCCACTGCCTAGCCAAAAAAAATTTTTTTTACAAAAATCCTATTAAACTGACTAAAATTATGAGAGTAAAGCAAGGATGTCCACTCTCCCCACTACCATTTGATATGATTTTGGAAATGCTAGTATGAACAATAAGATAAGAGAAAGGGACTAAAGGAATAAGATAAAGACAGCAGAAGCCTAGTAACAGGGCAAGTTGCCCAGCCCAGTCCAGCACAGCCACCACAGACAGTGCACCATACAAGGGGGAAGACCAGCTGTGCTGCTAAGTCTTAGGAGTTGTTCTCACTCTTCCTCCTCTGCCCTCTTGGACTTTGGGTGTGTTTGTGGAAAAGTGTACCCCTGGCATTAGGAGGGAATGATTTGTAATCACTATTTTTATTGACAATTGAATAAATGCCTTTGTTAAAAAAAATGTGTCTCCTGGTTGTCTGTTAGGGGGAGCATACAGTTTAGGAAGATATCCACACACTGTGTTATTCATAGGACCCAGGTCATCAATAATAGGTCATTAATAATAATAATAATGATTAATAAAAATGATAAATGCAAAGAAAGAACTTCCTATCAATGAAAGTTGTCTAAGAATGAAAGTACTTCAGACAGTGAATTCCCTATTACCTGAGCTTCCAAGAGGAGGTTAAATGACAGAGATAATGCATGGGGATACATGCTTTTGTTAACGGTTAAGGTAGATTAACGACCTCGTCCAGTTCTCAGATTCTATGACTCTTAGGGATCTGATGCTAAACTGTCTCACTTAATCTCTCACTCTAAGAGTCACAGATGCCCAGATCTGCAAGGTATCATAAAGATCATCTGGTTCAACTATTCCTTCCCCTATTTTTGAAGGTGAGAAAATTATTCAGAAGGAAAATAATGTACCCAAGATCACACAACAAGGTAAAGGTAGAATGCCACGTCCTCTATGCCCAAAAGGCTATAAAACTGTGCATACCCTTTGATCCAGCAACAAACCTCTAGGTCTGTATTTACAACAGCTCTTTTTTGTGGTGGTAAAATATTGAAAATTGAGGGGATTCCCATCAATTGGGGAATGGCTGAACAAGTTGTGGAATATGAATACAATGGAATACAACTGTGCTATAAGAAATGGACAGGAGGATTTTAGAAAAAACCTGCAAAGACTTATATGAACCGATGCTGAGTGAAATGAACAGAACCAGGAGAACCCTGTACATGGTAACAACATTATGGGATGATCAACTATCTTAGACTTAGCTCTTTCTCAGCAACACAATGATCCAAGACAAGTCCAAAACACTCTTGATAGAAGATACTAAAATGCTATACACATCCAGAGAAAGAACTATAGAGTCTGAATGCAGATCAATACATACTATTTTCACTTAAAAAAATTTCTAGTGGTTTTAAACTTTTCATTCTGATTCTTCTTTCACCACATGATGAATGTGGAAATATGTTTAACATGATTGTACATGTATAACCTATCAGACTGCTTGCTGTCTTGGAGAGGGGGGAGGGAGAAAAAATTTGGAGCTGAAAATCTTAGAAAAACAATGTTGAAAAAAAAAAGATTTATTTGAATACAAACTTAACTGGAATAAAGAAAGGTCCTCCTTCACCCCCCGCTATGACTGCATTTTCCACTCCTTACCCCCTCCAAATTAAGTCAGGATTAGCTTCTCACTTTACACCCCTATCTTGAAGACTGTAGAGCCTTTCTGTAAAAGGCTCCAGTCCGGATGACTGGATCTCCCCTCGTTTAGATGGGAGGGGAAGAGACTAGATGAGATTTAAATTAGACTTACTGTTTGCACTGGGATTTTTTATATCTGTCATTGAGGGATTCATGGTTAGTTTTTGAAGACCTGCATTCAAGCATGTTTTTGAGGCCTCTATCTTCATTGCTGCTAAACCTTTGCTATCTTGGCCCATATTCTAAAGTGAGGAGAGAGAAGACAGAGCCAGAGTCTTGGGCCTGAATGGTTGTGTGGTGTGAAAGGAATCTTCTCTCCTCTTCAGTTTACAGTTCTTTTCATTTAAATCCTACTTTAAAATTTTGCTCTATTAAAAACAAATTTAGAACAGGGAAAAAAAAAAAAAGAATGCCGGTTCCTGACTCTTTCAACTGTCCCTTACTGCCACTCTAGTGAATACTATTATTACTACCTACATCATAGGATTAAAGTGAGGATCCAAATAAATAATGTAATTTAAGTACGCCATAAAACACCAGTAAGTATATTACTTCTGAATCTGACTTTCTATAATTCTATTGAACTTTTCCTAAGTCTTTAAGGTCAAAATGTACAAAAACTTCACAAGCTTTTATAAACATATACTTGACGTACATTTTTTTTTAAACAGCTGATCACCCATCCCCCAGTAAGTTTTCAACGAATTCTGGAAAACACAATGAAACCTCTGGAGGATCACTATTTCCTAAGAAGTATTTCACAACTTTGGGGAATGAAAAACTCTAGTTTGTAATACTTCTTTTCCATTACAAAAAAGGCAGACTACCATTTAATCTGTAATATGGGGCAAACCCTTCCAGGTGCTTCACTAAGCTAAAAAAGATAGAAAACTAGTTTGTTTCCATTTTTAGCTGTATACCCGCACCGCCAATTTTGGCACAGATACTGAATTTGAAATAAAAAGCTGTAGGTTCAGATGCTAACTGTCACAGATGCACAACATTGGCAAATGACTTCATCTGTTTGAGCCTCAGTTTCTTTCATCTAAATATCCACCTGAACAAGATCAAGTTATTAGCCTTAAAGTGCTTGGTAATTCTTAAGCCACCATATAGAGGTGCCAAATAGTACTTTACTTATAAGACACTATTCTAACAGAATCCTCACCTGGATTTATCTGACATAAGAAAGCCTGAGTTGGTAGATATGGTGGTAGATCTGGAATAAGGAAGGCATAAGTTCAAATCCTGTCACTCATACTATATGACCATGGCCAAATCACTTAACCCTCTGAGCCTCAATCTACGAAGTTACAGAGGTTTTGCGACATGTTGCTGTTGTCTCTTTACTAAAATTTTATTTAAAATTTTTGAATCGATGTTCATTAGGGGTCAGTCTTTTCTCTTTTTTAACTCTACTTGGCATCAAGCCCATATTTGAAGATAGAAAAATTAGACAGGATCATTCTTTTGCTATTTTTAGTTTGTGTAACATCGTAATTGTTCTTTGAATATCTGATAGTATTGGCTCATAATCCATACGCTTCTCAGGTATTTTTCTTTGGGAGTTCATTCGACTTGTTCAATTTAATTTTCTGAGATGAGGGTTTTAAATTTTTCTCTCTTATTCTGTTAATCTGGGTATTATGTTCTTGTAAATATTTATTTTAAGATTTACTGGCACCCAACTAGGGAAAATCTTTTCTAATAATGTCCTTTATTTCTTCATTTTTTTTTGTTGAATTATCCTTTTTCATTTTTGTTACTGGTAATTTGGGGGCCAATGGGTGGGATACATATGCACTGTCAAAGCTCTGAGGTGAGCTTTTTTTTTTCCCGTTACTTTTCCCGTTACTCTTTGTTCTAAGGGATTGCTCTCTAAGAAGAACAATATATTTGTTACAGCATTTATTAAGCATAATTTTTTTTAAAGCCCCATTTCTCACTCTCCAGACTGGAGAGCTTCCTCACCTTGCAAGTTCACTCTGCCGCTGGCCCTTCTCATACTGGAAGTTAACATTCCACCCCATATCCCCTTCCTCTGACTGGTTGGTTCCTCCCACAGCCTGCATTTGTTTAAAAAATTAAAAAAAAAATTTTAACATGTGTTTTTAAAACTTTGGGTTACAAATTTTCTCCCTTCCTCCCTCCCCACCCATCCTCATTGAAAAGGCAAGCATCTCGATACAGGTTACAGATGTGTAGTCATGCAAAACACTTCCACAGTAATCATCTTGTGAAAAACTAAGAATATTTCCCTTTATCCTATTCCACCCCCCATTTATTCTATTCTCTCTTTTGACCCTGTCCCTCCTCAGAAAAGTTTGCTTCTGATTATCCCCTCCCCCAATCTGCCCTCCCCTCTATCAACACCCTGCTCTCTTGTCCCCTTCCCCCCTTATTTTCCTGTAAGGTAAGATAGATTTCCATACCCCATTGTGTACGTTATTCCCTCTTTAAGCCAAATCCTATGAGAATAGGATTCACTCATTCCCTCTCACCCTCCCCCATTTCTCCTCCACTGTAAAAGCCTTTTCTTGTCTGTTTCATGTGAGATAATTTACCCCATTCTACTTCTCTCTTTCTCCTTCTCCCAGTATAATCCTCTCTCACCCCTTAATTTTATTTTCCAGATATCACCCCTTCATCTTCAACTCAACCTGTGCCCGCTATCTATCTATTCATACATATAATTTTTTCCCCTCCCACTACCCTAATACTGACAAAGGACTCATGAGTTACAAATATCATCTTTCCCTGCAGGAATGTAAACAATTCAACCTTAGTAAGTCTCTTATGATTTCTCTTTCCTGTTTACCTCTTCCATGTTTCACTTTAGTCTTGTATTTGAAAGTCAAATTTTATATTCAGCTCTGGTCTTTTCCTCAGGAATGCTTGAAAGTCCCCTATTTCACTGAATGACCATTTTTAACCCTAAAGGATTATACTCAATTTTGCTGGGTAGGTGATTCTTGGTTATAATTCTATCTCGTTTGCCCTCTGGAATACTGTATTCCATGCCCTGCAGTCCCTTAACGTAGAAGCTGCTAAATCTTGTGTTTTATCTTGTGTTATATCCTGATTGTGTTTCCACAATACTTGAAGTGTTTCTTTCTGGCTGCCTGCCAATATTTTCTCCTTGACCTGGGAATTCTGGAATTTGGCTACAATATTCCTAGTTTTCCTGATCGGTGGATTCTTTCAATTTCTATTTTGCCCTCTGGTTCTAAAATATCAGGGCAGTTTTCCTTGAGAATTTCTTGAAAGATAATGTGTAGGCTCTTTTTTTGATCATGGCTTTCAGATAATCCAATGATTTTTAAGTTCTCCCTCCTGGATCTATTTTCCAGGTCAGTTGTTTTTCCAATGAGATATTTCACATTCTCTTCTACTTTTTTCATTCTTTTGGATTAGTTTTACAGTGTCTTGATTTCTCATATAGTCACTAGCTTCCAATTGCTCCACTCTAATTTTTAAAAAAGTATTTTCTTCAGTAAGCTTTTGGACTTTCTTTTCCATTTGGCCAATTTTGCTTTTTAGGGCATTCTTCTCCTCATTGGCTTTTTGGACCTCTTTTGCCATTTGGGTTAGGCTATTTTTTAAGGTGTTATTCCTCTACTTCTCTTACTTGTTTCTCAAAATCCTTTCTGAGCTCCTCCATAACCTGGGACCAATTCATATTTTTCTTGGAGGCTTTGGATATAGGAGCTTTGGCTTTGTTGTCTTCTTCTGGTTGTATGTTTTGATCTTCTTTGTCACCAAAGTAAGATAATATAGTCTGACTCTTTTTGAGCTGCTTGCTCATGATCCCAGCCAATTACCTGAGTTATAAACTCTTTGTTAAGGTAGGAATCTATTTCCAGTGTGGAGAATGTACTGTCCCAAGCTTCAGGGTTTTGTGCAGCTGTTTTCAGAGATACTTCTAGGGATCTGTAAATTTTCAGTTCTTCCAAGGTACTATGATCAAGGGCAAGGTATTTACTCCTTTCCTGTCCTGTGCTCTGCTCTATGAGGGACCATGAGCACTCTTTTCTGTCTTAGAACTGTGAGAAGGATTTCCTCTCCACAGCCACTACAAGTTCCACCATGCCAGCGCTCCTCCTCGCTCCAGGACTGCCACCCAGAACTGTGACCCAGATCCCAAGCACGGGCAAAGCAAGAGAATCCTATACCAGGAGAGAGATCCCTGCAATCCCCCTCTGATCAGCTACTGGATTCCCCCTCAGTCTGTGGGCCAGAAGCTCTGGAAGCAGCCGCTGCCCTGGGGCCACGCTTGGGGAATAGGGCTGGGACCCAGGGCTTCTCTCTCACCACAGAAACAGACTTTTCCCACTGACCTTCTAAGTTGTCTTTGGCGTTCATGGGTTGAGAAGTCTGGAAACCACCACAGCTGCCTGTGATTCAGTCCTTTGAGGCCTGCTCAAGGTTCCCTGTGGCCTGCACGCCCATGCCAAACTGCATTCCTCTCCTGGCCCAGCGTGATACACCTTTCTGATCAACCATCCTGGTTGTGTTGGGCTGAAATTTGTTTCACTTTGTCTTTTTGTGGGTTCTGCTGCTTTAGAATTTGTTCAGAGCCATTTTTATAGGTATTTGGAGGGGTTTGGGTGAGAGCTCAAGCAAGTCACTGCTTTTACTAGTCATCTTGGCTCCATCCCCCCAGAGCCTGCATTTTAAGACCTGTCTAAGCCAGTTACGTCTTAATTCTTCTCCAGTCTACTTCTGATTCACCATCTCCCCATGCCTAAATCAGGGATCGCTTCACAGTCAGTTCAGTCAACAAACATTTGTTAACCATCTACTATGTTATGTGCCAGACACAATGGTAAATGTTGAGGTTACTCTCAAGGAATTTGCGGTCTAAAGGCATGCAAATAACTATACAGAGTAGAGATTGGAGATAATCAATAGAGGGAAGGCACTAGCATTAAGGGGATCAAGAATGGCTTCTAGAGAAGGTGGGATTTTAGCTGACACAAGAAGGAAGCCAGGGAGGTCAGGAGCCAGATGAAAAAGAAAAAATTTCAGGCATGAGGAACAGGCAGTGAAAATGACCAGAGCTGGGAGATGGAGTGTCTTGTTCGAGGAATAGCAAGCAAGCCACTGTCACTGGATCAAATAGTAGCAGCAGAGGTGTTGGATGAAGGCTGTTGGTAAACTGAAGAAAGACTAGAAAGATAGGAAAGGAACAAGGTTATGAAGGGCTTTAAATAAGAGAGATTCTAAATTTTATTGTGACATGGCCAAAACTGCAACTGAGGAAGATCAACATGATAGCTGAGTCAGGTTGATGAACTATTGTAGGGAGAGACTTGAAGCACAGAGATTCACCAGGAGGTTACTGCCACTAATCAAGGATTGAGGAGATAAGGACCTATACTAGAGAAGTGGGAGTGTCAGAGGAAAGAAAGGAGCCTTATTCAAGAGATGTCATGAAGAAATCAACAGTATTAGGCAATAAGATTACATTTGGAAGTGAGCAGTCCTCCCCCATAGTAGTTCTTTGCTATTAAAACAGCAACACATTTTTCTAATGCTTTAAAGAATTACAAAATACTTTCTTCACAACTACTGTGAGGCATGAGAATTATTTCCACTTTAAAAATGAGGAAACAAAAACGAAACTAATCCAACAGAAGTTACTTGTCCAGTGTCTACCAAAAAGACAAGTGAGATTCAAACAAGGTCTTCTGAAACTAAGTACAAGGTGCTTACTATAATATCACTTTCCTACACAGAGACTGAGAGGGATCAGATCTGTTAGAAATTTTTTTACATTTTCTTTATAAAAATTTATGCTCAATAACAATCTTGGAGAGAAGACCTGGGTACATGCCTTGACTGTTACTTTTTAGCCTTCTGACCCTGACAAGTCACTTCCTCTCTCACGGGGTGACTGGGATCAACAAATAAAATACTGAATCCATCAAGTGTTATATAAGTGTACTTATTATTCTTTCTATTAGGGTAATAGTAAAAAAAAAATGCTGGAGGGGTCAGAAGATATGGATTCTAATGTTGGTTCTATTATAAAAATTTTATATGACTCTTGGGGAAGTCATTTCTACTCTCTAAATCTTAGAGTCCCTTCCCCCCCCCCACTCTTTACAATAAAGATTGAGAGAGATGTTCCCTAAGGTCTCCTCCTTTTATTATTATTCTAATTAGCTTCAGCTAAATTGTTGTAATTAAGTGATATCATGGGACTAGGGTGAATAGGCATGTCTGTTAGGAATCCTACTTGCCAGAAGCTATCTTTGGCTTAGGTAGCTGCTGGGTCTGGTTTTCCAAATCAGGAAACAAATCAAATGTCTAAGCCCGTTTGTAAAAAGCACCTTAGAACATCGCACGCCTTCAGATGAATCAGAAATAGATCTTCACAGCTCTCAAAGCAAAGTCTCATATTGGAGAATGGTACAACATTCTTAGAGAAGGGTGTGAAATACCAACATATAGGTTGTGTTTGACTTAAACACAGGCTATAAATTTATCTGGCTGATAGAAACATACTATTTTGCTATAATCTGAATGCCTTCGGGGCTAATGGACTTTTAGTATAGTGAAGTGGTTTTTAATAAAAGTTTTTTATAATCTTCACAGGAAGTTGCAAACTAAATGTTTCTACAGAGAAGCAATCTTCTCATTGCATAATGCAGCAACTTCTTAGGAGAACATACTCTAGGGTTACTCATGAGTGATGAACACTTGGCATTAAAGACTGGAAAGAGTAAGCTCAAGACTTTCACTTGAACATTGTATGCATATATATTTCTCAATCAGACTCAAAAGAGTTTTAAAACTGTATTTGGCCCTAAGGGCATTTCCAAACAATAATAATTCTTGTAAATGAAAAAGAGTGGAGTAGTCACAGACAATAGTAACAATAATGGGCATTTATACCTTGCCTTGCACTATGCAGAGCTTGTTCCTCACAACCCTTAGCCAAGCAGGTAGCAGCCTCATTTACCAGGAGGAAAACTGTAGCAAAGAAGGTTAATGACATGTCCAAGGTCACAAACTAGGAATATAAGGCGCAGGATTCAAATCCAAGTGATTTTACTTCTCTGGGCTTTAGTTTAATAAGATTATGAGATATAAAACGGAAAAAAGCTGAAAGACCATGCAGTACAGCTCCAT
Organism: Vombatus ursinus; assembly: GCF_900497805.2. Taxonomy (NCBI): domain Eukaryota; kingdom Metazoa; phylum Chordata; class Mammalia; order Diprotodontia; family Vombatidae; genus Vombatus; species Vombatus ursinus. The sequence continues at coordinate 4,154,809 of NW_020945014.1, read as the reverse complement.
CACTGTCCAAATGAAAAAAGGCTGGGGTAAGAAGGGATCAGACTACGGACTCCCTCAGGTCCCTGCCAACTCAAATTCCATCACAACAGCTACAAAACACATCTGGACTCAAGACTCAGCTCCAGACTCCAAGTAAACAAGAATGAATAAAAAAATCATCTGTTAATTAGGTGCTAACTTTGTGCCAGGGCACTGGGGGACACAAACACACAGCGGAGCAAGGGCAGTTTAGCTAAGACCACAAACATATATGAAGAGTGGTGGTCAGGGAAGGGTGAAATTATAGGATGGTGAATGGAGCCCCAGAGGACTTGTAGAAAGAGCTGGGAACTTAAAAGTCAAAAGACCTGGGTTTTAATTCAGAGCTCCAGAGATGGGCTTAATCTATGCCCTACTTACCTCACAGCTATACTGACAACGCTACCAAATAATGAATGTCAAAGGGTTTTTGTGACAGTAAAATGTCATCTTAATGAAAACTACTACAATTAATAAACTTACAAACAGTAGATCTTCCTCAGCATCTGGTGCCTTCTTTACTCTGGAACACCCTCTCACTATGCCTGCCCCCTTCTCCTACTGGTGAGTTCCTTCCAGGGCCTCTTTTTGAGGCCAAACCCAGGCTGATCGTTTTTCATTCACTTCCTGGTTGCGCTTGACCCTCAAGTTCAACACTATATCCTAGCCCAGGTAGCTCCTCTTTTTAACTGCTTTTTATGTGCTTTCTCCACCATTAGAACACAAGCTCCCTAAGGACAGGGACTGTCTTTTTATTTGCACAGTCATCCTTCAACATTCAAGGTTTCCATTATTCACAGGTTGGCCATTGATAATTAAAAGGGAGTTTTTGGAGATTTGTGGCATACGAAGGAAAACAACATAGGACAGTGTTTATGTAAAGAAAACAAAACAAAAAAATTTACTAAGACATAAATATATAAATACCATATAATTAATATTAATCTAGTTTATCATTGACTACCATAAGTATGCACACATATATGTATTATGAAGTTAAATTTTGTCAAAAGTTTCAGTGCACTAAAGCTATAGACTCTCTTTAGGAATGCCTCTTCTTTGTCTCTGTACCATCCAGACTCAGTTACATGATGTTCTCTTGCAGTGATGCAGTGATCTTTTTGTATCCTGCTCTCAGAAGGAAATCTGAAGCAGTATTGGTGACTGAGCATAGTGCATTAGATCCTAATCTCTCTCGTGTAGAAATCACAACTTTTTTATAGGTGCAGTTTATTGTTCATTAATAATCAGAATTATTAATAAATGTCTGAGGTGGGGCCTACAGTTATTGAGTTTTTCACATCTGTGGGGGTCTTACATCCCTATTTGAGGGACAAGTATATTTATTTACATCACCAGAGTTCAGCACAAGATACAAATATATAGTTAAGTGCATAACAAATACTTGTCTGCCTACCAAACATACTCCAAATCCTCATTTGCAAAATTATCTGGTCCTACTTCAGGAAGCTGGTCAGGTAGGTGGTGCTAGGCCTGAAGTCAGGAACCAGGCCTTTCCCACTAAGATCTTCACATGAGCAAATTAAAATGAGCCATAACCTGAGAATCTTATTCATACAATCAAGTTCACATAATTTTTTAAAAGTTGTGGGAAATTCCACTTTTTCATAGGTTCAAAGCAAGATAGATGAGTTTTACCCTTGAGAGTGTGGGAGTTAGATTACCTAACTTTTAATATTCAATGTTCTAAGGTCTCTTCCATCTCTGACACATGATTCTATGAAAAATGAATATAAGACACAATCAATTAGGAGGTAAGTTCCCTACTTCTATTTTACTGACTGGGTGATTACTATGTGAATATGACTTAACTACTCTACATAAGTTTTTCACATTTTGGGGGAAACCAAGACAAGACAATCTAATTCATTAGCCAAATACCCACTGCAAATTATTATTTTTCCCCTTTTATATAATTTTCTTTCCCTGTCAACTCCCTCTTAACATTAACTTTCCCTCCTCCAACACAAACACACACACAATTTCCTGAGTCCAAAATGAGAACAATAAAATGGGGAAAAACTTCCCCCTTCCCAAGGGAAAAATATTATCTGGAAAAAATCCCAGAAGGATTTACAAATCTGAGAATGGCTGTTCCAATTCATGTTGAATATGACTCACAGAAACTGAGTTTACTTACTGTTTCTATTCAAAGAGGAGTATTCTTAATCAGCCAGTGTTCCATAGCATTTTTCCCAAAAAAACTTTAAAAAAGTTTTACCTATGTTCCGGTCTGATTAAACATCTGAGACTATTTGTTAAATGAATAAGCCTACCCCACAAAAGTGACAAGAACAAGAAGTTACCTTCTCTTCCAGGAAAGATTACATCCAATTTACATTAAACAAACATTGATTGGGTATCTACACTGTATGTTGGGGCTAGACCTTGGACAGGATGCAGAGATGAACAAGTCCCAGTTCAAGCACTCATAGAAATTCTAATCAACATAATACTGGGAGAAGGAAGGCAAAAGAAAATAACAGAAATGACCTTACTGGTCAAACTATATAGGCTTCATACTAAAACAATCACATTTCTCTGCAATACCTCATACAGATATACTATTGATAAGTAAAAAGCAACTAAGTGTTATTTTTTCATCCTGACCCATGATTTCATTAGTATTGGAACTCTTAATGGAGAAAACCCATCTACTAATGCAGATCTGAAACTTTTCTATAACTTAATGGTCTTAGAAGGATACCTGGAGTTAAGACATTAACTGATTTGATCATGTTTAAAGATGCACTAAAGCTTTTCACTTCATATCTGTGACTAATAAAATACAAAGTCATTTAAGAATATTATTAAATTCAGGGCAGCTAGGTGGTGCAGTGGATAGAGCACTGGCCCTGAAGTCAGGAGGACCTGAGTTCAAATCCGCCCTCAGACCAAACACTTGACACTTACTAGCTGTGTGACCTTAGGCAAGTCACTTGACCCCAATTATCTAAAAAAAAAAAAAAAAAAAGATTAAATTCATTGTAGCTCTTTGACAAAGATCATACCAAGAATTAGAAAGGATTTAAAAGCCTCTACAATCCAATATGAAGAAGAATCCCCCTCTGCAACATATGATGACAAGTGATCATCTAATCTTGAAAACTTACATTGAGAGGGAACTGTGTGAGTATCCACATTCCACTGGGACAGCTCTGAGGAGAAGGATGTGCTTTCTTTCACCAAGCTTAAATTTACCTTTGTGCAACTTTTGGTCCTAATTCCCTTTGGGTGGGTGAGACCAAGCAGAGGAAGCATAGGCCTCCTTCCACATACTCATATACTTGAAGACCATTATTAGCCACCTGTCAATAGTCTCTTTTCTAGGCTAAACATCTCCAGGTTCCTTTAATCAGTACTCAAAGTAAACAATCTCCAATCTGACCAAACATGATTCTGGCCATCTTTCTCTTTATTTTTTCAAGCAGCAGATACATATAGTTCAACTATTATCATGGTTATAAGGGTCTGAAATCTGATGTTAAAAGGGGGTTTTCGTGGATAGAAAAACTTGGGAATCATTGTTCTATATAATGGGTATGTCATAATTGAGTAGCTTAATTAGAATTTCAAAACTCTTACTCACCCATTTTATCTCCAAATATCCCTCTTTTTGATATTCCTATGTCTGTTATTGATGCCACCATCAAAGCGACATGTCCATAAAGCACCAATGTTCAACACACCTATTTTTAAGCCGGCCTCTTATTCCCTACATCTAATCACCAAATCACATGCATCCTATCTCAGCAATCTCTCCCATTTCCCCTCTTTCTGCATTGTCATTATAACCCCTCCTTTTCCAGGTCCTAGTCAATGTTTTCCCAAATGTTATAATATATATTGTCTCCTTGCTTAAATGTAGCTTCTTCAAGGAGATTCTTCACAGCACTATGGGATTTATCTTCCTAAAGCCTAACTCTGATTATATCACTTCCTTGCTGAAAAAGCATAAGTTATTTAGGGTCAAGTAAAGTAGTCTGCCATTCAAAGGATGTAAAAAAGTTCTATAGCACTATTTGTCTTTTAATCAAAGAAAAGGTGAGATTATGTGTTTGATAATACTGTGGGGAGGATTCCCTGTGGGGGCTGGACTGTAAACCTATTGGATTTAAAGCTGAGACTTTTAAAAATTATCTAGACTAGCTGGGTCATGTGACCAACAAGATAGTGAACCAAATCTTTTCTTTGATCTTCACAACCCCTCAAAACCTTCCAATATAGATATGCATCAAAGATAAAACAAGTTGTGCTGTCTCTATGGTCTAAAACACTAGGAACTCCAAAGGTAGGGGGGGAAAAAAACCAAAACTCCATGAACTAACACCTCCTAAAGCTCACTCAGTACCATGCTATCAGCACTGAGGCTGTACTAGCTAACCTAATCCAGGGACTTACAACAAAAAGATAACCTCACATCTTAGTCACCACCCCCTTTCCATTACCATGGAGATTCACACTCCAAACTGCAGACATCTGCTGAGGCAGTTAGCACCACAACAGCACTCTTATGTTCCAAAAGGTCTCTGCAAGAGAGCAGTGGAACAGAGGAAAGTGGCAAGACATATGTCTACACTCCTTAGAAAAATCCTCTCAAAGGATGCCCATCAATTGAGGAATGGCTGAACAAGTTGTGGTATATGAATGTAATGGAATACTATTGTGCTATGAGAAATGATGAGCAGGCAGACTTCAGAAAAACCTGGAAAGACTTGCATGGACTGATGCTGAGTGAGGCGAGCAGAACCAGGAGAATGTTGTACACAGTAACAGCCATGTTGTGCAATGACTAATGTTAACAGACTTAGAACTATGGAGTTTCAATGCAGATCAAAGCATACTATTTGCTATTTTTTCTTTTGTTTTCTCTTTCTTGTGGTTCCTCCTACTGGTTCTAATTCTTCCTTACAACATCACTAATGTGAAAATATGTTTAATAGGAATGTATAGTATAGCCTATATCAGATAGCCTGTATCTTAGGATGGGAGGAGGGGAGGAAGGGGGAGAAAAATTTAAAACTCAAAAGCTTATGGAAGTGATTGTTGATAAATCAAAATAAATTAATTAAAAAAAAGAAAAAGAAAAATCCTCTCAAGTTGCAATATTACCAGCATGGCAGTACTATGAAATGCAAGGCCAAAAAACCGAGGTAATAACAGTGAATGGGACAGGATACTTTCTGTATGGGGAGCTGTTCAGTACTCCACTAACCCTGAGCAAAAGAGCAAAGCATCCAGCTAGGGCCAGATCTGTTCTTCCAAAAGTCACTTGAGGCATAGACCTTGAATGGTGAACCATGACTCACCATCATGGGAGGAGGCTGAGATGCTTTGAAATCCAGCCCCTAGGGAAACCAATATCAGAGGGGAAAAGTCAGAAAATGAGCAACAGGGAGAAATAAAGGGAGAAAAAAAAAAAAAAATTATGAAAGATCACTGGAAGAAGAAAATACAAAGACTTAGAAAATAATATACAGGAAAAACATTAACAACAGAAGGAAATATGGCCTGCAGACCTAGCAAATCACTTTAGACCTTTGTAAATTAGTACTGCAAAACAAAGGAAAATGACTCAACACTTGATGAGACAGAGGACTCTGGAATGCGAAGAGGACATGGAACCTTAACATGCTGTGGAATGTGAAGAGAATATGGAACCATAACATGCTGTTCCTGAGTAGTTTAAAAGAGAAATGAAAATTATGAGAGTAAAATTTGTGCCCTGCAAGGTAGAACTGACAGAATAGAATAACTTTAATCTGTGAGGGCAAGTCTCATCAAAGAAACAAAAGAAAGAACAACTAATTACAACTACACTAAATGCAACTACATAGAAGTGAGCAACAATCTAAAAGAACAAAAAGCATTAGTATTAATGTTCTCTACACAAGCAGACAAGAGGCAGGGACAAATTAAGGATGACATCTCCCAAAAAAAAGTCAAAACCTGGAACACCATAATGCAACATAACAGAAGAAAAATGCCCAGAACTGACAAACTCAGAAAATGAAGTAAAAGTTTGTACAGATTACCTCTAAAAAAAAAAAAAAAGATTTATATAGTCCAACAATTTCATTAAGAGGAAAGCAGGGAGGAACAGCTAACTTAGGTGGAGCAGAAGATAGAACACCAGTCCTGGAATCAGAAAGACTTCCCAGCTTTATGATCCTGGGCAAAACACTTAGCCTATTTGCCTAAATTTTTTCAACTGTTAAAATGGGGATTAAAAAAAAAATCACCTACTTTCCAAGGTTGTTATGAAGATAAAATGAAATCATAACTCTAAGGCATTCAGCACAGTGTCTGGTACATTTTTTGCTGTGGCTGTTTACTCATTTCAGTCATGCCCAACTCTTTGTGGCCCTATTTGGGGTTTTCTAGGCAAAGATAGTAGAGTGGTTTGCCATTTCCTTCTCCACCTCATTTTACAGATGAGGAAACTGAGACAAACAGGGTTAAATGACTTGCCCAGGGTCATACAATTAGTAAGTGCCCTGATATAAACTCAGGAAGATAAGTCTTCCTGACTCCAGGCCCATGCTTTATCTACTGTGCCATCTAGCTGCCCACATGGTCTGGCACATAGTAAATGGTAACTGCCTGTATAGCACAAATTAAGTGCTACATGAATGTTAGCTATTATTATTAGCAGCAACTCTGAGGCAAGCAGTATAAATGTCATTCCCATTTTCCAAAGGAAAATAATAAAGCTTAGCATGTAAATAACTTGGGTTTGCTAATTGTTGTCCTTCGTTCTTGAAGAGGACCAAAATTACATCACTATGTTGGGGTCAAGGTACAGTGTTACAGTGTATCCGATTGTAGCTGATTAGACCAATACAAATTTGGAAAGCTCTATCACAAGTTGGGCACAAATAGTCTATATGAACATTTGGAGAGGAGATGTCTCTAAATGTGCACTTCTCACATATCTTTTGAACTACCTCAATTCTGCTTCACTCATAGAAGCACAATACCTTCTTTGATGCAGGCACGCCATGCTGGGCAGTCCTTCGTCAGTGCCTCCCATGTCTCACAATTAATTCCAAAGTTCTTCAGAGAGACCTTGAGAGTGTCCTTGTATCACTTCTTCTGTGATCACCTCCATGTGGGCACTTGTCTTACATGAGTTCTCCATAAATGGTCTTAGGCAAACATATGTTTGGTATTTGAAAGACATGGCCAGCTCATCAGAATTGTGCTATCTGCAATAGAGTTTAAACACTTGGCAGTTCTGCTCAAGAAAGGATCTCATTGTCTGGTACCTTATCTTGTCAAGGGATCTTCAGAAATCTCCCTAAGACAATTCAAATTTAAGTGGTTCAGTTTCCTGGCTTGGTACTAGTATACTGTCCAGGTTTCACAGGCATACAATGATAATATCAGCACAATGGCTCTTCAGTTTGGTAGGCAGCCCAATATCTCTTCTCTGCCACACTTTGCTTGGGAGCATCCCAAATACTGAGCTAGCTCTGGCAATGCATGCATCAACCTCATCATCTATGAGAAGATCTCTGAAAGTATACTGCCACAGCATTCAAAATTTCGCCATTTGTTTTAACTGATGGTTCCATGCATGGATGGTGTAGTGTTGGCAGGTGGAGAATCTGTTTTCTTGGTGTTAATTATTAGGCCAAAATTAGCACAAGCAGCAATCAATCCATACTTTGTTGTATCTCAACCTCAGAGGCTGCATTGAGTGCATAATCATTTGCAAACAAAAAATCACACACCAACTCTCCTTCCACTTTATTCTTGGATTATATAATTTCCCATCAGTGCAGTAACTTTTTTTTCCTCATTGAAGGCATTTGACAACATTGCTGAAAGCCCCGTGCTAAAAAGCATGGGAGAAGGTGACTTGTACAGGAGGCTGTAGCTACTGAGCGACACGGGAGGTATCCAGTTTTCTCTGTCACCCTTCGAGTCAGATTTTGTGCAGTCAAAATCACGACACACAAATTCACACACAATGACATGGCTATTCCTTTTTATGAATGCCTGGCATGTTAGATATCACTTCAGGCATGTGGTCAGAAAATACCTTTTTATATCTCCAGAGGCGGTCAGTTGAGACAATGTCCAAAACCCTGATCTGGGCTTCAAAGATAAGTTTGTGCACTATAATGACTCAAAGAGAATACAAAAACAGCAGTAAATTGTTGCACAGAGGGCAACACTTGGATCTGAGCTGCAAGCTTTGCCACTTACTCTGAGTAAAATTTGATTTCTCTTTCCTCAGACTCAAGTTTTTTTTTTTTCATCAATAATAAGGTTATTAGGGGGCAGCTAGGTGGCGCAGTGGATAGAGCACCGGCCCTTAAGTCAGGAGGACCTGAGTTCAAATCCGGCCTCAGACTAACACTTGATACTTACTAGCTGTGTGACCCTGGGCAAGTCACTTAACCCCAATTGCCTGAAAACTAAAAAAAAGAAAAAATAATAATAAGGTTATTAGACCAGATGATCTCTAAGGTCCCCTATTTTCTAGATCCTGTGATTTTAAGGACAGAGCCCTGTTTTAAAATGATGAAACAACAATAAAAAAGCAAAGTCAGAATTAGAGAAACAGAAAACGGGAAGTGAAAAAGCAAGATCATTTAAAATTTTAGGTGAAGCTAAGCTTATAAGAGAACTGAAAAATTGGAAAATAGTTTTCAGACCCAGTGTGACAATCTGTAAGAAAAATTACTATTAATATTTATTTTAAGAGATAAGGTCTCAATTTAGCACCCAAAATGTGTGAATGGCAAGAACCCAACTTCAAGCCTCTCCTCATCCCTCTTAGTAGTTCAAATCTGGCCTCAGAAACTCACAAGCAGTGTGACCCTAGGCAAATTACTTAACCTATGTCTGCTTCAGTTTCCTCATCTGTATTATGGGGAAAATAAATAGTACTTACTTCACAGGATGGTTGTGAGGATTTGAGGATGCAATGAGAGAATATTTATATAGCACTTACAAATCTTAAAGGGTAGGGAAATGTGGAGGAAGAAAAAAGGGAAGAGTCCCCTACAAATTCATATTATGTACCATTAACTAGGCCCTCACTGCAGCAAGGAAAACATTCTCTTCCTCCCTGATATGATATCCTGCTTTCCACAGTTGTTACTGACCTCCTCTCTATTCAGGCCAACTAAAGTATTCCCTCCCCCCTTCCATATAAGCTGCGGACCCTGCCTCATATTTTACCTTAAAGCTGAGGTCATTCTCAAGTAACTTATGTCTCATTATTCCAACATCTATCTTTCCCCTCTATCTTTCCTTCATTGATTTTAGATGAACAAGTGGTGTGCTCAGTTGGTCAACAAGCACTTACTACAGGTACGTAACTCTGCTAAGTGCTAGGGATATTAAGAAAAGGCAAAAACAATTCTTGGTGCCAAGGAGCTTATGTTCTACTATGGAAGACAGTAAGATAACAACTATGTACATATAAGATATATAACAGGGTAAATGGGAGGAAACTTTAGAACGCAGGATTTAAGTTGAGTTTTGAAGGAATCCAGGGAAGTAAAAAAGCAGAGGTTAGATAGAAGAGAATTTGAGGCATGGAAACTGCCAGTGAAAAGGCATAAAGTATGGTGTCGGAAGAAGAAAAAGGGCAGTGCCATTAGATTGTGGAGGTAGGAAGGGGCCAAGTTGTGATGGGCTTTAAAAGCCAAGTGAGATTTTGTATTTGATCTTGGAAGTTAAAAGGAGCTATTAGGGTTTATGTGGGTGGGGTAGGAGAAGAATGAACTAGAGCAGAGTCTTCCAGTCTGTCTGGAAACATGTTTTCAGTTATCATCTCACTTGGTGATCTGAGCAGCTCCTATAGGTTTAATTATTATCTCTATGCAGATAAACCCCAGATCCATATTTCTAGTCTTTTTCTCTCTCCTGAACTTTAGTCCCATATCACCACTGAACATCTGGAATTAGATGGAAGCTCAAACTCAACATTTCCAAAACAGAACCAAACCCTCTCTTCTCACTAAATTCCCTATCTCAGTCAAGGGCAATACGATCCTTCTAGTCAGTAAGGTGCCTCAGCATCATCATCGAATCTCCTTTCTCACTCACCCTACATATACAAAATCTTGAATTACCAAATCATGCTGTTTCTATCTCCACAGCATCTGTTGTATACATTTATTTCTCTCTACTTACACAGTCACAAACTCACTTCAACTCCTCATTACCTCTCAACTAGACTGTGGCAACAGCCTTCTAACTGACACCTTACCGCAAGTCCCTCCCCATTCCAATCTCTCTCCCCAATTCCAATTTAGCTGCTAAGGCGATTTTCTGTGTTCTAAGGTGTTGTTATGATCATGTCAGCCAACCCCCTAGCCCAACCAACTCCAGGACCTCTGTATTACTCCAGGATCAAATATGAAGTCAATGAGGTGGTACAGTGGATAGAAAATGGCTTAGAATCAGGAAGGAGTTGATGCCATCTCTTACTGTGTGACACTAGGCAAGCTACTTACCGTATTTCCCTCAGTTTCCTCAACTGCATTGGGTACAATAAAAGTACCTATCTCCCCCAGGGTTGATGTGAGGATCAAATCTGATATTTGTAAAGTGCTTTGCACAGTGTCCAGCACGTAGGAGTTTAGTAAATGCTTGTTTCCTTCCCTCTTTCCCGTTTGGAACTAAAAGCTCTTTATAATTTGCCTTTCTCTTTCTTGTTTTCTTATATTCTACTACCCTCCATACAATCTACAATCAAGTCCAGCTGCAGTGACTCTACTTGAACATGGTATCGTTGGCTGTCTCCTCCACCTCTTAGTTCCTCTGGTTTTACTCAATCCCACCTTTTGCAGTTGGCTCTTCTCAGTCCCCCTAGCTGCTAGTGTCTTCCTCTCTCATAATGCCTTTCAGCTCTGTAAGAACCTAGATGTACCTAATTATTTGTATGTCTCCTCCACTGAAATGTAATATCCTTGACGGCAGGGATTGGTTTTGTCCTTCTTTTGTGTCCTAGTACTTAGCATAGTGACTGGCACTATGCTAAAGGAAAAATTAGCCCAAGGAAAAGTTTACTGGAGTAACAAGTTCATTCTCATGCTAACTTCAATGTAGTACAAGCCAAGTTACAAATTTCTAGGGCATAACTATAACAATTAAAGACTCATACTTGCCTTGACAGAGAAATCAAGGCAGGTAAATAGAGATTTAGAGAATGAAGAGTATTGAAGGATTTAGATTACTGTACCAGACAATACGTGATGTTTCAATATCATAACTCTCATTAGACAACTTCAAAAATGGAACTTTAATGTTATAAACAGAAAGACATTAAAAGTTTGCATAAGTCATCTTAACATTTTTTACTGATTGAAGAGCCAAACTGATTTCATTCCAAACTAGTTTGATCTGAATTAAGTTTTCTATACTTAAAACCTAAATTTTGTGTGTCCAATTATTTCTTTATGCACTAGAAATTTGTAACGTGCCTTATAACTTGGCCAAGCTCGAATCTGTCTGTACTCTTCCTACTTCCCAACAGAACAAAGATAATGAGTAAACATTCATCTGGAACTGAACACTTTTCTTCCCTCAGACAGCTGCCACCCTATTCCAGGTCCTCATAAGGAACCTCCTGAGGGCTCTGCCTCAAATCTCTGCCCATCCCAACCCACCTTATACATGGCCAAAACTATTTTCATATCTGACCTCATTACTCTTTTACTCACTTAACTCCATGTTATCTATAGGATCAAACATAAACTCTTCTGTTGGGCATTTAAAGCCCTTCCTAACCTAACCTTGCAGAGTTATGACATAGTACTATACTCTTTCCTTAACTCTTTGTTACTGTTCTTCACACAGGATCCTCCATTTTCCATCTCTGTACCTCTACACAGACTATCCCTCCAGTCTTGAATGTATCCTCTCCTCATCTGCCTCATGGCTCCATACTTTCCTTCAAGGTTCTTTAAGGGCCAGCTTCAAGTGCCTTTTCCACTTAAACAACCTTTTTAAAATTTTGTTTGTTATCTATATATGTTCGTATTTTTGCATCACCCTCTTCACCCTTTACAATGCATGCTTCTTTCAGGTTGAGTCTATTTGGGGTAATTTTTTTTTCTGTTCAATAAAACTTGGCACAAAATAAGAATCTGACAATTGTCTGATTTGATTGACTATGAACTCCTTCCATTAGGCAGATCAAAACCTATCTATAACTTATGGCCTCATAATGCTGTCTGAGGCTCAGAGAGGCCCATGGTCACTGATTTATAAGCAGTAAGAGTAGCAGCTATTTGTGAATGAAGAAGTATCCCACATTCCACTAAAGTTAAACAACAATATTACATGCCTTAAATAGAACACTACAGGGGCAGCTAGGTGGCGCAGCGGATAGAGCTCTGGTCTTAGAGTCAGGAGGACCCGAGTTCAAATCCAGCCTCAGATACTTGACACTTACTATCTGTGTGACCCTGGGCAAGTCACTTAACCCTGACTGCCTCACCAAAAAAAAGAGAACCCTATTATTTAAAATTCTAGATCACCATTGTCTTTCTCTTATCCAAATAATTTATATTTTTCTTTTTTTTTCCAGTCAAAAAAAGGTTTATTAAAGATCTCCCATATTAGCCAGACTCTTAAGGAATCTAAGCATCTGCGAGCTATTGGCTAGATTGTAAAAATCTGAGCCAATTTATATTTTTCTTAAAGCAACTAACTTTTATAGTTAAGATTTCTATAGTGAAACCTCAGATCTGGGTCTTTATGTAAAAGTCGAGGAAGTGATATTTTAATTTGAAAAAGTAAAAGCTATTTGAATATGTTGTTGTGGTTATGAATGTGATAGAACACTGTACGGTAAGAAAAAATGAAGAATTCAGAGAAATGTGGAAAGATTTATAGGAATTATCAAGAGCAAGACACAGAGAACTAAGAAAACCACATAAAGACAGCAAAAATGCAAATGAGAACCTGAACTCTGAATAGAAAAAATTTTAAACCAATCACAGAGGTCCTAGAAAAAGGTGACTTAACATATTTTATTCCTTCTTACGGCAAAATGGGGAGCTACTAGAAATACTGTATATATTGCCAAATGTGGACTTCATATTCAATGTTTTTTCTTTAATTGTTCTTTCCCACAAGGAAGGGCTTAAGCTGTAAGGGGGCTAGAGGCAGGAAATGATCAATGTAGAGATAATAGGCAGCAAACTAAAATATTTTTAAAAGAAAAAGTACCCAGATAAAAGCTTTTAATTGTGACTAGCATGCCTCACTTTTAGGTTAATAATTAACTCTATAATTTATATTTTTCTACATTTATCATATCACTATAGAATTTGGAATTGTAAAAGACTTAAGAAATTATGTAGTCCATTACCTTTATTGTACAAATAAGGAAACTGAAGCCCTGGTTATTAAAGAGTGAAATTAGTCACTCACTACAGCAACTGGAATAATGACTCTGAGTTCAAGGAGTTTTAAAATAAGATGACTTGATCAATCTCTCCTACCCATTTTATTTTCTACATCTGGTGACAAACATCTCTCCAAGTGAGTTAATTAACATAGCATCCACACAAGAGAAGGGGAAAAAAAAGCCCGAGAATTACATATCCAGAAGAGATTTATTAGAGAGTATTCTTTATAGATGCCTGTCGTGTGGTACAGTGGTTCTCCAAATTTGCATCCAGACCAGGACAGGGTAGGGGCAGCTTCTTCAAAAATGCCTTTACACAACCAGTTGAACAATTGTGGTACATGAATGTAATGGAATATTATTGTAACATAAGAAATGAAGAAATGGTTCCACAGAATCCTGAGTAGTAAGAACTGACACAAAATGTAGTTCCAAGAGAACAATTTATACAAGGATAGCTTAAAAAAATGTAAGAACCCTGATCAATACAATAATGAATCATATCTCCAAAAGACCTGTAAAAGACCTCCTGACAGAGAAGTAATAAACGAGGTATAGAGGCATGCACGTTGACTGACATGCATTTTGGGACTTGGTGAATTTCATTTTGCTTGACTATGCTTACTTGTTGCAAATCCACCCCTCTCTCCATCCCCCAGCCCCAATTCTTTCTCCAGGTTTTGTTTTTGGTTAGGCAACGGGATTAAGTTATTTGCCTAGGGTCACACAGCTAGTAAGTGTCAAGTTTCTGAGGCCACATTTGAACTCAGGTCCTCCTGATTCCAGGGCCAGTGTTCTATCCACTGCGCCACCTAGCTGCCCCTTCTAGGTTTTTAATTAAAAATGTGAGCGATAGTAATGCCAAGGGGAAAAAAAAATTCAAGAGGGCCATTTTAACATTTAAATAAACAAAAGAGAACAGAAGTTGAGAAAAAAGTACAAGCAGGACAGTTTTGAAAATAACAGGTAGAATTACATATATTTTTGAAAAAGCAAGTGGTATAAAATGAAGATTTATAGTTTCATGCAGAATCTTTTCTGTTTTGCTATGTCCATGGAAATATGTTTTAAGTTCAGAATAAAAAAATTTTAATGGCCTCTCAGCTTACATTTGTGAACAGGAAAAGTCCCATTTCTGACCAAATGTTGGATATGTTCTGTACTTTTGGGACATTCCAGGGTAGTGACTGGTAGAAAGCAAATTGTAATCTATTACTTCTGCTTCAAGATCTATACTTTGGCATCTTTGAGACCAGTAAATGGTCAAAGGTCCATGAGAACATGAGAATGAAATATTTCTTGAGGCTGGCTAAAACAGAGACATGTGAAATGTCACATCTATGATCTCTGGTAATATGGAGCTCTTTGGGCCCAGACGAACATTTATCTATGAACTTGTTTTTGGTAAAGAGGGGACAGCGTCTTAGCTGGTTTCAGGGGTGAAAGCAAGAGAAAAGAATTTAAAAATCCGGGCATACACAAAGTAGCCAATTCTAAATTGCCTAGCAAGAGAATGGCCTTGAGTGGTTCTCTCAGAGTGAGAAGAGGTGCTTATGGCTCTGTCCCTTATAATACTGTATCAGAATGCTAACTCAGATTCTATGAGGGAGCACAAAATAAGCTTTCAATACATAAAGATCCTAACAAACCCTTAGTCATTAATATAGCTATGTATAAATTTTCAAGAAAGAAACAGTATTACTCCATTTATATTCCTGAAAGACAGCCATCTGCCAATGTGAAATTTTAAGAATTATGTAAATACATCCTAACATACATCATAAGAAAACATTATAGAAATCACAAACCAGACACCAATATGGCATAAGCAGTCATATTTGAAAAGCTCTACCAACTATGACTTGGCCAAAGTCACACAAGTAATTAACACACTTGAGTTCAAACCCAGATTCTTGGACTCCAAGCCTAGTATTTTTATGGATTATCTCACTGAGCTTTGGTATGTGTCCTTAACAAAGCCTACTTAAAAATGCAGAAATTCTACTATAAGTACTGAAGTTCCTGAACTGCAGGGCCTTTTTCTTCCTACAAAACTCCAGAGGCACAAAGTGATTTGTTGTTGAAGATTAATCTCATAGTTTTTCTCTGTATACGAATAGTATTTTCCATCATGAGTCTTTTGGAATTGTCTTAGATCATTGTATTGCTGGGAAGAAGAACTAACTCTATCATAGTTGATCATCGTACAATGTTGTTGTTACTGTGTACAATGTTTTCCTGGTTCTATTTACTTCACTCAGCATCAGTGCACATAAGTCTTTCCAGGTTTTTTCTGAAGTCTACTTCCTCATCTTTTCTTATAGAACAATAGTATTCCATTACATTCACATACTACAACTTGTTCAGCCATTCTCTGATTGATGGGCATCCCCTCAAATTCAAACTCTTTGCCATCATTAAAAGAGCTGCTATAAATATTTTTGTACATGTAGATCCTTTTCCACTTTTTTTTATGATCTCTTTGGGATACAGACCTATTAGTGGTATTGCTGATCAACAGGTATGCACAGTTTTATACCCCTTTGGGCATAGTTCCAAATGGCTCTCCAGAATGGTTGATAGTTCACAACTCTGCCAACAATGCATTAGTGTTCAAATTTTCCCACATCTTCTCCAACATTTATCATTTTCCTTTTCTTTCATATTAGCCAATCTGATAGGTGTGATGTGGTACTTCAGAGTTGTTTTAATTTGCATTTCTCTAATCGACAGCGATTTAGAGCATTTTTTCATATGACTAGAAATAGCTTTAATTTCTTCCTCTGAAAACTGCCTGTTCATATCCTTTGACCATTTACCAGTTGGGAAATGACTTGTATTCTTATAAATCTGACTCAGTTCTCTATATATTTGAGAAATGAGGCCTTTATCAGAAACTCTGGCAGTAAAAATTGTTTTCCAGTTTTCTGCTTGCCTTCTAATCTTGGTTGCATTGGCTTTGTTTGCGCAAAAACTTTTTAGTTTAATGTTATCAAATTTATCCATTTTGCATTTCACAGTATTCTCTCTTGTCTGGTCATAAATTATCACCTTCTCTGAGGGTAGCTAGGTGGTGCAGTGGATAAAGCTCCAGCCTTGGAGTCAGGAGGACCTGAGTTCAAATGCAGCCTCAAATACTTGATACTTACTAGCTGTGTGACCTTGGGCAAGTCACTTAACCTGGTTAGCCTCACCTCCCTCAAAAAAAAAAAATTATGACCCACATGTACAAAAATATTCATAGCAGCTCTTTTTGTGGTGGCAAAGGATTGGAAATTGAGAGGATGCCCATCAAATGGGGAATGGCTGAGCAAGTTGTGGTATATGAATGTAATGGAATACTATTGTGCTATAAGAAATGATGAACAGGCCGACTTCAGAAAAACCTGGAAAGACTTGTATGGTCTGATGCTGAGTGAAGTGAGCAGAACCAAAAGAACTATGTACACAATAACAGCCACATTGTGCGATAACTAACACTGATAAACTTAACCCTTCCCGGCAATACAAAGATCTAAGACATCTCCAAAGGCCTCGTGATGGAAAATGCTATCCACATCCAAAGAATGAACTATGGAAGTTGAATTGCTATTTTTTTCTCTCTTCTGTTGAGCTTTGTTTCCTCTTTCTGGTGGTTCCTTCTATTGGTTCTAATTTTTACTTATAACATCACTAATGTGAAAATATGTTTAATAGGAATATATATGTATAGCCTATATCAGATTGTGTGCCATCTTGGGGAAGGTGATGGGGAGGAAGGGGGAGAAAATTTCTAAACTCAAAAGCATATGGAAGTGATTGTTGATAAATCAAAATAAATTAATAAAAAAAATTAAAAAAAATTTATCCCTTTCTCCATAGATCTGACAGGTAAACTATTCTGTGCTCTCCTCATCTGCTTATAGTATCACCCTTTACATCTAAATCATGTACCCATTTCGACCTTATTGTGGTATAGGGTGTGAGATGTTGTTCTATGCCTAGTTTCTGCCATACTATTTTTCAGTTTTCCCAGCAGTTTTTGTCAAATAGTGAGTCCCAGAAGCTGGTGTCTTTGGGCTCATCAAACAGTACATTACTGTAGTCACTGACTACTGTTGTCTTGTGTACCTAACCTATTCCAGTGATACACCACTCTACTATGGAGCCTGAATGCAGATCGAAGCATGCTAATTTCTCTTTTTATTTTCTTCTTGTGGTTTTCCCCTTTTGTTCTTATTCTTCTTTCACAAGATGACTAATGTGGAAATATGTTTAATATGATTGTACATGTATGACTTCTATCAGATTGTGTGCCATCTTGGAGAGGGACAAGACAAAGGAAGGAGAAAAAAACTGGAACTCAGAATCTTATAAAAGTGAATGTTGAAAACTATCTTTACATGTAATTGGAAAAAATAAAATACTATTAATTGGAAAAATTGTGTGAGAAAATTAAGTGTGGGGAAAAAGGGTAAAAAAAAAAAAAAAGAAAAAAGAAACTAGCCCTCAAATACTAGCCTTATATATGGGTGAGGGAAAAATTAAAATAGTAAGCCAGATTCTTTCTGGAACTTAAGTCATTCTCTGGGAGTAAAATGGGGATAGTAAATGAATTAAATTACATTATATTTTTCAAGCTACTAAGCCTGTATATATCATAATCTACCTGGCCATTGTGGCTCTATTTTTCTAGTTCATTTCAGTACTCTAAACATCAGTTTCCACATATGTAAGATATGCAAGTTGAAACATTTGCCACACCTGCACTTTGCAAACATTACAGCCCTACAGAAATGTGACTATTTTGCAGAGATGTTGTAAGGACCAAATGAGTCTGTTTATGTGCAGACAAATGCTTTGAAAGCCGATTTATTGTGGAAAAATGTATAGACATTTTTCCTTGATGCAGCATTCCAATTCACATTACTAAATCCAACTTAACTACACCACGATTAAGGAAACTTCTGATAGCTTCCTGATGTCAATCACATTTAAATAATCATACAGTTCTGAAGTCCTATGACTATAGCCTAACTACCACTTTCCATCACTTTCCATGCCTCTATGAGTCACACTACAGAATGAGTGCAGGGTGAAGGTCAGGTCCAGTGACCTGCCCATAGTTTAAAATACAAGAGAATGGGTAAAGGAGGGTATTTAGCACAGATAAGCCTAAGTGATACAATGCAAGGACTTTGATTTATGGTATTTTAGACTTAACACCAATGACCATGCCTTTTGCCACTTCTTAAATGAGCAGAATAAATTACAAGATTTGTGACTCACCTAGTAAAATCATTATTTAAATTTCATTTACATCACGTTTATAATTATACACACGGGTAGACAACACTTACCAATTTGCAACAATATTGGTGTGACCCAAGCCGTTTCCATGGCATAACAGAATTCCCTGCCAAACATTACTGCCCCATGCATCACCCAAAGGCGAACTGGTATGCGGTCTATGGATCCTTCACTAACTGTCTCATCGTGGTTCTCACTCTCTTTATTTTCAGATTTCTGAAGGTCTGGGGCTGGTGCAGCAAGCTCTTCAACTTGTATAGACTCCGAGTCGGCATTCTGAGGAGCCATTTTCATTACCACCAAAATATATATCTGTATTCTATCTATATAAATAATACTATCATATATCTTTAATGATAAATTAAGGTGTCTTCTCTTTGAGCTTCTGTCGTGTTCCTCATGCAGGTTAACACATTCCTCTTTGTACAAATGGGTATCTCAGAACTTCTCACCTATGTCTGAGACATGCAGCAAAAGAGAACGATATTTGGTAGGGCTTTAAACATATGGCTTGCTGGTTTACTGTGAATTAGAGTTAAAAATCCATAATTGCCATTCAGTTAATACCAGTTTCATCATTATTATTGAAGAGGTGCTGAAATTATTTTTCTTGCTACAGACAGGTGGAAAGGTATCACAAAAAGGCGGTCCACTGTTAATCCCCATCGAGTGACTGATTAATCTGCAAAAAAGAGAAAAAAGTAACCAAAACAAAACAGTCAGTGAGAAAGGCAATAGCTAGAATGGCCTATGTGTCTCTTCAATGGACTGTTTTTTCAAGAAACCTCTCTTTTCCCCAGTTGCCACCTGGCTAAATTGTCCATAGAAAGGTACTTAAAAAGCTATCCGGTGAATATTCTCTGGCCTCAAGAACTCATGCTGAATCTATATGTAGAGGACGACAAACGTTTACAAGAAGTACACCCATTTCTTAACACAAAGAGAGCATGGCACGGTGGCAAAACAAAAACAAAAAACAAAAAAACAAACCAAAATACGGGATTTATGTGACCAGGGCAAGTCACTTCACTTCTCTGGGCCTCAGATTCCTCAAAATATTAAGGATGGGTTGGATCTCTAGGGGCCTTTTCCCACTTTAAATTCAGAGATCTTACACTGGAAATAATGAATGAAGGAAAATGGAAAACAAAAAGGAAGTATGGGAGAAGAGAAATAACCTGCTGAGGGCAAGGGTTCCTTCAAACTCCGCCCCCCCAAACAAGTATTATACCATACAAACATATTCATCTAATTTAAGTAGACAATAGATCCTTTCAATGCCTATCAACATTGGAGGAAAAAAATTCTTTAGGTCTTCCATGGAAGTATGGTGCAGATAAAACCAAGTCCTGACGCCTACTCAAGTGGCCAGTAGGTAAGTTCTCTGCTATGCCAATCTCAAAATACAAAAATGTCACTTTAATGGCCTATCATTCTATACTTTGTGGAAATAAGCTTTATTAAAAAAAAACCTTCCAGTAAGAATTAAACCTCGATTAAGTGAATGGGAACTAACTAAAACTCTCTTCCTCCAAACGTTAACCCCCAACTTAGTCAGCATTTAAGAGGAAGAAGCAAATCTCCCTCCTAACAAGAAGATAATGTAT
Source organism: Vombatus ursinus (assembly GCF_900497805.2). Lineage (NCBI taxonomy): Eukaryota > Metazoa > Chordata > Mammalia > Diprotodontia > Vombatidae > Vombatus > Vombatus ursinus. The sequence goes on along the minus strand of NW_020945014.1, from coordinate 4,134,493 downwards.
TCTCACATATACCCAAGATAGCCTAAAGCCTCTCTCCTTCTCAGGTCACTGGATTTGTAGTCAGAAGACCTGGGTGTACATCTCAGGCTGTGCTACTTACTACCTGTGTGCCCTTAAACAAGTTACTTACCTTTCTTTCTACAACCTCTTCCAGCTCTGAACCTATGAAAAGCCTTTGAGGCATGGCCTGTGGTTAATACAGACACACACACATACAATGATAACCATATAGTGATGATAACAGTCTTTAAGAATGACAAAACTCTGGCTCAAAGGAAAATTAAATGATTATTACTACAAGCTTAGGAAGAAAAGAGTGTCAAAAGTTTTTCCCCCTTCAGCAAAACAAAAAAAAATTTCTAAGCAAAACTCACATTCACATCTATTCCATTTAACTGAGATTCTACCATACTAGTCATAGAAATGCAAGATGCCTCAAGATGTCATACATACCACCTAATTCACAGGGTTTCTATGAAGAACTCTGTAAACACTTAAATATAATGTAAACAAATTTGTTTCAGTCATATCCTCTAACTCAGTTAAAGCTTCATTCAGTTAGAATAAACACACCACTAAACTACAAATTCCTAGAGAAGGCCATAAAGTACTCAGAACTTTTTTGGGTTAGGAATCGCTGTACTAAAAGGACCCTTTATACCAGAATGAAGTTTAATTTAAGCTTACTTTTTCTTATTTAGCTCAACCATTCCTGAGACATTCTTGATCCTATTATGTCTCCCAAATTTTATACAAGTCTTATCACTTTCCCTATATTTCAAAATATCTAATATGTATTTTTTTAAGCCAGGCAGCTAGGTGGCAAAATAGATAGAGTGCTAGAGTCACGAAGACCTCTTCCTGAGTTCAAATCTGGCCTCAAATGGTCCTGGGCAAGTCACTTAACCCTGTCTGCCTCAGTTCCTCATCTGTAAAATAGACTGGAGAAGGAAATCGCAAACTACTTCAGCAGCTTTGCCAAGAAAACCCCAAATGGGGTCCACTAAAAGTTTTGGACAAGACTGAAAAAACTGATTGAACAACAACAAAATTTTTAAGCCAGACTTCCATTTACATATCTCAAACAAAATTAAGATTTCCTACTCTTCTCACACCCACAATTCTTGAACCATTCATACCTTAAAGTAAAACTTATGAATTTATCTGTAAATCATATTCTCAAGTGAATTCAACATTAATTTGAAATTCACAAGGATAAAAGAAAATCTGCTCATTATTAGGAAAAAAGCCATCACATCCATCCTCCAAATAAAATGACCCATATTTGCACTGATAAACAGATCAACTGTAGTCTTGTCTGAACTACAAAATAATTAGTTTTCTAAGAGATCATGGGGATTTAATGAACAAATAAATAGTTCAAAGAAGGTTCTATCTTCTTCTTCCCCATCTACTGAAAACTGAGCCACTGAGCTGCTGGAGGTTCCTGATGACCAGCTTAATTTCTTTAGAAGATGAAAAGCAGGCAACACTCCCTAATTATAAATACACAGTTATGACACTGGCTATGAAATCGGGAGGAATAGGATTGTGTTTGTTTTTTAAAGTTCCCTAACCCGTGCATGTTATAGAATATGAAAAGTCTCTCAGTGTTCCTTAATGAACAGCTTTATAATGATTAACAACTAGTTTAGATGTTATATTTTTCAAAAAGATTTCTTAATGAAACTTCCCTTATATGTGACACAATTTACATTTCTTTATCATTATATGACCATCTGCATTCTGATTCTGATGTAGAGCTGAAAAAGACGTACTAGTTTATTAAGTTCCCTGTAAGAGAAGATTAGCTGCACAAAGATGATGTTGATTTGGCAAGATACCTCAGTGCTACTCCTAGTCAAGGATCTTTTATAGTCAGTTGATTTATTTTACAGAAAGCACTAGATATTTAAGTCGTAAAAAGATTTATATAGTAACAACCAAGCTCCCATTTAAGGTCTCTTCTGTCAACATCCTTAACATTTCATATTGCTGATTTACTAAAATTTTTAGTTCTTAGCTACACGTCTAATTTTCCAATTACATGTGAATTCAGAGAACCAGGTATTATATATAAACACTTTACAGGGTCTTATTTATAAGCATATGGTTAAGAAAAGTCTATTTAGTAATAGCTTGGTGTAAAAAACAGGCAGAAGATACGGGCACAAAAATAAAAAATCTTTCAGAACCTGTGCTTTCCAATCGTATTAGACACAATGACAGAACTTTTAGATATAAATTTGGTATTATTAATCCTACTAACATGAAAGTTTCAGAATTTTGAAGAAAATGTTAAAATATATTTTATATTTCATTTTTACTTCAATTTGTTCCTTTTTCACATCATTTTTCAGATTTCAAAGATTGACATTTTCTTCAATAAAATATTATAGAAATGTAAAGTGCTACATGATCATCAAATACATTTTATCGAGGAATATATAAAATTTCTCACACTTTATTTTATAGCATTTACCACTTGGGTGATCTGAGCTCTTCTAAGGCAAGTGAACTTCAATAAAAAATTGGGACACAGCTCTAACAATGTTGGACATTAGACAATGTGTCCTTTACTACAGGGCAGTCTTGGTTCCATGGTAGTATATAGCTCAGCTTCTAGGGACAGAGCCCCCTGCAGGAACAGAACAGGGCTACAGCTAGATTGCTGGGCTAGTTTGCACAGTAAATAAGAGAGTTAAGTAGAAGCTGACTGGAATAAGACAAAGCCAGTCTCCTCCCTAAAAAGGTGACCTTCCTTTGGAAATTATACCCAGGTTCCCCCAGCAGTATTATTAGTTAAGCACTTATGAAATGGGATGAATTTGGTTTTTGTTTACCTGTCATTCAAGCAGTCTGGGCATTAAAACAGCTGGCTTCCCTTCCTCAAGTAGTGCAAACGTGGAGGCACAGTAAATAGTTTTTACACAGGTAACTTCACTGTCATCTATATTGGTGAAAATGACAAACCTTGTTAGCATCTTTGGCTTAAAAATTAATAAATATACATACTAATTCACCAAAAACTAGGCAACTGTATGTGGTTTAATCATGTGTAATATTACAAATTGAGGAGAGACAATATTTACCAATAGAACAAAAGCAGCTCAGCATGGTTTCCAAGAAGTGTAGGTAAAGCTTTTTCAAAAAAAGCTTAGGTAACTTTCCTAAACTATGTCTTTGAAGACAAATAACTTTCAACCCAGTTAAGCATTTTGCTGCTTCCTTTAAAGATACCACACTAATTCAGTTTACAATACCTAAACTGTTCCTTATTTTATATGGGGCACCCTACAGCGCCCCCCCCAACATATCAAAAAGACTCTATTTGGCAAATTATTGCTTCTATCTAACAATGATTCTCAATTTCATTTCTGTAAAGCCCTAGGATTTCTATAAATGTATGACTGGCACACTGTATTGACTACACACGTATTTTCATCTATTTATTTGTATATATTTCCTCCATAGAACAAATTCCTTATGGGTAGGGACAGTTTCCTTGTTTCTCTTTGCACCCCGATCACTTCCCACAGTGGCTGACACAAAACAAGACATTTAATAAATGCTTCATTGACTCATGTATGAATGTTTCATGGACAGTGATTACAAATAAGTTTAACAGTCCAGAGAACAGTAATTCTCATACATTAAAATAAATGGAAAGTTGAGAATGTTACATCTAAGAAGGCAGTCAAATTTTTGCCTTGGGATTCTTTCACCTTTCCTTCCCTTCCCCTACCTCTCCATCTTCGTTATACCCTCTTTACTTTCCCAGGACGAGCAACAGAAGAGATAGCTTCCCCGCCCCCCCATACAGAGGCTGCTATTTTGATTCTCTAGATAGCAAAGTGGAAAATATAGGTAGGGAAAAAATGGAACTGGGGTAAGGACACAGGTTTTCAAGGCATACTTAGCTGAAAATTATGGCATACCCTTTGAGAACTGCAGAGCTGGGAAATGGAGGAGCTTTTAAATGAGAAGTTTGTTGAATTTCTCCAGTTTCTTTTTTTTTAAATCAAGGGAGATACTTCTCCATAGTCATTACCTCCACTCCAGTACCCATGTTACCTTAAGATTCCCACTAGACAACCCTACTTCCTTAAGTGGTCCATGTTCCAAATTATCTATTCCTCTCCCAATAAAAATTGTTATAAAAAAGAAATACACCACCTCTGGGGAGAAAAAAAAAAGAGGGAGGCAGAGCCAAGATGGTAGAGTAGCAAGAAGCAGTATCACCAACTCACAAGACTCCTCCAAATAGATCTAGAAAACGCACCAGACTCAATTCCGATGGGGAAATCCGAGAAAAAGTCATAGTAATTTTTCCTGCCCAGGGTGGCATAAGGAGATAGACAGAGAGGTCTATGTGCAAACAAAAGGGATAGAGCCTGGCCAAGAGTGGCCATGAGAACCATACTAACACTTAGGGAGAGGCTATACACCAGGGCAAAAGTAGAACTCAGACCCATAATAATAAGCTCCATTTGGCAGCTTTATCACTCACTACACAGTGACAGGTCACTTATCTAGGGAGGACTTAGAATAGGACAAGCACTCAGGAATAACAGGGGTCCTGGGTTCCATAAATAGAAAGAACAAGTTCAGAAGCAAACAGAAGCTGTGTGGCTTGGATATCAGGAGCAGAAAGGGTTCTCAATTCCAGCTTCTAGCCTAGACTGAAGCCCACAGAGCAATAATCAGGGCAGGAAACCAGACCAAAAGGGGAGCCTGCAATTCTATTGCTCATAGAGTCCCAGCTAGCTGCTACTGGCTTAGTTCAGCAACAGTAGTCTATTGCTGCTCAGCCCCAGACTGAGGTACAGAATTTGCAGAGTTCAGGCCTGGAGGAATGGTGATCAGATTTTGCCACTATATCATACTAATGTGGAAGCACTAAAAGAATGATGACTCCTAGCCTAAGCTTTCCCTGAGATCCTGGAATAGCACAACAATCAATACTCTAAGAAAGCAGCAACAGGACCAATCTAGAAATTCCTTCTAGAAGTGCACAGTCTAGTGCTATGAACATCAAGCCTAAAGTCACAAAGTAGGCTAAAAGAATGAACAAATAAAAATCCCATTAAAAAGCTTTAAGAGTGACAAAGACACTTAAGACACAAACTCAATGGAAGAGAATGATTCTGCAACAACTACAGCAAAATCTCAAAGAAAAACATGGCTTGGGTAAAAATTCAAGTAGAATTCTTAGAATGAAAGCACTACAGGAAAAAATTGAAAAAGAAATAAGTATAGAAGAAATAATTGGAAAGAGAATGGCTTGGCACAAGAGGTACAAAATTCTGTCCAAGCAACAAGTTCCCTTAAAGTTAGAATGGAACAAACAAGTCAATGAACTCTTGTGAGACAAGAAAAAAAGTAAAAGACAGTCAAAAGACTAAATAAAAAGAAAATTTAAGGTATTTCATAGCAAAACCAAGTAACCTGAAAATTAAATCAAGATTCAAGAATCACTGGACTACCTGAATGCCATAAGCAAAATAAGAGCACAAACATCATATTTCAAGAAATAAGTAAACTGCCCAAATCACTTAGAATCACAGGGCAAAGATAAAACAGAAAGAATACACCAGTTGCACCCTCAAAAACAAAAACAAAAACAAAAACAAAAACCTCCAGATGAAAACTCCCAGGAAAATTACAGCCAAAAGATGGTGCTCTCTCAGGTCAAATAGCCAAAAAGAAAGAATTCAGATACAAAGGAGCCATAATCAGGATTACCTAAAGAGTGGAAAACTTGAAACATGAAATTTTAGAAGGCAAAGGATAGAGGTTTATAGTCAAGAATAACTAATCCAGCAAAATTTGAACCTCTCTCTCAGGTAAATTGGGCAAATGAGAGAATACATATAAGTGTACATATATATGTATGTACATATATTCATAATATATATACACACATACTCACAAAGGATACAGAAATATATTTCCCTCAACAGGGAAATAGGAGGAAAAAGGGAAAGGGGAAACCAGAGAGAATAGGCTAAGGGAGGGATTAGCCCTTGGAAAAATATTACTCTATACAAAGATGTAAAAAATATGTTGGTTTCAGAGAAACCTGAGAAGACTTATATGAACTTATGCAGAGTGAAGCAAGCAGAACCAGGAGAACAAATTATACTAAGACAACAATATGGCAAATACAAACAACTTTGTAAGAATTAAGCATTCTGTTCAGTGTAACAATCAACTACAATCGCAAAGGATTAATGATGAAATATGCTACCCTCTCCCTTCCTGAGTGGTGAAGAACTTGGAGTACAGAATAAGACATATGTTTTTGGACATAACCAACGTGGAAATCTGTTGTGTTTCACAGCTGCTTTGTTTTTCTTTTGTTCTCAATTGGGAGTGAGGGTGGGAGAGAAGGTAGAAAAGGCAGATTTGTGTTGATTAAAAGAATCCAATTGAACATCAGTATTAACAGTATTTTCCCTGTGAAATACTGAAGAAATTATCAAAAAAAAAAAAGTATAAAACTTGTGGCAAAATTTAAATACCTGGGGAGAAGTCTGACTGGGAGGGAGTATGAACAGGGGGCATCATTCATAAAAATATATATGTATTCCAGTCAATGGACTGGACAGGACAGACAACTTAGGTCTATACTGCATTTCAATCTTTTTTTACAATTTCTTCTCTTTCTACCTCCAGAAACACACAGACGATTCTCTAAAAGCTCAGTAATTTTATCCCAGTTGTGACCAGTAGTGGGAGAGAAAGAACAGGGAGAAAGTGGCAAGCATAATAGTGAAGCGAAAGCAGCTTTACAGAAAAAGTAAAGTGAGGCACAAAGAAAGTAAGGGACTTGCTCACAGATGCAACAACTAATTGCCAACATCTGAACTGTAACAGATTTGTACTGGCAAGTCACTCACTTTGAGTTTCAGTCTCCTCTGTAAAATGAGGGAGTTGGCTAAAGTTACTTCTGTCTCTAAATCCTACTATGCTATGACTTTGAATCCAAGTCATCGTTCTTTTTATTACATTACACCACTGGGCTTTTCGAACATTAGGATAGGCAAGTGAGGGACAGCCTATACTTCAGTCCACCACCAAGTAAAAGCTTTGTATTTTAAAAGAAGTATTTAAAAAAATTTTTTTTTATTGTACAAGAAGGAAACCATAACTCTTTCCACAATATGCAAATTGTGGTAAAGGGAAAATGCTCCTCAAACAAATCAGACCATAGTGTTCAACTGACTGCTGAACAGATAATACCGCCCACCCACATACACTCCCAAATTCTTGGTCAACTATATTAAAACCTTAACAATGTTGAAAGCATGAAAGAACAAGTTTCTCTTCCACAACTGTGCCAATATTTTTGGAATCAGTTTTTCTTATATTTAAAATTCCCTGTAACACGTAATCCTGTAACCAACTCTTCCAAATTCTACTTCAGATCAGCAAAACTTGGAAACACAGATTTCCCCAAACAAGAAAAAAAGCAATCTAACTTTGGAGCTTGTTCCGATGATTGTTTGAACAGTGACAATAATTGTTATGATTCTCAGATGCACTCAGACAAGTGAAACTACAATTGTTCAAATCAACAACTTCCTCTATTGTCCTGTTTCTAATTTCATGGTAACTAATGCCAAAACATGTGACTTCCTTCAATTTGTTATGTGGAAAAGCTTGCTGAAAATTTTTTATGATCAGTTTAAGTTATCTTAATATGAGTCCCATATTTTTTCCAGACAGACTCCATGAATGGTCTTCATTTTTCTCTGAGCTCCATTCATCACTCTCTTGACTTTTTCCATCATGCTACAGTAAACTTCTCACCCTAGAAGTTCATTCTTTGTTTACAGTCCCTTCCTCTAATAAGTTGGCTCTTCCCAGAACCTCCATTTTAAGGAGAGTGCCCAGCCTTATTGGGATAGGGTGTGATGGATCCATCTTCCCACCTGACCCAATTCAATGATTACACACTTTGGGATCAGGCCATGGCCAAGGGGTCTAACCCTCACTTTTGAAACCACTGGCACATTAGTGGGGTTCTAAAAAAAAAACCAGATGCAGAGATAAGAAAATAGTATATGCAGCAAAGATCACCTAGATGGGAAGTGGGAAATGGAAGACAGAAGATGGAATAGTGTATAAAGAAAATGATTAGGAGGGTAAGCTAACTGGCATAGAGTGGCAGGAAGGGGAGTAACATTAAATAAGCCTGAAAAGATTAGCTTAAGCCTCATTGTGGAGGTCTTTAAATTCCAGACTAAGGACTTCATATTTTATTTTAGAGGCAATATTGAAGCTACTGAAGATTTTAATATGATCAAATCTGTTTTTTGAATATCTATTTGGCAGTTATTTACTGAGGAGAATTTTTCCTCATCTGTAAAAATTCAGATGCTGTCAAATGTTGTATATTTATAATGTTCAAGCTTGGTTCCCCCCTAAAAGGTAGGAAAATGCACCTCTCTGTACATATCTTTGTGGAGGTGAAAAGAATAAAAGTATAGAACACTACATATAATGCCAACTTTACCTTCATCTTTGGGATTAAAACCCTAAGCTGAAGACCAACCCTTTCCGGCAGTCTAGTGAAGCCTTCTCAGAATGTTTGGTGCCTACATTCATTATTAAAAGAAATTAGGAGGCTAGTAAAATTCAATTAGAACCTAGTGAAAATGTAATTTGTTCTCCCATAAAAGTTCACAAACCTCTACATACACACATATACCTCTGGAGATCTTCAGTTAAGTATCCCAAATCTATAACAACCCTGTCATTTTTTGGAGAGAAATGAGGCCTGGAGAGGTGAAATGACTTGATTATGGCTTGCCTAAAGAAATCTGATTTTTATTTGAATTTATTATTTGTGTACTTGACACTGGGGAAAAATATGAGACTTAAGACAATACAACTATTATTATCTTAAAATGGATTCTGGTAAGGGGATATTATAAATCTATAAATAACTACTACATAAAAGTGCTACAAGTGCACTACAGGGGAAAACACTATGAGATACAGGAAGGAAAAGACTAGGCAAGGTTAGTGATAGTATGGAAATGAATTGAGGAAAGACATCCTAGAAGAATTAGCATTTAAATATATGCTTTAAATGGTAAAAGGACAAGGAGGACATTCCAAGCCTGAGGACCAAAGTGAAGAAATGCACAAATTCAAGAAAGTGCAAGAGTACTGAGTCTATGAAAGCTACCTAAGGCCCTTCCCATGTTTAGGCGGTGGGTTAGCTGGTCTCAAAGAAGACCAAAATGACATCACTATGTTGGGGTCAAAGTACAGTATAGTGTGCCCAACTGTAAATGATCAGACCAGCGTGAGCTCAGAAGGCTCTACCACAGATCAGGCGCCATCTTTGATGTGGGTATGCCATGCTGGGCGGTCCTGTGCCAGTGCCTCCCATCTCTCACAATCAATTCCAAAGTTCCTCGGCGAGGCCTGGAGAGGGTCCTTGTGTCTTTTCTTCTAACCCCCACGCGAGTACTTGCCTTATGTGAGCTGTTTGTAAAACAGGTTCTTAGGCAAACCTATGCTTGGCATTCGAACAACACAACCCATGAGAGTTGTGCTTTCTGAAGTAAGAGTTTGAATGTTTGGCAGTTCAACTCAAGAAAGGACCTCAGTGTCTGCTACCTTATCTGGCCAGGTAATCTTCAGAATCTTTCTAGGCCTGAAGCCTGAAGCCAGAATAAAAGGAATTGTTCTGTGAAGTTTGGACTTAGTCAAAGGGCCATACTTGATGACCAAGAGGCTGAAAGTTCCCTATCCCCTGTCTAAGACCATTCAAATGGAAGTGACTGAGTTTCCTGCACTGGTATATTGTCACGTTTTCACAGGCTACAATAATGAGGTCAGCACAATGGCTCTGAAGACCTTCAGTCTGGTAGGCAATCTAATACCTCTTCTCTGCCACACTTTGCTTGGGAGCCTCCCAAACACTGAGCTAGTTCTGGCAATGTGTGTCTATGTGTACATCCTCGGAAAATATACTGCCAAGGTAAGTGAACTTATCCACAGTATTCAAAATTTCTCCATTTCCTGTATAACCAAAGGTTCCATGTATAGATGGTGTGGTACTGGCTGGTGGAAAACCTCTTTTCTTGGTATTAACTGTTAAGGTCAAAATTAATATAAGCAGCAGAGAACTGATCCAAACTCTGTTACATTTCAGCCTTAGAGGATACACTAAATGCACATTTAGCCGTTATCCTTAATTAGAATCACTGGATTTAGGGCTGAAGCATTATTATACTTTCATAATTCTTTTTCAAAATGTTTCAGTTATAGGTATCCTAATGGTAGCACCCCAAATTAGTTGCAAAGCATTTCTATTTTCCCCATTAATACCTTTATAACATCAGAGATATGGTCTCGGGACACAATGGGAACACATTCCCACAATAATAGTTAATACCCATCTGTTATGTTCTCTGGAATGCTTGCTCCATAGGTAACAAATTACTGGGGCAGTGAGGTGGTGCAGTGGATGGAGCTCCAGCCTTTAAGTCAGGAGGACCTGAGTTCAAATCCGGCCTCAGACACTTGACACTTACTAGCTGTGTGACCCTGGGCAAGTCACTTAACCCCGGGCAAGTCACTTAACCCCAATTGCCTCACCAAAAAGCAAAAAAACAAAGAACAATAAACAAACTACTTTCATGTTAAACCTTTTCCTTTAATGTTCTGTCCATCTTCTTGCACTCACTGAGACTTGGCCTTCCACTGTTCTCAGAATTTTCACTCATATTCCCAGGGTGGAGGAGTTGAAATACTCTTTGCTCCCCACTGCCATTTCCAGGCTCTCCTACTACCATTTAATCCATTAATCGCCCAAACAAGATTCTGGGCTCCAGAATTCTCAGCTCCAGAATATTCTCCTTCCTTCCTCCAGGAATACATAATGGTCTTTCCATGTGACCCCTCTTTCCAAACTCAAGTGGCTCTCTTACCTCCAGGATCAAATATAAAATTCTTTGTCTTTTACAGCCCTTCATAACCTGTCTTCCCCTATCTTTTCTTTTTCTTACTCCTTACTCTCCCCTCCATGTACTTTTGAAATTCACTGATACTGACCTCCCTGCAGCTACTCATTACTTCTGACACTCATTTCCTGATTCCAGGCATTTTCCCCCATTCATGGAATGCTCTCCCTTCTCATCTCTGCCACTTCGCTTCCCTGGCTTCCTTCAAATCCCAGCTAAAATCTCACTTTCTACAGGAAGCCTTTCCCAATATCCCTAAATGTTAATGCCTTCCCTCTAGAGACTATCCACAATTGATTCCACATATATCTTGTTTGTACATAGTTGCATATGTTAACTTCATTAAACAGTAAACCTTTGAAGAGTAGACTTGTCTTTTGCCATCCTTCGTATCACCAGGGCTTAGCACAATGCCTGATATATAGTACACTGGTTGTTGACTTAAAAATCCTTTTGCAAAAATTAATCCAATGCAAATGATTTAAATGGAATTAGGGTGCTAATCACTGACACCCTAAAAATTGGGTGAAAACATCAGGCAGAAGCTTCAGTTGATGGCAAAGGACCCCTCTTCCCCAGTTCTCTCAAGGTATACGAGAACACTGAAGTGGGTAAAATGCAAATAGGCCATTCACTGAGAGATGGGGGACAGAGCAATCATGATACGTGTAAAAAGCAACAAGTTAAGATTAGATGATTTCTAAAATTCCTTAGTTTGAAATTCTGATTGAGATGTAAGTCCATCTTCACTTCCTGAACAGAAACTACATATTAGCCTGTGATGTCAATAAGTAGGTCAGCTACAATAGGATACACAAAATGGTTCCAACTTAATCAGATAACTGGTTGAATAACCTTGTCGCAATTTGCATACCAGTAACTAAAATAATGGAGTTAAGAACAGTAAATGAAAGATACCTGAAGGTACATAAAGTTCTTTTCTGTAAGGTTGCTAGAAAGCACAATTTCTCAAAGCAATCTGGACAGAAAAAATAACAGAATCTCAAGAGCTGGAAGGGCCCTCAAAGGATCAGTTCACAGAAGAGTACTTGAACAAAAAATTCCTTCCAGTCTCCACCTCCAGGTCTTGCAAACTTTCACTTGAGGACCTCTAGCCACAGGAGATCCACTACCTTTCAGTGAACGCCATTTCACTTTTGAATAATTCTAATTATTCCATATCTTTTTCTTACATGGAACTGAAATTTCTACCTACTCCTTCTACCTCTAAGACCAGGTAAAACAAGAAAGATTATTCACTTTGATGTGATAGGTCTTCGAAAACTGAAGGCTGTTATTATTCCCCCACCTATGTCTGTCTTCTCCAGGCTGAATTCCCCAAGTTCCTTCCACTAATGCTCAAATATTGTGGCCACGAATCCCATTTCCCATTCCGGTTTCCCTGCTCTGGACATGCTTCAGTTTGCCTGTCTTTACTAAAATATGGCATCCAGAACTGACCATAATATTGCTGATGTGGTCTAACAAGGACAGAATAGTCTAGGGCTATCATCTTCATTGCAGGCATTTTTTTTCTCTTAACGGAGCCTAGTTCAAGTTCAATTAAAAAAGCATTTAATTAAGCACTTACTATGTTTTGTTTTTGTTTTTTTGCTAGGCAATGGGGCAAAGTGACTTGCCCAAGGTCACAGAGCTAGTAAATGTCAAGTGTCTGAGGACACATTTGAACTCAGGTCCTCCTGACTCAAGGGCTGTTACTTTATCCACTGTGCCACCAAGCGGCCCCTTAAGCACTTATGAATGAAGCACTACCCTAACCCCAGGGAACACAAAATAATAAAAAGAAATTTGAGGGGGTTTTTGATTGCCATGTTACATTGCTGAGTCATTAAACTTTTACGGCTGGCTCAAAGAATCACCTTAATTTTCTCAGTATCATCTGGTCTAAGAAAATTCTAAGGTCCAGGAGCCAGTGAAGAAAGGGGGAGGAAAAAAAAGAGATAGAGCTGTGGTTAAGGTACAAAAATATTGCCATGAAGTTGTTAAAATTAAGAAAACAAATAGCTGACATTTATTCTTACTGAAAACAACACATTCAAGCACGCTGAATCAATCAACTACCATTTACTAAGCAGTTAATAAATAGTGCAGTATTAGAGAATAAAATAAAAGTTAAAAGCATTCTCAATCTTCAAAAAGATCACATTCTAATGGGAGAGAAACAGGTAAAATACTAAGTACACATAAGTAATGGGGTTACGGGGTGGGAGACAATAAAGGCATTATGATATGCAATGGAAGTGTCCTGATCTGGAGTGTGTACAGACAGAATTGATTCTGGACAGTTACCACAAGAACTAGAGAATGCATTCTAAAGGCACTAATTGACTAAAAAAATGTGTGTTCCTCACCTTCTTCTAGTTATCTTTAAGTTTCTACGAGACAAAGAATACGCCTGCAGTGGGTCTGAGGCCCTAGACCTCTCTCATCAGCAGGGCCACATGTTATTGTACGGCACTGTTATTTCCATTTCTGTTGTTCCTATTCTTTCCTGATTTTAGGTGAAGGAACCTAAGGAAGGTGAGTCCTCCTGACTCCAGGCCTGACACTCTCACCACTATACCACATAGATGCCCCCGTATCTCCTCCAGATTGCCCCTAATATACCCTGAAGGGGAGATGTAGTCAGTCAGCCTTACTCTGTAGGATTAAGGAGTCTTACTATAAATACAAACTGTCCAAATTCAAAGTAGCCTTTTCCTGTCCTGATTCTCTTCTTGAGTTTACTTCTATTATTCACACAGTTCAATATCACCTGCTTTTTTTAAGCACTCTTTACTTTTCTACATAATTACACTCTCCAGAATACCCTAACTTGAGCTACTCCTTTGTTTCCTCTGAAGTTTCTGTCTAAAGTAGATTTGAGAGAATGTAACTAACTTCATTTATTTATTTATTCAAGAGAAGAGAGACAGAGAGTGAGAGAGAGAGAGAGAGAGATTGTGAGACACTTATGTCCATCACCTACTGATGGAGTGTGTCACTCACTTAAGTGGATAAATAAACTGCAATGTACATGCATGCCAGAAAATTCTTATAACAGTTCCTCTTCTCCCTGTTACTCCCTAACTGTGGAAGCATTCCCCAAGGCTTGGTGCATGTTCTCTAAATTCCAGTTTTGGCCCCCACTTTCAAAATCAGGAATAACTTTTACCCCAGATCTATACATTCAGCCCTAATCTCTCTTGAACTTCAGTACTCCCATCATCAACTGCCTACTGAACATTTCTAAGTGTATACCCAATATCTATCTCAAAGTCAACATGTCCAATGCTGAATTCATTATGTTTACTTCTTTCAAATCTCCTTATCACTGTGTCAAGGGCACCATCCCACCAATCCACTGAGGATGCAAGTTTGCATCCTCAATTTCACCTAGACTCCTCACTCATCCCATATATACAATCAATTGGATAGGTTTATTGAACTGAAATTAATATGAAAGTTTTCATAATACTAATATTTTAATTTCTAATACAGTAATTGGGGGGGGGGGTGACGGCTAATAGTTTTAACTCTTAAGGCTTCCTAAGATGAAAATGTTTGAGAACTTCTGCTCTACATTCACACAACCACGACCCAAATTCTGGCCCTTACTACTTAATCACCTGGACTGCTGCAAGAGCCTCCTAATTTCCAATCAATTCTCCACACAGCTGCTGAAGTGATTTTTCTAAAGCGCAGGTCTGATCACACCGTATTCCTAACTCAAACTCCAATGAGTCCATATTATTACTTGGAAGATAAAAAAATAAAATCCTTTATTTAACATTTCAAGTTCTTCAGAACCTGACCTTTTACTACTTTTCCAATATTCTTACATATTACTCCTCTCTTAACATTCGGTAATCCATACATATTGGTCCACCCACCATTCTTTCTGCATTGAGTATGCTCCATCTCTGCTGTCTTTGTAATGGCTGTCTCCCCATGTCTAGAATATATTCCCTTTACCCTTTATTTCCTACAATGCCTGGTTTCCCAGAAGACTTAGCTCAAGTGCCACTGCTTACAAGAAACCTTTCCTAATTCCCTCGCAACCATTAGTGTCTTCCCTTCAAAAACCTACTTTGCATTAATTTTATATATAGATGTTACATGTGTCTCTTCCCTACCCCCCCAACCTCAATACCCTGAATATAAGCACACCGAAAGCAGGGCATATATCATTTTTCTATGTATCTTAGCATAGGCAACGTTCATAGAACATACAAAGCACTTAATAAATGACTGATAAGGGCACAACATGTGTGTGAGGAATGGAGTTAGATGAAAGGACTGTTTAACAAGAGAGACTCCTTCAATAGGCTGACTTCCCCCCCCCCATGCTTTTTGGTGAGGCAATCAGGGTTAAGTGACTTTCCCAGGGTCACACAGCTAGTAAATGTCAAGTGTCTGAGGTCGCATTTGAACTCAGGTCCTCCTGACTCCAAGGCTGGAGCTCTATCCACTGTGCCACCTAGCTGCCCCATAATAAATACTTGTGATTCATTCATTCATTCATTTTTTTTTTTTGTGAAGCAGCTGGGATTAAGCTACTTGCCCATAACGTACATGTTCAATAATGAACGAATGTAAGAATATAATTTTTAAACTATCCTTATGGCAAAGAAATGTCTTCATTCTACCAATTAGAATGAAAGTTCTTTGAAGGGTTGGTCTGTCTACTTGTGTCTTTTTGACTCCCTCCCCTGAAGCTCAACTAAAAAATTTAAGTGACTTTCCCACAGTCACACAGCTATTAACCATTAGAATCTGAACCCAGGTTACAAGTCTAGCACACTTTCCACTATACCAAATCAAAAAGGAAGGCTTGTTAAAGGGAAACTAATTACAGGCCAGGCTTTTCTTCTATTATATTTTTTGGGGGGAGAGGGGGTAAGAGATGGGAATTCTAGTATTCAGGAGTTGAAACAGGAGCTATATAATACTGCATCATAAAACCCATTACCTCCCATCTATTTCCCGAAGATTATTCCCAGTACAACCCCCACTGGCTCTTATCTTTAATCTCTCCATATCTGTTAGTTCCTTCTCTATTGCCTACAAACCCTCCCCAAGTTTCCCCCATTAAAAATTTATCCAAGTCCCTTTAAAAAGTCCTCACTTGATCCTATAATCCCCTGTATCTCTCATTCCTTTCACAAATAAAGTCTTTGACAAAAGTTCTCTACAATCCTCTTCTTATTCTGTTCTAAACCCTCTGCAATCTGGCTCCTGATATCATCATTCAACTGAAAATTCGTTTTCCAAAATGAGCCCGTATCTCTTTACAAAACAAAACAAAACAAAAAAAAAACACAAAAACAAAACAAAACAAAAAAAACCTATTGACCTTTTCTCAATCTTCTTCTTTTCTTTACTTCTCTGTAGCATATGCTACCGTTGATCACTGTCTCCTCCTGTATATCTAGCCCCTCTAGGTTTGTGATGCTACTGTCTCCTACTTCTCCTCCTATGAGCCTATTTTCCTTAGTCTCTTGCTGGTTTCTTCATCTGTATCATGTTTACTAACCATATCTGTTTCCTAAAGCTCTATCCTGGAGCCTCCTCTTTTTTCCCTCCATATTTTTTCACTTGGTGATCAACTCCTATGAGTTGAATGATGATCTTTACTGATGATTCCCCAATTTATATAAACCTTCTTTCTTCTGAATTCCAGTCCAGCATTATGAGCTGCCTTTTAGACACGTCAAATCTGACACCCTGTAGGTATCTCAAACTCAATATGTTTAAAACAAAACTCCTTTTTCTCCCAAATTATCCCTTCTGAAGAATTTCCCTATTACTGTCCAGGGCTCTACTGTTCTAGTTACCAAAGCTTGCAACCTCAGTGACATCCCTGACTCCTCATTCATTCCACATACCTAATCTATTGTTAAATATTATGATTTGGGGGCAGCTAGGTGGCACAGTCAGGAAGGACCTGAAGTCAGGAGGACCTGAGTTCTAATCTGACCTCAGACCAAACAATTAACACTTACTAGCTGTGTGACCCTGGGCAAGTCACTTAACCACAACTGCCTAAAAAAAAAAATTTATGATTTGTACCTTTCACAATATCTCTCCCATATGTTCCCTTCCCTCACAGCTAACAGTGTTTACATCACCATCTACTGTACTGTAATCATTTTAATTGTTCTACCTGCCTCATCTCTCCACATCTCTCCTCCAAAGACTCCATCTCTCACTCTCTGTTACCTTGCAGATCAAATATAAAATCCTGGCTAAGATTACTTCCAATTACTCTTTATATATTTTGTCCTACCTAGTTATTTTATTTTTAAATTTTCTTTTTTTAGGTAATTGGGGTTAAGCGACTTGACCAGGGTCACGCACCAGTAAGTGTTAAGTGTTTGGTCTGAGGCTGGATTTGAACTCAGGTCCTCTTGACTTCAGGGCTGGTGCTCTATCCACTGCACCACCTAGCTGCCCCTCTACCTAGTTATTTACAAGTCTTATTTACCCCTCCAGATCCTGAGCTCCTGTATATCTTTCTTTGTATCCCCAGTTCTTTAGCACAGTGCCTGGCACACAATAAGCACTCAATAAGTGGTTTTTGACTGAATGCACAAAATGGCTCCATCAACTTCTTTTCAAGGTTTTCTTGAATCACATTAATTGGAAGAATTTATCACCCTTTACCAGTTTTGGATAAGTTTACACACAAAATGATAGGTTTTATAGTTACTAACTACAGAGTTAGCTTTGGATTTGTCCTCATATCCAGGCAACACATCTAGTTATTTTTTCCTTCTTAACATCTCTTCTACCTTTTCATTCCATCTCAATCTGGTCCTTTCTCACTAGATTCTTCCCCTCTTCCCCCCCAACCCTACTCCCCTTTTGTATTTCACTAGCATCCTAACTAGGTACTTTCTTTATAGTCTCTCTTCTCTAAACTATTCTGAATACCAGGCAGTTTCATTTTTCTAAAATAGTTGTTTTTTTTTCACCAAATCACTCCTCTGGTCAAGAACTTTCAATGGACTTCTACTGAACAAAGTCCAAATGAGGAAAATAACACTTTCACTATCTTTCTGACAACAAGGTTGTGTCAAGGAAAGCATTTCTAAGCATCATGAAATGAGATTAGGAAGCTGGAGTACAGACTCACCCAAGGCCTTCAAAGACTATTAGAACTAGAAGTGATCTTAGAGACTTTACTCCAAGGTCATAAGGTTCATTACTAGGTGGCACAATTTATCTTCGGTCTCATAAGCTAATGCCATAATGCTCCATTATACCATCACTGCTATAAAAGTACAACAAAAATGACCATTTTTTCTTGCTTAAAGATTTAAAACTTTTTCATTTAAAATTAAATATGAAACTTCTCAGAAAAAAAATACTTCATTGAATAAAGCACTCCATTTTTAAATAAAGCTCGAACAATTCCATAGTCACGTATACAAACATTACTACTGTACTCAAGGAAACATTTGGGAAATTACATCAAGATCTGGTGGCTTAGGAAATAAATAGAAATTCCTTTTCATTTCATACCTTACAAACATAAGATGCCAGTCTCTCTCAAAGTGCCTGTGGTTCTCCAAGGTAGCATTTGAAATAAGCTTATGTGTTTTCAGTAGCTAGTACACTGGGTAACAGAAAGAAAGTAACTAAGACAGACATATTGTGAGAAAATATTGGACTGAAACTATTAGCATATCTTCATAAGGAAAAATTAAATTCAAGCATTAGGATTCCCTAAAAGCTGCTTACTATGGCTTAAAGCACCACAAGTAGGGATCTGATTTAGTCAGGAACATTAAGCTCACCTAGACACTACCAACCTTCCCCTTTTAGAATGAGGAACTTCAGGGTATCCCTGACAGCCATTTGCAGCTAAGTGAAACAGAATCCTAGAATCCTAGAAATGAAACAAGCCTTACAGATCTAGTTCACTCCTCTGATTTTATAGAGGTAGACACTGAGGTCATATTACTTATATTATTAAGATTATATTACTTATATTATTAAGATACAGAATTGGAGCTCAGAACTTAAGACCAATCTGTAGGACCTCACACCTCTCCCAACATTTACCCCCTCCCCCTCAATCTTCAAAGTCATGCTGTGGCTTTGCACAGGTCCACTCTCTCCTGTCTACAAGATGGATTATGCCTTGGTAGCAATACCTTGCCATATTCCTTCTTTTAGTGACCAGTCTTTTGGATAAATCATTGAATTGTCAAAGGTTAGAGGTAGATACTATTAACACATGATGTTAAGCACATGAGACACACTAAAGCTAGCAGTGAATGACCTCATTTTACAGAGAAATCCAGAAAGGAAATGTAACTTAGCCAAAGTCACATGCCTAACATATTAATGGCATTTCTGGGTCCTTCAATGTTGAAAAAGGAGACCATGAGGGTGAGAATATGCTAAGCAATACTTAGGTTAGACAGACAGATGATACCACTCATGGTAGAAAGTGAAGAGGAATTAAGAAGCCTCTTGATGAGGGTGAAAGAGGAGAGTATAAAAGTTGGCTTGAAGCTTAACATAAAAAAACAAAAATAAAAAAACACCAAAAACTTAATGTCTTGACAACTGGCCCTCTCACTTCGTGGCAGAGGGAGAAGAAATGAAAGTAGTATCAGATTTTATATTCTTGTGCTCCAAGATTACCGCAAATGGCAACTACAGCAATAAAATTAAAAGACACCTACTCCTTGAAAGGAAAGCTATGGCAAATCGGGATGGCACATGAAAAAGCAGAGACATCACTTTGCTGACAAAGGTCCATATAGTCAAAGCTATGGTTTTTCCAGTAGCAACATATGGCTGTGAGAGTTGATCTATAAGGAAAGCTGAGAGCTGCAGAATTGATGCTTTGGAATCATGGTGCTGGAGAAGACTCTTGAAAGTCACTTGGACAGCAAGGAGATCAAATCAGTCAATACTGAAATTAATTCAGACTATTCACTGGAAGGTCAAATACTGAAGATGAAGTTTAAATGCTTTAACCACATAATGAGAAGACAGGACTCATTGGAGAAGCTCCTAACATTGGGAAAAACTGAAGGCAAAAGGAGAAAGGAACAGTAGAGGATAAGATGGATATTCAATGTCAGGGAAACAACAAACATGAATTTGGGACAGACTTCAAGAGAGAGTGGAACATAGAAAGGCCTGGCATGCTATGGTCACGGTGTCATAAACAGTCAGAGATAACTGAACAACAACTAAAATGTTTTAAATTCTGATACAGTAAATGTTGATAAATATGACTCACATAAAAAAATCTCTGGAAATACTCAATTATTTTTAAGAATGTAAAATAGTCCTAAGACCAAAAAGTTTGAGAATCTCTCTTAATAGAATCTCTAGGGCCTTTTCTAATTCTAACATCTTATACTTCTTTGGTAGTCAATTCAACAAGCATTTATCAAGGGCCTACTACAGGGCCCTACTACATGGCCTACTACTATGAATATGAAATATGACCCAGTCTTTGTCTTAAGAAACCTACATTTTACATGAGGGATACAGTATATATATAAATGAATGAATACTAAGTAAATGGGGTGGATGGGTGGAGATTGCCTAGAAGGCTAAATTCAGGCCTAATTTAAGAAGTATTATCTGAGCTGAGTCCTGAAAGGAAGACAGGGATTCTATGAGAAGTCCAGAAGGTGTAGAAGCAAAGAGTTGGGAGATAGGATGAATGACAGGAACAGATGAAATACTGTGTAAAGTAAAGAGGTAAGTAGGCCAGTTAGGCTAACTTGTCTACCACTTCCTACCTGTGTAACCTTGGGTAAATCACTTAATAATTTTGTTATGCCTTGGTTTCCTCATCTGTAAAATGGGGGCGGGGGAAGAAGAAGAATGAACTTGATGGCTCCTCTAGTCTTCACTACCTCTTGTGATCCTAATTTACCCCTGGTTAAGCAATGAATTGATACAAATCTTCTGAAAAACACTCTGAAAGTTATTACTAAATGTTGACCCCAAGATGTTTCACTAGAATTACATATCCCAAGCAGGTTACTGACGCACTCCACACCTCCCCCCCCAAACCCCAACTATATGAACATTATTTGTGATAACAAAGAGCTGGGGGGAAAAGATGTACCCAAATACTGGGGAATGGCTGAACAAATCATGGTATAGAAATTAAACAGACTATTGCTGCACCAAAAAGGATAGTTAGAATTCAAAGAAACATGTGAAAACTTTATTAAACAATGCAGAGTAAAATAAGCAGACTGGGAAAAACAACATACACAATGACTACAACAGTATAAATGAAGTCAAAGTGGAAAGGCAACATAAGTCTGATAAAACATTACCATTAATGTTAGTGTTTCTACCCAAGTTAACAGATCACAGCCCTCCTATAAATAATCTGAGACAATTTACTCGATAAGAGGATTTTCTTGGTTGTCTGTTGGAAACTATCCATTGAATCAAAATAAAATTTCTTCTAAAAAATAAGGAAAACTTGACGGTAAAGCTGGTTCCCAAAAGCTGACAGATCAATGGGTAAAGAATGAAACACGACTTCATCAATTACAAAAGGGTGTGGGGAGTTTGGAGGATGTAGAAGCACTTAAAAAATAATAGAATACCACCCATTCCTATTAAAAACACTAGAGAGTATAGGAATAAATGGAGTCTTCCTTAAAATAATAAATAGCATCTATCTAAAATCTTCAGCAAGCATCATACATAATGGGGACAAGCTAGAAGCATTTCCAATAAGACTGAGGGTGAAACAAGGATGTCCATTATCACCACTGTTGTTCAGTATCATAGTGGAAACATTAGCTTTAGCAATAAGAGAAGAAAAAGAAATTGAAGGTATTAGAATAGGCAAAGAAGAAACAAAGCTATCACTCTTTGCAGATGATATAATGATATACTTAGAGAATCCTAGAGAATCAAGTAAAAAACTACTTGAAAAAATAAACAACTTTAGCAAAGTTGTGGCTGTAAAGTAAACCCACATAAATTATCGGCATTTCTATATATTATATACCAACAAAGCCCAACAGCAAGAGATAGAAAGAGAAAATTCCATTTAAAGTTACTGTAAACAAAAAAGAGTCTACCTACCGAAACAAACCCAGGAACTATATGAACACAATTACAAAACACTTTTCACACAAATAAAAAGTCAGATCTAAATAACTGGAAAAACATCAGCTGCTCATGGGTAGGCCGAACTAATATGATAAAAATGACAATTCTACCCAAGCTAATATACTTATTCAGTGCCATACCAATCAAACTACCAAAAAATTATTTTATAGAGTTAGAAAAAATAACAAGATTCATTTGTAAGAACAAAAGGTCCAGAATATCAAGGGAACTAATGAAAAGAAATGCTGGGGAA
The DNA here is from genome assembly GCF_900497805.2 of Vombatus ursinus. Lineage (NCBI taxonomy): Eukaryota > Metazoa > Chordata > Mammalia > Diprotodontia > Vombatidae > Vombatus > Vombatus ursinus. Next base: position 4,112,137 of record NW_020945014.1, on the reverse strand, counting down.
GGTGGCCTAGCCATTCCAGATCTTAAATTGTATTATAAAGCAGCAATCATCAAAACTGCTTGGTACTGGCTAAGAAATAGAGCAGTGGATCGGTGGAATAGGTTAAATATGCAAGACACAGTGGTCAATGACTATAGTAATCTATTATTTGATAAACCCAAAGTCCCAGCTTCTGGGATAAGAACCCACTCTTTGACAAAAACTGCTGGGGAAACTGGAAAAGAGTATGGCAAAAACTAGGCATAGATCAAAATCTCACACCATATACCAAAATAAAGTCAAAATGGGTTCATGATTTAGATATAAAGGCTGATACTGTAAGCAAACTGGGAGAGCAGATTTATGGAGAACAGAAGAATTCATGACCAAACAGGAGATAGAGAACATTATGAAAAGCAAAAACTTTGATTACATTAAACTGAAAAGTTTTTGTACAAACAAAGCAAACGCAACCAAGATTAGAAGGAAAGTAGAAAATTGGGAAAGAATTTTTACGACCAGTGTCTCTGATCAGGGCCTCATTTCTAAAATATATAGAGAATTAAGTCAAATTTATAAGAATCCAAGTCATTCCCCAACTGATAAATGGTCAAAGGATATGAACAGGCAGTTTTCAGATGAAGAAATTAAAGCCATCTATAGTCATATGAAAAAATGCTCTAAATCACTATTGATTAGACAAATGAAAATCAAAATCACTCTGAGGTACCACACCACACCTATCAGATTGGCCAAGATGACAAAACATGAAAATGATAAATGTTGGAGAAGATATGGGAAAATTTGAACACTAATGTATTGTTGGTGGAGCTGTGAAACGATCCAACCATTCTGGAGAGTAATTTGGAACTATGCCCAAAGGGTTATAAAAATGTACATACCCTTTGACCCAGCAAAAGCACTTCTAGGGCTATATCCCAGAGAGATCATATAAAATGGGAAAAGGACCCCCATGTACAAAAATATTTAGAGTAGTTCTTTTTGTGGTGGCAAAGAATTGCAAATTGAGAGGATGTCCATAAACTGGGGAATGGCTGAACAAGTTGTGGTGTATGAATGGTATGGAACACTATTGTGCTATAAGAAATGACTAACAGGTTGACTTCAGAAAAACCTGGAAAGACTTGTATGGTCTGATGCTGAATGAAATGAGCAGAACCAGAAGAACGTTGTACATAGTAACAGCCACGTTGTGTGATGGACTAACGTTGATAGACTTAGCCCTTCTCAGCAATGCAAGGATCTAAGACATCTCCAAAGGCCTCATGATGGAAAATGCTATCCACATATGAAGAAAGAACTATGGGGTTTGAATGCAGATAGAAGCATAGTATTTGCTATTTTTTTTCTTCTGTTTTTGTGTTCTGTTTCCTCTTTCTGGTGGTTCATCCTATTGGTTCTAATTTTTACTTACAAGATCACTAATGTGAAAATATGTTTAATAGGAATGTATATGTATAGCCTATATCAGATTGGGGAGGGAGGTCAAGAGAGAGGGGGAGAAAAATTTAAAACTCAAAAACTTATGGAAGTGATTGTTGATAATTCAAAATAAATTAATTTAAAAAAATAATAGAGCAATCCCGTTCTCAGTTTCTGGGATGGTACCAAGAAGAGTTAGGCAAAAATGGCCTCATTCCTACAGATCATACACTCAAAACAACTCTATTTGCCTGGGTGATTTTCAACAGGATAGTACTAAGTACAATGTAAAAAAAACCACTACCTTTGGGATCAGGAGATTGGGGTTTAACTCTTACCACCACCCTTTCTACCTCTGTTCCCTCAATCATCACTTAGTCTCAATCCCTCTTCTGTAAAATAGGAATATCAGTACCAATGTTGTTGAGAACAAAGTGCTTCCTAAAGGTTATAATATACTTTCTTTTCATCTACTGAAACAAATTCCTAACACCTATCAGAAAACATACACACACACACACATATATATATACACATACATACTATATATATATGTATACACACACACACACACACACACACATATACAGGGCAAAAAAACCCAAACCTCTGCCCCCATAAGAAAACACTTCTAGCTTCTTCTAGGATTCACAATAACACTACCCAATCTACTCCCATAAGTTGATATTGCTGATCAACTGAAAAGGTTCAATAAATGTGCCAGCTTGTTTGCTTGTTTGTACAAAGTAAGGGGTGGAGGTCAGGACTAATTGAAAGGCAATTAGAAAAAATAATTGCTAAAATCTCAGTATAACGCACTCATCTTACAGAAATATCTTTCAACCATGGAAACAACATGCCACTTTAAGTGTACAGTTCAGAAACAGAGGTAGATCAGTCACTTTTTTGCATTTAAATACAGCCTAATAATAGGGTCAAAATTAATTTAAAATTGTCACAATTTCTAAGACAAGCTAGTATTTATTTAGATCTTTAACCTCATGTGAGATCTTGAAATACCAAGAAAAATAAAAACATCCAACTTCCATCACATGGCCAACATGGAAAACTGAAACAAGTAGCCCATATAAAACTAGTAACCACTTCAACAAAACCTTACCAGAATTAAGAAGTGACTTCAAAGGTTGAAATAGCTAAGTAGCAAAATCAAAAGTTACTAAAAGACAATGAGAGAGAGCACTTCAATAGCACTCAAGGCATCAAACCAAAGCTATTTTCTAAATCTTGAGCCTCGGGGCAGCTAGGTGGTGTAGTGCATAGAGCACTGGCCCTGGAGTCAGGACGACCTGAGTTCAAATCCAGCCTCAGACACATAACACTTAATAGCTGTGTGACTGTGGGCAAGTCACTTAACCCCAATTGCCTCACCAAAAAAACAAACAAACAAAAAAATAAATCTTGACCCTCTGCACTAGCAATTTGACACTACAAGGAAAAGGGAGAAAAGGGGATGGGGGTAAGGAACTAGTAGATGTCAAGGATCTGCAAAAATTTTTCCTGATTCTTTGTCTACTAAAAGTCCAATTTAATTCAGGTGAGCAAGTGGTTTTTAACTGAGAACAAAGAAAAAGACAAAATTGTTCTTGTCTTCAAGAATCTTACATTTCACTGGGACAGAACTAATTATAATCAAACATTATCCAACAGATGGCACTATCAAATGTAATGGAAACAGAACAGGAATTGTCAGGAGACATGACTAAGGTTCTAGTTCTGGCTCTGCTACAGACTCACTGTAAGACCTTCCACTAGTCAGTCCCTAGGCCTTCAGTTTCCTAATCTGTGATGTAAGAAAAATAGTGATATAAGGAAAGAAACCTAGACTTCCATTCTGGGAATCTGAGTTAGACATCTTCTACATACTGTCTGACCTTGCTCATATATAAAACAAAAGAAAAAATAGAAGAAAGCTCACGCGTGCGCGCACACACAAACACAAACACACACACACCTCAGCCTCTAAGAATCCTGAACACTGAAAACACCAAAGAGGTCTGGTCAAAGGTAGCAATCAATGTTGGAAACCCTGTGGTAACTGCAATTGCTTCTTTAGCTGGAGATTATCTAGATTTCTGTGCTAAAGAGTGTCATCTAGTCCAATCCTTTCATTTTAAAGATGAGGACACAGGGGGCAGTTAGGTGGCACAGTGGATAGAGCACTGGCCCTGGAGTCAAGATGACCTGAGTTCAAATCCAGCCTCAGACACATAAAACTTACTAGCTGTGTGACCCTGGGCAAGTCACTTAACCCCATTGCCTAGCCCTCCCCCCCAAAAATAATCATCACAAATTAAAATACCGAAGAGTACAGAATGTTATGAAATCAGATGAGCAAGAAATTACTTTCAGGAAGAAGCTAAGGAGAGGAAAGTGTTACAAAAATTTCACAGAGGGTATCCACTTCAATTAAATATTCTGGTATCCACAGAAAACCATTTAGAATATTTAATAAATTTCATACCTAAGTAAATTAGTAATGTAGTCACATAGCTTTCCTTTACAGTTAGTTGTCCTCCATAATCATATGTAGGACAGATTGCCTTTGTAAAAGTGATTCTTAAATCAAGTTTCTCGTCATAGTGATTATAAATGTGCTTTGGGTAGAGGAGGGCTGTTAAGATTAAATCAAAGCATTAATTCCCCCCTCAACAATGTTTGTATATAGCTTTATAGGAAAGGAGAGTAGTTTGAACTCCATGTGTATATAATATTGCTTTAGTACAGATTAAATCTATTCTGACTTTCCAAGTGGCAAGAAATAGTCTCCTATACAGCAAAAACTTCACCTGACGCTAAGGTTGATGAATTTATATTTAATCAGTGAGTCATATTTGTGCTATTTACAGGACAGTCACGGTACTGTTTAAGCCCATAAAAATGTGGTTAAAGTTCAGCTACAATAATTTTAGTATAACATACTTCAATCAGTTACCAGTTTATCTATCCAAAGTCCACCTTCATTATTACTAAATTTTCTCATTTATTGTTTTGAATCATTTTACTTTCATAGTAGCAATTTACATAAGACTTTACTTTTAAAACATCTCCTAGTATGGAGATTCCACAAGTTAGCCAGATTCTTGCAATGGTCATGTATATATGCTTTTAAATAGTCAATAACATAGACATATATACATCAGAAACACCCAAAGTGAACATAATACTGACTGGTTAACACAATTCACATTTATAGGAACACTTTACATATCTGAGCCTCAAAACAGTTGAATAAGGAAACTGGGTTGGTAGTCATGGAACTAGGACTCCCTCAGATCTATCAAGTCCAGTGCTCTTTATTCTTGCAGCAGGGAGCAAGCAAGTCAAGAGCCATTTAACAAGCACTTAGGTGCTAAGCAATGGGGATACAAAGAAAGGTTAAAAAAAAAAAACTCCCTGTCCTCAAGAAGCTCATAGTCTAACAGAGAAGAAAATATACAAACAAGATGTGTACAGGATATACTGGAAACGATGCCAGAGAGAAGGCACTAGCATTAAGGTCAATCAGAAAGGCTCCATGTAAAAGGTGGGATTTCAACTGAGACCTAAGAGAAACAGTCACTCTGTTATCATGCTCCAATGGCTACAGGTAAGAATTTCTTTGCAGTCAAGAAAAAGGGTACTATGATTAACTTGCTTTTGTGCTTTTATCACAGGCACAAAACTGAATTTACCTTTTATCATACATATATTCAGTGATGGTATTGTCTCCTAGATCCAAGTATATTCTACTAGGATCAAATTGCACCTTCATGAACAAAACGAACAAGAAAATGAGGCTCCAGGCAATGCCATAAAAATATAGTAAGAGGCTAGCAGTCTTGTCTGGGCAATGAAGCCACAGTTTCTGAGGTCAGAAGCAAGACACCTGCAATCCCAGATGATGTCAAGGAAAAAGCCAGGGGTGACTTGGGGTAAGACTCCTGAGGTCAGGCTAGACAAGGGTTTAAAGTCACTATGCCGAAAACAGAATCTAGAAAACAATCCCTCAAACTAAGGCTATTCAAACGTATATGCATCAAATTAACATGTGCATAACTCTACACAATTCATGTTATACAAACTTTCCCAGTCTACATAGTGTCATGAGACAGGATAGAAATCACTGAATATTATTAACTTTAATGTTCCATATAGATTCAACTCAAATAGCAAAGCCTTTTGTAGCTAAACCACTGGAGAAGGTCATCTACAATATGTGCTTCAACTTTCTTTCTCTCACTCTTCTTAACTCTCTACAACCTGGCTTCCAACCTCACCACTCAACTGAAATCACTCTCCTAAATTACTAACAGATCTGTTAATTTTCAAGCTCAATTCTCTTCACCGACCTCTCTACAACTCTGACACTCACTTTTCAGTCATGCTCTTTTTCTTGATACTTCTCTGGAGGTTTTGAGACACTACTCTACCTGGTGTTCCTCCTACCTGTCTGACTGCTCCTTTGCTGGATCTTCATTCAAGTCATGCCCCCTACATGTCATGGGGGTCCCACAGAACTCTGACCTGTCCTTTTTTCTCTACACTATTTGACTTGGTGAGCTCATCAGCTCCCTTGGATTCAGTTATGATCTCTATGATTCTCAGATCTACTTATCCAGGTCAAAACTGTCTGCTAGCTTTCTGTCTCCTATCTCCAGCTGTTAGACATCTCAAACTGGATATCCCACAGGTCTTGTAAGCTCAACACTTCCAAAATCGAGTTATCTTTCTCCCCAAACTCTACCCCACTCCATTATTGCTACTGAGGCATCACTGACCTCCCAGCAGCCTAGGCTACAATGTAGGTATCAATCCTTGACTTCTCACTTTCTCACCCCTCATATCCAATTTGTTGCCAAGGCAATGAAAGTATTACACTAATTTTACAAGTTTAGAAATAAACTCAGATTAAGTTAAAGGACTTATCCAATGCCATATAGCCCTTTCAGAAGCACAATGCAACAAATTCAGGAAACAACTTTTTAGCACAGGTTTTAGTACTCAGTAGAGAAGGCAAACCACTCCAGCATCCTTGCAAAAAAACAAAAACAAAACAAAACAAAACCAACATAAATAGTATGGCGAACAGGGTTATGAAGTTGGATACAACTGAACAAGAAGACCAGCATTTAACCAATAATGAAAGCTTATGGTTGTACAGTCAATACATTTATGTATAAGAGCACGAATACAGAAAAACAGAACCTAGAAGAAAGCTCAGTTTTTTATCCAACACATTCACTGCCAAAATGGGGGAGTCATTTATTTGATAGAAGCTCTCAACAGGCTAGAGCACACAAAGTGCTGACTAGGTATTTACCCTAGCTCATCAGCATGAGTCAGCAGCAGATAGTGTTTGGGGAAGGGGGGAAAAGCATCAGCTGACCAAATGGAAGAACTGGAGAATTTAAATATATTGTCAGCGTTTAAACAAGGGGTAGAAATATCACCTGCTATGGACCTGCCCACAGCCATGCTTGTGATAGCTTGTATTTAAATAGCATTTTAACACTTACAAAACATTTTCCTCACAACATTATTCTTCACGATAAATCTGTGAGTTGGGAGAGTTAAGTATTACAAATGAGAAAATTAAGATTCGATGAGGATAATTTACTTGCTCATAAACTAGATGGAGCTGGGATTTAAACCAAGGCTTTCGACTTGGCTTTTTGACCACAATTTCAGAGTTGGAAGGGACCTCAGAGGTTATCTAGTCTAACCCAAACCTGAACAGGAATGTGATCTACAATATTCCTGACAGTGGAAAAGCAGCCTCTACTTGTAGACCTTTAGTGATGAAAATCTTCCCATCTCACAGGGGAGTACATTCCACTATGGGATAGCTCTCATAGTTAGGAAGTTTTTCCTTTACATTATGTCAAAATCTGCACTTCTGCAACTTTCCACCCCATACCTCCTATAGCTCTTATCTACAAGACCAAGTAAAATAACTCTTCCAATGCAGAAGGACAGTTATTGCATTCTTCACTAGCCTTAATCACACTTTCATCCCTACCACACATTACACCTAGTCTTCTCTAAGTACTTCTGCACTTGGAGACCATCCAGCCCCGGTTCAAATCTGGTGCTCTTACAAATATGCCAATGCATCCCCAAGATGAAAATTATCCTATAATCAGATAGGTGGAAAGAACCTTAGAGAACATCTAATACATTTTATAGATGAGAAAACTGAGATTAAGAGTGAACCTGCTAAAATGACTTGCTTAAGGTCACAGCTACCAAGTCACAGCCACCAAGTCACAGCCAAGATTAGAACCCAGATCCTGATTCCAAATCCAGCATTCTTTCTACTACAACAGTCAAGTATTTCAATAAGGGTACTCCATTACTTCATTCAAAAGTAATTATACATTTTTATTTATCTCCTCATTGTGAACCAAGTTAAACTTGTTTATGCTTAAGAGCCAGAAGCTTCTACAAAATGTTTCAGTGGCTACTTATTGCTTCTAGTATAAAATACAAAACTCCTCTGTTGCCTTTAAAGTTATTTACAATTTTAACTCCAGCCTACTTTTCCAGACTCACAACCTCATTACTCAATGGAATGGAATGGAATAAGCATTTACATAGAACCTACTATATGCCAACTGTGCTGAGCACTTTTTATAAAAAGTATCTCATTCGATCTTCACAATAATGCTTTAAGGTAGCTGCTATTATTTTTACCCCCATTTTACAGATAAGTAAACTAAGGCAGACAGAAGTGACCTGCCCAGGGTCACACAGCTATTTAGCATTGGAGGCTGGGTTTGAACTCAGTCTTCCTGATTCTAAGCCCAGTGCTCTATTTCCTGGGCTATCAGCTGCTTCTCTCTCACCCATGCTGTATTATAGCCAAACTGTCCTACTTGCTGCTCCATACAGATGACATTCCATCTCCTTCTTTTACACCATTTCTCTTTTAGGAATCTTCAATTTTCCCAAAAGAACACTTATTTCTCACTTCGACCTCTCACAATGCCTAGCTCTTTTCAGGGTCCCCTCTTTCCAGAAGCTTTCCACAATCTCCTGATTCCTCCCAAAAATGAATTTTGAATTTTATATAACATACATGTAATATATATTGTATTTACTCATCTGTAAAGATGCTATATGTAGGTCTTCTATTTGTATTCCTAATGCCAAGCACACTGCCTGTCACAACTGGTACTTACTAAATGCTTTATGATTAACTGCCAAGAAGAAGGGTTAAAGGCACCAAATAGGAACATGTTCTAGGGTAGAATATGGTGGAAGGTGGGTTTGAATCATTTTTTTCAGGAGTGTTCTTTTAAACTAATTGCATTTTCACTTTCTCTCAACTGTTAATATTCTATAAACTTTATGTTATTTTATTACAAAGTGGCAGCTTATTATGCAAAGAGCACTAGACAGAATTAAAAGACTTGGGTTCAGGGGCAGCTAGGCGGTGCAGTGGATAGAGCACCCGCCCTGAAGTCAGGAGGACCTGAGTTCAAATCTGGCCTCAGACCAAACACTTGACACGTACTATCTGTGTGACCCTGGGCAAGTCACTTAACCCCAACTGCCTTTAAAAAAAAAAAAGACTTGGGTTCAAGTCTGAACTTTGACACTTCCCAGCCATGTGACACTAGGCAAAGTCACAAACTCTTAGCCTCAAACCAACAGAAAGATCAACCCTAACTACTTACTTATACCTTTAAGTATTGATTTGCTAATGGCTTGTTTTGGTTTTTACATTTTCTTAAGCATCTGTGAGCCACTTTCCTCCACAGAAGAATAGTTTTATAGTGAAAGTTCATAGAAGATTAGATTTTGTAGATGAGGTACATTCTTCAAACCGTTGGCCCCTAAGGTGAAATACACATCACAGAATACATCACAGAAAAGGCAAGATTTCCAACCCTGCCCCCCAAAGGCATCCTAAAAGCTTGCCAGTAACAAATATATAAGTAGATAAAGAAGCCTTTATAAAAAAAAATAGCCAAAATACCATCTATTGACAAAAAGATTAACTGTTGAATTAAAGGTTCCAAGTTCAAACATTATATGACTATAGTAAAAAAAAAAAAGTCTATTAATATGTAACAGTTTTCTTTTAAAAGAAAATACTTTACAAACAAGCTATACTAGGGCATTTTTAAGATATTTTACAGGACAAATATTAGTTCGGTGACTTGCTTAAAGAGGAAGTGAAAGTTGCCAAAGCAACAGTTTAAGAAACCACATGTGAACCAAGATACATAAATTTTAAATGTTACTCTGTCAACCATTTTATTAATAAAAACACTCAGGTTAGTAAAGAAGGTTGAAAGGGGTGAGCTTTAAAGAATACACAAATGTTCCTCCAGCTATTCTGGAGTTATATCATTCAAGCAGAAGAGTGAACAAAAGTAAACCACTTGAGAAGACATTTTAGGGCAACTTTTTTTAATGTGGCATAAAAGTAAGGGAAAGAAACCTATCAACCATTATAAATGCAAAGTTAATCACATAAAAGTTTTACATATATGAACACACATACACACAGAGCAGAAGACAGAGCAACCTGCTGATTTCACACAGAAAATGAACCATCAATGTACCATGTGCTTTGAACTAGATTCCTTTAGTTACAGTTTTTCCCTAGGCAATGTTTTTCAAAAATTCAGACTATACTATATTCTGTTGTACTCCATGGGAAGGACATTTTTTTTGTTTACCAATGCTCACAACTGAAGGCAAATGTTATAATAATAGCTGGCATTTATATATCGCTTTAAGGTTCACAAAGTACTTTGCAAGTATTAACTTGTTTTATCCTCACACAAACACTGAGAGGTAGATGTTATTTCCATTTTACAGATGAGGAAACTGAAGGAGAAAGTGATTAAATTAATAACTGCCCAGAGTTACACAGCTAGTAATTGTTTGCAGTAGGATCTGAACTCAGGTCTTCCAGATCCCAGGTCCAGTACTCTATCTATTTTACCACCTCGCTCTACATACTTGAAAAGAGAATCTTTTCAAGAAATATCCAAAAGAATCTACAAATTTGGAGTTGGGAGAACATACTGCACAAATGATCTTGCCACAAGTTTTTCCCTCCAATGGCTTTCTATTTATGGATTGTCATGGCCAAAACCAAAACCACTCTATGGTCTCAGAAGAATGAAATTTACAAATAAGCCAGAAAACAATGAAAATCCCCATGGCAGAACTACTCAGGCTATAGAACACTACTCATGAATTATGTATAAGAAGTGGCAAGCAATATTATCAAGATTACCATTATGTTCCTAAGAACAAAAACACAGATAACCAGTCATGTAGCAAAAATGAGACATGAGATGGACAGACCAATTGGTAACCTAACTTTCAGTGGAAAGAACACAAGTCTTAGCAAGGCTCTCATTCTACTTCTACTCCTCACCAGCTATGTAGCCATGGGCAATTCACTTTCTGTCTCAGTCTTAGTTAACACATCTACATTTATAAAATGAAGACAGTGAGAAAAAAAAAATAAAGATTAAAAAAAAAAATAGTGATTCTTGTACTAATCTACCCATAAGTCTAATGTGAATAAAATGTTTTGTAATGCTACCCACAAGATACTGAAATAATAAGGCCTATAATTTACACAAATGAAATGAGAGAGCTGCCAAAGCTTCAATAACCTCCATTTGGGGAAAAAAATTAGATTAATTAAATGAGAGTTCTGATATTTAGAATTTCTTATTAAGGTTCTCTTCTGGAACACTAAAGCATCAAATATTTTTCACTTGGAAGTTTGCTCATAACTGGACTTCTTTTCTTCCACCTCTCCTCCTCCCTGGCTCTCAAAAACCATGTTTTTGGTCTTCTTTATGACCTTTGTCCATCACCTCCCTTCTGCCTTTACCTAACCTGCACTTCACGGTCAACCTTTTCAACACCGTCTTTACCACTTTGTACCCCCAACCTTCTTGAACTTTTACTTTATAATCTTTAATCCTGGATAACTCCATCATCTTGATTTCTGGGCTCTGACAGACAAAGTTATAAAATCCCACTGAATTGAGTCTACAAACTATAAATTCAAGATAACCTCAAATGAACCCTCTTTACTACAGACAATCCTTTTATTTAGCTGTTGTTGCCTCCATACCACATTCCAAACACATTCCTTTTGAAACCTTTTCCACGTTCTTACAACCTCTAACTCCCCCAAAGGATTCATGATGAAAATGACTATGCACCACCAGAGAAAGAACTGATGAAGTTTGAATGCAAACCCAAGCCTTTTTCACCTGTTTTTTTCTTGGTCTTGTTTTCTTTGGCAAAATGACTAACATGGAAATTTGTTTTGCGTGACTGTACATGTATAACATATCAAATTGACATTTCAGGGAGGAGGGAGGGGAAAGAGGGAAGGAAGGAGAGCATTTGGAACTCAAAATTTAAAAATGAACATTAAAAAAATTTTATGTGCAATTGGGAAAAAATAAAATACTATTTTAAAAAATTATAAAGAATTATAATATGGAATAAATATTTAAAAAAATTTTTCAGCTTGGCCCCAGGTAGCAGAACCTCCAACAAAGAGTTTGAGTTGCCTCTCTAGGCAGGTTTGAGGTTAAAATAAAGGATTCCCTTCCTAAAAATAAAGAGCTATCCAGAAGTGAAATTGGTTGCCTTCAAAAGTAGTGGGAGTTCCCCTTCACTGTAAGTATTCAAAAGCAAAACTAAATGATCACTCGTGGGTGGCTTCTTATTCAGATACAGGTTAGTCTTGGTTAGTCTTGACGTCCTAATTTACCTACCAACTCTTGAGTATGTGTGAAAATCTGAGACAGGAAAAATCTCTTCTAGTTGGGGAGGGGGAAGAGCAGCTACAAAAGAGAAGAATTTTGAGATATGCTATTTTGTAGGTAAATTGGAGCAGCCTACAAGGAGATGGAAGAGGACAGGTAGGTAATCAAGTAATAGCTAAAGAGTCCAGCTTGACTAAAATTCTTAGAGTGCAATGGGGTTAGTGTTCAATGACAGATTGGAGTCAGGCTGTTAGTGCTAGGTTAAGAAGTTTGTATTTTATCCCACAAAAAAATGGCAGGATACTACTCAGGGAAGTGACATGATCAGACCACCTACGCATCTGGAATTTTATTTTGGCAGATGAATAATAGTTTGGAGAGGGGAGAGAATAAGAATGGATAGACAAGGATGGAGGCTGCTTAACAATTGTTGAATTGAGGCCTGAACTGGGGTAGTGACAACATAAAAAACAATGCCAATCTAATAAAAGCCAGTCTGTTTAAAAAAAAATTCAAAGAAGAGCAAACAATGGAAACTGAGTTTATTAAATAAACATAATTGATAACTTCAAATTGAATGTGGACTGAGAATAACTACAGTGGGAAATTAGTTTTGCTTTTCGGCACAGTTCAACACCTCTTCCACTGTTCAGTATCATCTCTGATCTACTGGGGATGATAATAGACTTATACAAAACTGTCTCAGAAACCCTTCTTCATTAGCAACATGATTATCCCTTCTACTCAGTTTTATTCTATTTATATTTCTAACACTTTTCACATGTTAAGTACTTATATCTTTTTTCATTCATTCATTCATTGAAGCATCTCCCCCTAAACCTGAAAGAGACAGCATGCTCTTTTTACAACTTTCAAATCACCAACTTCTTTCTAGACCTTCCCTTAGAATTTTCCTTTTTTTTTGACTCTACAGAACCTTTAAAATCCTTCTCAAATGACATCCTGCGTTAAACTTCCTCTTAAACACTGCGAGAGGTGGCTTTCACATCCATTTCCTTCAGTCATATAACTACTGTACTCCAAAGGCTGTCAACCTATTAATCAGATTCAAATGAAGTCCACCAGCTGATCTCAAAGCTCCCTCACCCTTCAACCATTTCTATTAATGGCAACATTGTCCTGTCACCTAGGCTTAAAAATGTTCCTATCTTTGACTTTTCCCTCTCTTTTATCACCTATAAAATCATTAAGTCTTAACGATTTCTCTTTTGTGAATGAATGAATGAAAAAACATTTATTAAGTGATTTTTCTATTTCCACTGCCATCACTGTAAGCCATCTGGATTAATTGAACAGTATACTTCTTGCCTTCTGGTTCTCAAAGTCCATAGCATAAATACAAAAAACAAACAAAACACCCCCCAACCTCCTGATTGTGGCATTTAAGATTCTCTATAAAGGATCCCCCCCATACCTATCTAATTCGATTTTTGCCTCAGACTTAAGTGATCCTGCAATAAGTTCAATCACTCAGAGGTACAAAATTTGTACTGTTTTGCAGGGTGGAGGAAAGTGTTTTAAAAGTTTTAAACAAACATATTAATGTGAATAATTATCACTTTTATTGTTATTTTCAAGAGGCAGTATGTATATATACACATGCACACACACATATATACACATATACGTAATGGAAAAGTGCAAGGATAAGAATGCAAGGATTCACATAAAAGGTTAATTCTAACTTGGCTTATCATTAGGAATGCCTCTGGCCACCTTAGAGAATTATAGTTCTCTACCATGATCCACTGGTATGAATATTATGTATGTATTCCATTTTATTTTAAAATTTTTTTTTGGTTACATTTTACGTTTGAACTTTCCCTCCCCTTCTACCCCACATCACACTAGAGAAGACCAGAATTTGATAGATGTGTATGTGTATGTATTTATCAGTTCTTTCTCTGGAGGTGGACAGCATCTTCCTTCACTGGTCCTTAGTAGCTGAATATTTATAATACTCAGAATAGCTTAGTTGTTCAGTTATTCTTTGAACAAATATTGCTGTTACTGTATGCAACATTCTCTTGGTTCTCCTCATTTCACTCTATTATTTCATGCAAGTCTTTCCATATTTTTCTAAAATCAACCTACTCATTCTTTGTTACAGCACAGTAGTATTCTATGTTCCACTTTAAAGTCAGATTTCTTTTTGAATTGTAGAGCAACAGAAAATTAGTTTTTGTTTTTTTTATGTTTGCTAAGCTGGACAAGGTTTAGCTAGCTCACTGTAGAATCAAATACTATGGTAATGGCAACTGAGAAAGTCAAACCCAACTTCCTCCACAGGAATGATGTTCAGCAGCTAAAGATAAGTCCTAGAGATTGGAAGAAATTTTAGAGGATACTGAGATCACAGGGCCTAAAAGAAAGACTAACTGTGGCAAGAAGCAGCAGGGGGGAGAAGTACAGCTGAAGAAGAGCCTGTGTGGGTCTCCGCCCTTTCTATAGCTAGAGAAGACAGTAGTAGCTCCAAGTTGAGCAGTAATATTTGAATAGAAAAAATATATATATCAGCATTAAAGATCCTCACGAAAGTGAGAGTTATTTCTTCTCCCTGTAAGCCAAAGAAAGTGATAGCGCTGACACCTCAGCTAACAATTGAGCTATCAAAAGACTCAAACTGGAATCCTTAAACTGAAACTTTAAAAACACTGTATAACTATACACAGTTGAGTCGAATTAAAAGCAGCTGCTCAACAATCTGAACCTGAAAACTTAAGTTACTCATGGAATTTGAAAAACACATTTTAAATATGCTGCATGCATTAATTTGCTTATTCAGTGTCAAACCAATCAAATTACCAAAGCATTGTTTTATAGAGATGGGGGGGAGAATCCATCTGGAAGAACAAAAGGTCTATAAACTCAAGGGAAATTTAAAAAGTGGGAAAGAAGTGGACCTATCAATACCAGATCATGAACTATATACCACATAGTAGTAATCCTGAAGACAATTTACTACTGGTTAATAAATAGATAGGTTGAGCAGATTAGATATGCAATACACAGAAGCAAACAAGCACAGTAGCCTAGTATTTGAAACCCAAAAATCTACTGCATTAGAATCTGACACCAGACAGAAACTATTTAGAAAATAAGAAAGCAATCTAGCAGAAACTAGGTATAAATAAACCAAAAGATATCTTACACCAAGAGAGGCTCCAAATGAGTACATGACTTGGGTCATAAAGGGTGACACCATAAACAAGTGAGAGGAGCAATGAAGAAATTACCTGTCAGATTTATAGAAATGGGAAGAGTATGGAACCAAATGAAATAGAAGATTAAAAGGAAGTAAAATGGACAATCTTTTATTTAAGTTTTTGCCTATGTGGCACACACATGCACACAAGGGCACATACATAGCACTGGTTTTCAACCCTGGGTAGTAAATTAATTTTTTTTAGATTGCCAAGGATCTATACAATGGTTGAAAAGGACCCTCAGGGGGCAGCTAGGTGGCACAGTGGACAGAGCTCCAGCCTTGGAGTCAGGAGGATCTGAGTTCAGATCTGGCCTCAGACACTTGACACTTACTAGTTGTGTGACCCTGGGAAAGTTACTTAACCCCAACTACCTCACAAAAAAAAAAAAAAAAGACCCTCAAATTCATGGTTCCTTATGCAGTTCTCCTTTTCAGTATTTTTGTACAGGAAAATGTACGAGTTTATTAATGTTCACTAAACGTGTAATAACAAACCGGAAAACTTTAAAACATTCTTAAGAAAAGGCAACCTCTTGTCCTGGCCCAAATAAAGACAGGTGTAGGGGGCATAGTAGAGTGCTGGGCCTGGAGTCAGGAAGTCCAAATTTGACCTCAGACTGTGTGACCTCGGGCAACTCACTTATCCCTGTTTGCCCCAGTTTCCTCATTTGTAAAATGAGCAGAGAAGGAAATAGCAAACCACTCCAGCATCTCTGCCAAGAAAACCCCAAAAGAAGTCATGAGTTACAGGACTAAAAAATGACTAAACAACAACAAAAAGAGGGACCTAAAGGTATTTTTGGTGGGAAGGGGGATGGATGGGAGAAGCCAGTTCCAGGTTACCTTCTTCAGTCACAACAGCATCAATGAAGAATGAATGACCCAATGATTGTAAGCTCTGGGGTATGATTCCTGGCACCACATTTACTGGCCTTTTAGTTGTTCTTCATTTCAAAGGGGGCCAAAGATATCACAGGGTGATGTCTAGCCTTGTGTGAACCGGGATTTAAGTGAAGGTGAGTTACACAAGTCATCAATCTCATTCTCTCTTCCAGTCATTAAAATCCAGTGGCAAGACAAACGTCAAGATGACTGGTGATGGCCAGGGATGCAGTGGATGACCATGGCATCTTCAATGTCTGACCAAGATCTAAGGACTCCACCACAAAGAGCCTGCTTCAGCAGCCTTCATGGCCACTGAAAAAATTGTTCTCATCTGCCCATTCTGCCAGGGGAAGTCTTCACACGATACACCCAATTCACTAACATGTTTTAGACCTGTTCTCAACCAGGTTTTGGCCTGTCTGCCTAGACAGTTGTACCAGGATGTGGCCACTGCTCATGCTACAACTTAGTGGACCCATAGGTGAGAGGTGGATGAAAGGTGGACATTAAAGCAGGCTCAGCAATACCCCATACATCACTGGACTCCTAGGACTTAAGAACAGGTGGAAATGGTTAAATGAGTGACCTGAGATACATCCAAGGTAGTAAAGTCTAAAAAATTAAGGGCTGGGTGAGAGGAGAAAAAGTTGAGGCACCTATTGTTAATGGCTTTTTTGAGGAGTTTAGCTACAAAGAGCAGAAAACATACAGGATAGTTGATGGGGATAGAAGGGTCAAGTGAGGTTTTTTTTTCCAGGATGGGGAGGCAAGGGCATGTTTGTAGGCAGTAGGAATAAAATGACCTGTTTAAGAGGAGAGGGAGGAGAAAAATGGCTCACCCCCAGAGCAATTCTCTCTCAGGAGTTCACCACGGGATCAAATGGTCTGCTGATGTAATGTGAGATGCATCAATGACTTGCATTACACACTTGCCCAGTGGTATGTCTGATTCTTTCAGTCATATTATCCTGTTTGATCCTTACAACAGCTGGAAGAGGCAAGTGCTATTACTATCCCCATTTTAGAGTTGAGGAAGCTGAGGCAGATAGAGGTTATATGACTTCCTCGGGATCATTAGGCTAGTTAAGAGTCTGAGGCCTTATTTGAACTCACGTCTTCCTATCCTGGGCAGCTAGGTGATGCAGTGGATAGAGTGCCCGGCAGGGAGTCAGGAAGATGTAAGTTCAAATCTGGCCTCAGATGCCCTGGGCAAGTCACTTAACCCTGTTTGCCTCAGTTTCCTCATCTGTAAAATGAACTGGAGAAGGAAATGACAAACCACCCAGTATCTTCGCCAAGAAAACCCCAAAAGGGGTCACAACTGAAAATGAACAAACAACTTCCTATCTTGTGGCCCAGTGGTCTATCCACTTCAACACCTAGCTACCTCAAGAGAAGGAGCTATGTCTTATTCCTTATGTATTCCCTACAGCATACAGCTATGAATATAGAGTACTCAAATGAATGAATTGATAACCATATTCTTTTAATCAAGATGTGAGTCTCCTTCTAGACTCCCCCCCCAAATGTAAAGAGAAAATACTAAACTATTTTGACATTAAAAATACATGAAACTAGGTTGCTGTGCAATGCTATATGGATTCATAAATCACAAAGGACCGTAAGTCACTAAGTGTATGACATTTACAAGACTATAAGGCAGGTCAATTTGACAAATATTTATTTAGCACAATGCTCTACTGTGAGCCCTGGGGGAGATAAAGAGGAAGAAGATTAGTTACCAACCTTCAGGGAGCTTACAATCTATAATGGTGATCTAATACAAATGAAAACAACTACAAAGAGACAAACAAAAACACACACAAAAAGAGAGACACAAAATGTTGCTCAAGAATTAAGGGAGAAAAAAGAGGAACAAGGGAAGCTTGGCAGTAGAGGTAGCATCTGATGTGGGGCATGAACAAAGGTAGGAAAGCAGCAAAATTAAAATAAACAACCTGACTTGAAAAAAGAGTTATCTGCTATACAACCTTAAGAGCTGGGGAGAAGCAGTATTCTTTTGCTATTATTCCAATATTCCTTACCTGGATGTAATAAACACTATATGCAAACATTAGACCCAGACCCACTTACTAAACATGAATAAAGTATTAGAGACCTACTTGTATTGGTCTGTGCTAAACCACTGACAAACACTTGCCCTTTAAAGAACAAAGGTATGCTATGGAATAAGTAAAAGGAATTTCTCCAAACAGGCCAATATAGATAAGGAAAAGTTATTACTGATGAATAAATGGGGGGAAGGGGGGGAAAGAGAAGAGAAAATCAATTAACTCCTGGTCCTTTATCAGTCTTAAAAACAAAAATCAAAATTTATTTGGCTTTTACTCTCCTCCCTTCTCTCCCCCAATAATTCATCAAAAAACATCTGAATTTTACAACCGTAAACCGGTATCACCCACAAGACTCTTATCAACATGCAGCTGGACTGCCTCAGTAGTTAACCAAACTGTCAAGAATTAACCAAAAACTGATGAACCAGTTTAGTGACAATTTTTTACATATCCCTACCTAAGGAAAGCTGTACAGACTTTTCTAATGTAAGATGCAACATATTTAACTCCTCTCCCATACTTTTGGAATGGTTAACATTAATTACAGCTGGTCTATTTCTTCATAAAACACAATTTTAGAATTTCATTTAAACTTTTATCTTTTTTGTCAAGACTGCCAAAATATTTCACAAAATGGAATCCCCAATGTGCTACCTTTTACTTTGGAGATGACATAATTGAGAAGGAAAAAAAAATTAGTATTTCCAATTTTATAATAAATTATTTTAAAAAACAATTAGGGTTTGCATATACTATATACTATATAAATAGAAGATAAATGCCACCCTTAGCTTACAATTAAAAATTGCCAACACAAATATAAACCTATAAGAGAGCAAAAAAATCATAAAATATCCACGTTACTAAAAAGCATGTAAGTAAGCCCTTAAAGACTTGGTTTCAGGGGCAGCTAGGTGGCACACTGGATACAGCACCTGGAGTCAGGAGGACCTGAGTTCATATCCGACCTCAATACATAGCACTCACTAGCTGTGTGACTCTGGGCAAATCATTTTACCTCATTGTCTATCAAAAAAAAAAAAAAAAAAGAGTTGGTTTCAAATTGTGGCTCTACAAACTTCTACTACTTACTAGCTTAGCTGGCTGGCTGTGTGGATTTTTGCAAATCACTTCAAGATCATAGCTTATTTATCAGAAAAATGGGAGTTAAACTAGATGACCTCCAAGTTTGCTCCTGTTTCTAAAGTTAAAAAATAACAACAGCTCTTCTACTTCACTAGAAAGTAAATTTTATTAATACTGATTCAAAAGAAAGATAATCACAGTGCAGGAACACTAGATCCTATGTTAGAAGAGTTTAAAGTTCTAACTCTACCACTTGATTAGGCCTGTTACCATGGACAGGTCATGACCCCTCTGGAACTTTCTTCCTCATCTGTAAAACCAGGGATCAGAATCATTTTACTCTACCTCATCTGTGAGGTTGTTATATAACAAGGAAACTGGTGCATAAACTGGCAAACACTATGCAAATGTGTTCAAGTTAAAGGCAATAACAATCTCTGACATTTACAAAATGCTTTAAGGTTTAACCTCATTTGAACAAAACAATTCTCTAGGACAGATGATACAATTGTTCTCATACTTGATTTTACAGGTAAAGAAACTGATGCAATGAAGATTTAACTGATTTTGGTTACAAGGTCAGTAAATAAAAGTGAGGGCCAGCCAAGATGGCTTCCTGGACAGAATCTGGCTGTCAAGCTTGCTCCCCCGTCACCTATTCCAGCAAAAACCTAAAATTCACACCAGATAGGTATGATCAAGAAATCCCTCTTAATAACTTCTTCCACCATGGAACACTGCAAAAAAATATCAGCCAGCAGCCCAAGGGCCATAGAAAAGGGTTCCAGCAGCATCAGCTACCAGGCCAGAAACCTCTGTGGCCCTGCAAGACTCTCTGCCTGGAAGGAGCACAAGCAGAAGCACCCACTACCCCTAGGTTGGTTGTAAATTCATAGTGGGGGAATTAATAGTGACCATGACAAGCAGCGCCTTTGACCTGAGTATCCCAGAGCTCCAAATGCACTAACACTATCTTTTGAGATGCCATAGAAAGCTCTGAAGACCCAAGATCAAATCTCAAAGGTCCAGGGAGGTCTAACTCCAGGAGAGGGAGGGAAAGATCATTGGAAGTACCCATCAGCCAAGAACCTGGGTGACCCAAAACAACCAAGCAGGGCCAACCATCCCACCAAAAGCACAGCAAGGGTGAAGCCAGCTCCTGGTACAAAGCCCCAAGCCAGGAACAAAAGTTGGAAAGATGAATAAACCAAGAAGAATAAATCAGTATGAAAATTATAGATCTAGAGATGCACCAAAAAGGAGCAAGTATTTCAGTAACTGCAAACAGTGACTCTCAAAGGAAAAAATGGATTTTTCTACAAGGCTTATATAAACACCTAGAAGAAATAAAGTAAAAGATAAAAATCAAATAAAAGTTCTCAAGGGAAGAGGAAAAAAAATAGTTTGGAAGATAATGAAGTAAATCATAACCAAGAAATGTTATCTCTGAAAGCTAGAATAGATCTAACAGAAATTTATGAGACAAGGAATATTAAAACAAAAATCACAAAACTGAAAAAAAATAGATGAACAATAGCATTTACATAGCATTTTAAGCTTTGCAAAGCATTTTACAAATCTCTCATTTTCATGTGATTCTCCAACAATTCTGGGAGGTAGGTGCTATTATTATCTCCATTTTACAGATGAGGAAACTGAGGTTGAGAAAGGTTAAGTGACTTGCCTGGCGTCACACAGCTACTAAGTGCCAGACAGGGGATTTGACTGGGAAGGTGGAGGGAAGGGACATGTTGGAAAATGTAGTTTACGTTTAAAAAAAAAAAATCAATTCAAAAACTTAAGAGTACCTGAGTACTTAAGAGTATTCCTCCTATTGGTTCTAATTCTTACTTACAACATGACTAATGTGAAAATCTTATGCCATTCTGGGGAGGGGGAGAAAAATTTAAAACTCAAAAGCTTATGGAATTGATAAAAAAATTAAAAATAAAAAAAAAACTAAAAAAAAAAAAAAAAAAAAAAAAAAGACGGGCAGCTAGGTGTCACAGTGGATAGAGTACCCGCCCTGGATTCAGGAGGACTCAAGTTCAAATCTGGCCTCAGACACATAACACTAGCTGCATGACCCTGGGCAAGTCACTTAACCCTATTGCCTAGCCACCCCCCCCGCCAAAAAAAGAGTACCTGACCACAGAGAAGAGTTATTTCACATATGCAGTATACAATCAATATAATCAAACAGCCATTTCAAATTTTGCATGCTATAATGACTGTTACCTGAAAGTAATAACAAGAAATGGCATTTATTGCCTTAGATGAACAAACTTGGTTGTGTAGCGCATAACACATTCTGTTAGAAACAAACGTGCTATTTCCACAAAAACTTTTTTTCCAAACTAAAATAATTGTGGATAGCTCTGTAACAGAATTTGGTTCTAAAAGTTTTAAACTACCCGTAATGCTACATACCCAAATAAAATGTTTTTTAAGTCTTAGAATGCTACAAATCATAAGTCGATATTACTACTGAATCCATGGTTGTCCGCAAAACAAGGGCAAAAACAGGCACAGCAGTCACTCAGCTTCCAACTCAACTTCTATGGTCCTTATTTACAAAAGGAACTCAAAAATAATTTTTGGACCTGAATTGACTCCTATCAACTTCTTTAAAAAAAAAAAAAGCTTTATTTTACCAGCAGCACACCTAAGCAATAATTCACCAGAAAAGCTGATTTCATCCATTTAAGGGTGGCAGTGTGTATATCTGTGTGCTTTAATACTGACCTTACTGCTTTAAAAATCAAAACATTTTACATAAATTGAAACTAATCTGCTAAAGTATTATTAAAGTATTTCTACTTCAAAAAGGAAAGCTGACTGGATTTGAATTTCCAGTGAAAAATTCAGGTTAGGTAGGATTTTTACAAATGGGATCATTTGTACAGTTAATCTTCTATTTGTCATATGATACTTTCCTGCCCCCCCCCCACTGTTCTATTTTCTTTCAGCTATCAAGGTTATTTCTCAGATTTAAAGGGGAAAGTTCCCTTTAAAAGTAGCATGGTACAGAAAAAAAAAGACTTAAAGTCCCAAGTCTTATACTTGTTAGCCTATGAACAGATATTTATTAACTATTATCATGTTTCTGCCAGTATACTAGGGAGCTGGGGAATGGAAGACCAAAAAACTAACAACAGCCCATCATCCCTAGCTGCCCACCAAAAAACCCCCTCAAACTAGTCCCTGATCAAGTAGTTTACATTCTATTCTGCAAAACACCCCCTAAATATAAGTAAATACCAAGTACAGGCAAAAAATATATAAGGTAATGGGGAGATGGGGAGGAGGAGAAAGGCAGGGAAGGAAAGGGGAAATCAGCAAAGGCCTCTTATAGGAGAGGTTTAGAGTAACCTTGAAGGAAGCTAGGAGGGAATAGTGAAGAAAGACTGGAATCTAGGCCTGTGTCAAAGCTGGACAATGAAATGTCACACATGAGTAACAGCAAGTAGGCTAGATTAGCTTGCTATTTGTTGTTAGAGACTCTCTGTGACATGTGGGGTTTTCGTGGCAAAGATACTAAAGTGGTTTGCCATTTATTTCTCTAGCTCATTTGGCAGATGAGGAAACTGAGGCAAGCCAAGTTAAGCAACTTGCCCTGGGTCACACTGTAAGTATCTGAGGCCAGATTTGAGGTCAGGAAGATGCTCTATCCACTGTGCCACCAAGAAAGCAAATGAAAAGCAGAAATGTGTAAAGTCTAGAAAGGTAGGCTGATACTATGATTGTGGAAGATTTTAAATTATAAAAAGAGGGGTTGGTATTTTGTCCTAAAGGCAAAAAAAAAAGCCACAGGAGCTCTTTGAGTAGACCAGTGACATGATAAGAAGACCTGTGGTTTAGAAATATAGGCATATATGGGATGGCCTGGTAAGGGGAAAGTTGGACTGAAATTAAACTATCAACTCTGAATCTCAATTTTCTTAACCATAACATTAATACTGACTACCTCACACATACTTTTGCAAGGAAAGCACTTTTTACAAAGCACAAATAAAATCTATATAGTGGTAAATGCACTATATAAATGTGAACTATAACTAACAGCTTTAAGAATCTGGTGGAGGGGAGTTGGGTGGCACAGTAGATAAAGCTCTGGGCTTGGAGTCAGGAGGACTCAAGTTCACATACTGCCTCATACACATCCTTTGGTGATTGCCTCACCAAAAACAGGCAAAAAAATAAAAAGACCTATAAGAATCTGGTGACTCAGTGGATAGAGCACTGGGCCTAGAGCCAGGAAGACCAGAGTTCAAATCCTGCCTCATACACATCCTAACTGTGTGACACTGGGCAAATCATTTAACCTCTGACTGTCAGAGAAAAGGGTTCACTGGCTCCACTGGATAAGGAAATGGCAAACCACTCCAGTATCTTTGCCAAGAAAATCTCATGGACAGCTATGGTCCATAAGGTCACCAACAGTCGGACAGGACTGAACAACAGCTCTGATCTACAGCCTAGCACAGAATCTTTAAAAAAGATAGCATTTAAATTTTTGCTAAATCTACTCTCAGAAATTCTGTAAATTCACAACGAATATTTAGAGTTAAAATATAAACGGGAGCTTTCTTCAGTTTTTTGGGCTTCACAAATGCCTTGTCAGGAACAGATCAACTTACCTTTCAAATGGTGTTCTTTGCAAAGAAAGCTGAGAAACAGTTCAGTAATTACCAAAGAGAATAAGTCTGAGCTTATTTTTAGAAATAACCACTTTTTTAAAATCCTAAATTCATGTGGGGTTCTGTTTAATTCTTTCATACTACTTGTCTTATTATCCCACAGTAAAAGTATGAATAGGTTAAACCTTCCTAAGCTCTAGAACATGGGTGTGGAACCTGTGGCCTTGAGGCCAAGTACGGCCCTCTAGATCCTCAAGTGGTCCTCAGGTTCTACACCTCTGCTCTAGACCATATACCAGAAGTAGATCAAAGGCTCTTAACTATTTTTGTGTCATGGCAGTCTGGTGAAGTCTATAGACCAATTCTCTGAATAATATTTTTAAATGCATAAAATACAGAGTTACAAATGGAACCAGTTATATTGAAATATTAATTATATAAAAAAATTTTTTTGAAGCTCATAGACCCAAATTTAAGAACCCCTGCTCTAAAGGAAGGAATGTAGGATTCCTCAGATACAATCTTGCTAAAAAGCAATGATCTTCATTTACAGAAAACACACACACACACAGAGCACTACAGTGTCTGCTATAGTAGTACACTACAAGCAACTGATATTCCCAAAATATTCTCATAAAATTTGTATAAAAGGACTTTTTATCAACTCTTAATAGGCCAGTTTATGAAGGCAGTGGATAATATAACTAATATTAAGAATCATATAAACTTCAAGTATCCAGTGTTATGAAAATACCTTCCTGTCTTCACTCATAAAAATGGACTGTTAGATTTTACTAAATTGTTAGAATCTCCTTTATGTCATAAAATTATTACATAATAATGCAGTCTAGTGTCCTCCAACCCAGCATAGCACAGTGAATATCATAGGTGTTTAATAAATGTTAAATTCAACTGACTAAACTTTCTGGACTTTAAGTTTGGCTTATTTAAGTTTAATTTAATATTAATTTCTTTGGGACTTTTAGCTAAAAATATTTAGTACAGGAAAGAAGGAAGGAAGAAAACAAGCATTTATTAAGCTGCTACAACATGCTAAGCTTTACAAATTATCACATTTGATCCTCACAACAACCCTGGGAGGTGGCCACTATTATTAGCCCCATTTTATAATTGAGGAAACTGAGGCACAGCGAGGTTACGTGACTTTTCCAAAGTCACATATCTATTGGGTAAGCTGGATTTAAACTCAGGTCTTCCTAATTACAGTCTGCCTCTTAGCAGCTTAAGAACTTTTGTGTATTACAGGGAAAACTGTTCTTCAAAATGGAGATTGGGGCAATTACTAGAGACTAGATTACCAGAGAGTAATTAATTCCTTTAGCATTGCAACCTGGGAAGACTTACATGAACTGATATAAAGCGAAGTGAGCAGAACCAGCAGAACACTGTACACAGTAACAGCAATACTGTATGATGACTTAGCTGTATTCAGCAATACAATGATGTAACAATTCCAAAGGACTTGTGATGAAAAATGCTATACACCTCCAAAGAAAGAACTGATGGAGTCTGAATGCAAATAAAATTATACCATTTTTCACCTTTTTTTTTCCTGGGTTTATTTTGGGGGGGGGGGGGAGAAGGGGAAATTTGTGTTTTCTTTTACAACATGATTAATATGTTTCGCTTTTTTTTTTTTGCTTTTTGGTGTGGCAATTGGGGTTAAGTGACTTGCCCAGGGTCACACATCTAATAAGTGTCAAGTGTCTGAGGTCACATTTGAACTCAGGTCCTCCTGACTCCAGGGCCAGTACTCTATCCACTGTGCCACCTGGCTGCCCCTGTTTTGCATGATTAATGCATGATATATTAAGTTTTGCAAGATTACACATGTACAACAAATTGCTTACCTTCTCAGGGAGACGAGAGGTGAGAGGGAGAGAATCTGAAACTCAAAAATCTAAAAAACAAGGGGCAGTGAGGTGGCACGGTGGATAGAGCTCCGGCTTTGGAGTCAAGAACACCTGAGTTCAAATCCAGTCTCAGACACTTGACACTTACTAGCTATGTGACCCTGGGCAAGCCATTTACCTCTGCCTCACCAAAAAGCAAAAAATACCCTTTTAAAAAAAAACGAAATATTAAAAATTGTTTTTACATGTAATTGGGGAAAAATTATTCTTAAAAATGAAAAAAAAGTAAAGAAAACCACAAGCAAACTAGAATGAGTCTATGAGAGAGCAACCAGGATGATAATGGAACTAAAGAACATGCCATGCAAGATTTGGGTAAAGGAACTGGGAGTATTTACCCTAAAGAAAAGACTTAAATAGCATGACCGGGGCTGTCATGTAAAAGGAGAGTAAGACATTAACATGAAATTTAGAGTTGTTATAAAGAGAAAACTTCTTAACAATGATAACTATCAGGACTTCCAAGTCACATGACTAATAAGCTAGCGGGCTAGACACTTTCTCAAATTCTCACCTTTTAAAACCCCTCCAAAATAAGAATTATGCCCACATATGTACAAAGCTGTCTCCTAAACCCTAAATAGATAAAAACCAGAAGAGGCTAATACTCCTAATTCCAAAGGCTATCTCAGCCTCTCCTACCCAACCAGCTAACAGTACTCTGTTGCAACTTTGCAACAGAACTCAACTCTGAACCCCACACCCTCCTGCAGCCCAAGAAATCAAAAGGCAAGAAGCTTGCCATGGCTGGGACTGAGTTGTGGCAGTGCTCTGTGACACAAAAGAGCTGAGCTAGAAAACTGAGGAACAGAGGAACTTGGGGCAAGCTTCAATTCCATAAACACTTATTAAGCACCTACTATGTGCCAGGCACTATGCTAAGAGCTAGTAACACAAAAAGAGGCAAAAGACAGTCCTTGCCCTCAAGGAGTTTACAATCTAATGGGGGAAATGACATGCAAACAAATATATACAAAGCAAGCTAGAGACAGGATAAATAAAAATAACAGAGAAGGCACTGAATTGGAGTTGTGAAAGGCTTCAGTAGGAGTTGGGATTTCAGTTGGGACTTAATGAAAGCCAGGAAGTCAGTAATCAGAAAGGAGGGAGAAAGAGCATTCCAGGTACGAGGAACAGCCAGAGAAAATGCCCAGAGCCAAGAGATGGAGTATTTTGTTCAAGAACGGCCAGGAAGTCAGTATCACTAGATGAAAGACTATGGGGGATTGGGGGGTGTGTATGGTGTAAGAAGACAGGAAAAGTAGGAGCGGGCTAGGTCATGAAGAGCTTTGAATGCCAAACTGAGCATTTTGTATATGATCCTGGAGGCAACTGGAAGCCACTGGAGTTTATTGGGGGTGGTGGGGGTGGTGGTGGTGGGGGTGACATGATCAGACTTGAGTTTTAAAAGAAACACTTTAGTGGTTGAATGGAGAATAGATTGGAGAGAGGAGGGACTTGCAACAAGGAGCTGCACCAGTAGGCTATTGCAGTGATAGCATATGTGTACAGCCCTGAAACAAAGGAGACCAGTTCAGTACATCTCAGAAGCTACCTGAGGCAGAGTTCAAAAATGGTGAAACTTGAATTGCCCAATATGGAAGGAAACTGAGATAACTTTGAGGCCCAGGCCTCAAACCATCCAGAGGAAGGAATCAGGAAGTATAGAGGAACATAAGGAAAAAAAGACTGAAACTAAGATATCTCAGGAGGAAGGAAACTAAGTTAATGACCTTGAACACATATAAACCAACAAGAAATATACTAACAAAAGGGAAGATGACTTCCAGATATCTAAACAAGTCCAGACAGCCATACAAGACAAAGGGAAATTAATATATAACCTGATGAGGTAGATGACCCTGTGAATTCTCAAGAGAGCATGAAACTATTGCAGAATATTCTTGAATGGTTTAAGAAAGAAATAAGAATTGTGAAAATAATCATTCAAAAGCAGAAAAAGCTGCCTTCGGAGGTAGTGGGTTCTCCTTTATTGGGAAGACTTCAAACAAAGGTTACACGACCATAGTTTAGAGGATGTTGTAAAGGCATTCTGGGTCAATTACAGATAGAACTAGATGGCCTCTGGTGTCACTTCTAGCTCTTAAAGGAATTCCGCGATTCTAAGGTGATATACAAACACACATATAAACCTTGGAAAGACTAGGTAACATCGACTGGGGAATGGGCAAGTTGTGATAAATGAATTTGATTATAATTGTTACTGAATTATAAGAAATGATGACTGACATTCAGAGAAGTATAGGAAGACAAATGAACTGATGCAGAATGAAATAAGCATAAATAATAATAAATGATAAATAAATAAGCATGAATAAGCAGGAAAACAATATACACAACTACAACAACGTTAGTAGAAAAGAACTCGAAAAAATGAGAACGATATGATATGTGATTCCAAAAACCAAACCCCTCCTTCCCTTCCTTGTTGAAGTGGAGGGCTATATACTAATCAGACTTATTTGATATGTTACTTAATTTTATTTTTTCTTTCTTCTTTTCTTTTATTCTGTGTTATAAGGTTTGGCTTGCTTTGGAAGGGATTGAGAAGTGAGGATGATTTAAAAACAATTCAACAGTAATTAAAACCTGGAAGGAAGAGAATGGAAAAGTAGGTAAATTATTTCATCTCATAGAGTGACTTTTCCTGGATTAAGCTTAACCCATTTTGATCACTCTTTTTTTTCCCCTTACCAGTTATTTATATAGCATATGAACTTGCATTATCAGTATGTTGCTTTGTAAAACACAGGACTGAGCCTATATTAGGTGCTCAACAGATAACTTGTGACTGATGCTGTTCACTCCTGTAAGCTCTGTGAGACGACATATGCAAATACTGGTGGTTATTATTCAAGGGAAGGAGAAAAAAGTGATTTTTTACCCTGAGTCAGTAAATATTTCAATTCTTTAAAAAGTCATTTACCAACAACATAAGTATCTAGTAGAGCAAAGACTAAGCATTAAGAAGACTAAGAAAAATTTCTCACTCAAAATATATTTTGAAACTGGCATATTCTAAAAGATGTTTTTTCACAGATTTCAGTGCAGTAATTAAACTAATCTAGATTAAAGAGACCTTGCTTTTTGCCATGAGGGTAGAGGGGGGAGGTGATTTAGATTATGTATTAAACCTACTGCAGACAATAAAGTATTGACACTCTAAGATGTTCCTCTCCAGCCTCCTTCCCTTCTACATCATTCTTTTTGTAATTTTCCCTCTTGCTAGATTTTCATTATGTAAAACTCCTCCTCCTCATGTGAAGCGTAAATCTAGTAAGGACAGTAAGAGAAGTATATTGAAATCTAACCCCAACAAGCATTTAGTAAACACGGGAGATATGAAAACAATACCAAAAGATTATTCTTGCCTTAAGGAGTCTATGAGGAACATATTATGTAAATGAAAACTGGAGAAAGGAGAGAACACTAATCAGAGGGATCAGAAAAGGCTTCCCCTCAAAGGATTTATTTGTACAAAAATATTTATAACAGCTGTTTGTGTTAGCAAAAAATTGGAAATTGAGGGGATGTCCATCAATTGGGGAATGGCTGAACAAGTTGCGGTATATGATTATGATGGAATGCTATTGTGTCATATATAATAATGCTATTTCTTATATGAAATGACGAGCAGGATTAAAAATCTGGGAAGACTTATACGAACTGATGTAAAGTGAAAAGAACCAGGAGAACATGGTACACAGTAACAGCAATATTGTACAATGATCAACTGTGAATGACTTAGCTACACTCAGCAATACAATGATCTAAGATAATACCAAAAGATTCATGAAGAAAAATGCTATCCACATCCACAGAAGGAACTAATGGGAGTCTGAATACAGATCAAAGTATACCATTTTTCATTTTATTTCTTTGTGGGTTTTTTTTTGGGAGGGGGTCCTACGTTTTCTTTCACAACATGACTAACATGGAAATGTTTTTCATGATTGTACATGTATGATCTATATAAACTTGCTTACTGTCTCAGAAAGGGGGGAAGAGGAGGGAGGAAGAGAATTTGGAACTCAAAATTTTTAAAAATGAATGTTAAAAATTGTTTTTACATGCAATTAGGAAAAAATAAAATGTTAATTTTTTAAGGGGGGAAAAGACTACCCCACAGAAATTGGGTTCAAGGGTTTCTTGAAGGAAGTTGGAATTTTAAAAAGCAGAGATGAGAAGGGAGTGTATTCCAGGTACGGGGAACAGCTAATGAAGAGGAAGATGGAATGTCAAGGTCAAGAAACTACAAATAGGCCAGTCTGGTTGGAACAGAAAAAGGGTGATAGAGAATAACATGCAATAAACCTGGAAAGGTTTATTTGGAGCCAGATTGTAATGGGCTTTAAGTGACAAAACAATTTGCATTTTATCCTAATGGCAAGAGGGAGTCACTCAAAGTTCTTAAGCAGGAGAGTACCATGATCAGATTCATGCTTCAGGACTATAAATTGTCACTTTGGAGGATGAAGTGGAGAAGGGAAAGTCTGGAAGTCAGGAGTTAAATTTTGTTGTAATGGTTGTTGTAACTGTTGTTGTAATGACCAAGAGATGAAGAGGGCCTCAACTATGGTGATAGCCACTACGTGGAGAGAAATGAACAATGAGGGGCAGCTAGGTGGCGCAGTGGACTCAAGAGAGATACATAATACTCACTAGTTGTGTAACCCTGGGCAAGTCACTTAACCCCGATGGCCTCAAAAAAAAAAAAAAAATGAACAATGAGCAAGAAGTATTGTGAAAGAATTGACATCCATTTGCTAACTGGTTGAATATAGGGAGAGTGTGTGATCAGTGAAGTCAAGGATAACTTCAGGGTTTTTACCTTTGTGACAACCAATGGCAGTTCTCTCAACAGATAAAGGGAAATCTGGGGACAGCTAGGTGATGCAGTGGATAGAGCACCAGCCCTGGAGTCAGGTGGACCTGAGTTCAAATCCTGCCTCAGACATTTGACACTAGCTGTGTGACCCTGGGCAAGTCACTTAACCCTATTGCCTAGCAAAAAACAAACAAAAAAACACCAAGAAAAAGGGAAATCTGGAAGGTTCAGGGGGTTTCATTTCCCAACTGTTCAGTTTGAGATGTCAAGCAGTTAATGAAGAAGAACAGCACTTAATAACAAATAAGTATGCTACAAAATAAAATGTCAAAGTACACAGGAGAGGAACAAAGTACCATGAGAATTAAAAAAACAAACAGAATCAATCTTCTGGCTTAAGAGATCAGGGAAAGCTACAAAGAGAAGGTGGCATTGAACTAGTCTTTGAATCACATGAAGCAAGCATACAAAACACATTTATTTCTCATCCTCCTTAGGAGGGACACACACACATGCATGTACAGATGTGCACTTGGGCACACACACACCCCTTTTGAAAAGTAGTATTCTTAAAATTACACTAGCAATTACAAACTGTCCACAAGTCCTAACCAAGTCACCTCACTGAACATCAAACTAACAAGATCCTAGAGAGAGACCTTTAAAATCACTAGGCCTATCCCTTCTTTTTATGGAGGAGACACTAAAGCCCAAAGTTTAACAGACTTACACAAGGTCAGTGTTAACTGGTATTAGTCATAACCCATTCTTGCACAATGAAGATGAGTTTTTGGACTCTATATGATAGGATGGAGAGGGTACAGGGCAAAAAGATTGGTGGCAATGGTAAAAAGTTAAGCACTAAAATCAACCTAACATCCCTTTCCCTACCACCATTCTGCCTGATAATAAATCAACTATAAACACATATTTCAATATAGCCCTTTCTCAGCAATGCAAGGATCTAAGACATCTCCAAGGGTCTCATGATGGAAAATGCTACCCACATCCAAGAAAAGAACTATGGAGTTTGAATGCAGATCGAAGCATACTATTTGCCGTTTTTTTTAACTTTTGTTTTGTGTCCTCTTTCTTGTGGTTCCCTCTATTGGTTCTGATTCTTCCTTACAACATCACTAATGTGAAAATATGTTTAATAGGAATGTATATGTATAGCCTACATCTGATTGCACACCATCTTGGGGAGGGAGGTAGGGAGCGAGGGGCAGAAAAATTTTAAACTCAAAAGTTTATAGAAGTGATTGTCAATAAATCAAAATAAATTAATAAAAAAAAAGATTGGGATAACAGACTTGTCTGTCTTTTCTCTTTCCATACCTTCCCTGTCCTGTTCCTTTTACCTCACAAGTAAGCAACTCCTGACCCATTCTCCAGTTCTGGAGACTATGTTAAATGGGGAGATGGCTCAAAACTTGCAGCAGTGACACTTCTACCATCACCATCTACCCTTTGTAATTAGGGCATACAGGTACACACGGTGGGTAGTTGGCTGCATACTGACATACAAGAAATGGGATCACAGATCCAGCCACAATGACCTCATTCCTCTTCTTCACACAGTATACTCCATCTCCATTCTGTCTTTGCACTGCTTACATGTCCCAAGACTAGAACACTCTCACTCCTCACCATTGCCTCTAGGAATCCCAGATTTCTTTCAAGACTCAGTTCAAGCTCCTTCTGCATGTGGCCTTTCCTGATCTTGCCACCTGCTATGCTGCCTTCTCCTCTACGGTTACCTTTTATCTGCTTGCTATGTTTTGTATACACCTACATATATGTGCATGTTATCGCTCCCATTTGATGTAAGTTCCTTTAAATGAAAGGAATGTTTTACTTTTGTCTTTGTATTCCCAACACCTGGCACAATGTCCGGCAAGTAAATGACAGGCACTTAAAACGTTTGTTGATTGACTGGATTCACATACCTAGAGTGGAAAGGACTTTTCCACTTATCCCCCTCATTTAATAGATGAGGAAACTTGAGCCTAAGGTTAATTGATTACAAAATTAATTAACAAAAGAAACACAAGGTGGTAAGCAGTGGAGCTGGATTTGAACCCAGATCCTTGGATTTCACAGCCAGTCTACTTCATAGGCCATTCATAAAGCAAGAATGAGGGCAAACATGACCCTAGTGCCCACAGGATAATGAAGGCTTCCCAGATGTTAGGTGGATCCTCTGTGGAGGATTCATAGGGGAAAACAGGTGAGAATCAAACAGGATAAGATATGAACGGTGTTCTGTATCAATGAAGTGATCCATTTAAGGATATCACCCCAGTACCTGCCACATGCCATTGCACAAAGGAATTTTAGAGATCCAAGTCCAACCTTCATTTTACAAAAGGGAAGGAAGGGTGGGAAATGAAATTGAAAGTGCAACATTAAAATCAATGCAAAGTGATTTGATAGGTTTTGCATTTCTAAACTTCTCAATGGATGGGAGAGGCAGAGAATTTGGAACTAAAAATAAAATAAAATTGATTTTTTTTAAAGGAGGAAAAAAAATCAATGCAAAGTAAAGGAGAATCTCCTATCCATCTCCTTCACTAAGACTGCTCTGTAATGACCATCTCCCCACTTCAGACACATCCTCTTGAACAATTTTCTGACATAATGTATCTTTTCTGTGTGACAATTGAATAATGGATTTTAGGAGAAGCATGAGCCAAACCCTTTATATTCATTTTCAATTTTTTAAAAACTGTTTGAATGAGACCAAAACTCTAATTTTTTGGATAATGAACTTCTGTCTTGCCTGCAACACTTAATAGCTATTTATCATCACTGAATCTTTCATTCCATTTACAGCCTGCACTAGTTCAGTGATACACTCCTCAAATCTACTCATCTGTATGCAACCATCTACAATCACATGCAAAAGTTCACTAAGTGTTGGTTCAAATTTATAGTATGTAATATCTACATTAAAAGAAAATCACTACCTTTAAAAACAGAAAAAAGATTATAATTCAAAAGTCAAGATGGAATGGGACCACAATATTGTTAATACTTTTTCCCAATAAAAAATATACTAATTCCTCAGATAACGAACATAAATAGACACTCTTATTTTTCCCTACCACTCCTATTGGTGACAATATTTCCATACTCAACCTAGAGATACTACTGAAACTAAAATAGAGTTAAATATGAAGGAAAGTGCCTGACCTATTCAATGTTGTTCAGAAGATTCAATCCTAGATTTTCTAACACTCAAAACAAGTGAAACCCTCTTAGGTCATTCCTGCTGTTCCATGACCAGTAAGTGTTTTTGCCTATATGTGTCTCTCTCCTCAGCTACTCTGTTCTACCTCTCTCCAATGCTCCAGCCTGGGTTAAGAAAGCACAGTATGGGTAATTGCAAATGGAAGAACTATAGGTTCTTATTTGCTGAAATTAATGAAGGACTGTATTAGAAGAGCAGCCTAATAGATAAGAAATAAGGATTCTACGGATTAAATGAAATAGTTTAATCAATGAAGAGTATTTACCTATTAACTATAAAGAAAGGAAAATTCCAAGAGACAGTAAGATGAGACCTGAGAAGATAGGAGAATCTCTCCAGAACCAGGATATGGATGATAGGGCTTTTGTCAATACCAATAAAATTGGACAAATTGAAGATAGGAAGGGGGGAGTGTGTGTTAGGATTTGGAGGTCTCTTTTTGTTAAGGATTTAGATAGAGGTCTCCTTTTTCCCTTTAGGTACTGGGAGAAGGGTTACTACCACACTAAGCCCCTTAAGGTCAGAGTGTGGTGTGGCTGTGTGTTTATATGTGGGAAAGCGGGAGAAAGGGAAACAGTGTACAGACTATGAAATGAATTGAAAAAATCCAGGGATAAGGCAACACAACGTTGGTTGGATCTCTTGGGTGGTTGTCTCTTGGGTAGAATAAAAGGAACTGGGAAAATCTGTAGAAAATAGGGTCTGACTGGGTAGGATTCAGTGGAGAGATGTGAGCCAGGTTTGCTTACTCAAGGGCAAGCTAGTTATTCTAGGCTGAAGGGAGTTAGTATGCCAGCCTTTAAGGAAAAAAGACTCTTGCTGGGTAAGTTCCCATCAGATAATTAAGAAGCAATGCAAGCTAGCGCCCCTTTGCAGGGTCAGTGGAGTAAAGGATAGGGAGGGGACAGACAATACAAGGTGGCTCCTGGAGGTAGGAGGGAGGGAAGAAGAAGGTGGGGGAGGGGGCAGCGATGGGTGAAAAGTGCAGAAAGTCCCCTTGCAGGGCTTGAGGAAGAGGAGGCAGGTAGTGCAGTGAAGAAAACGCTCTTGGAGAGGGAACACAATAGGCAGTAATGAAGGCTAGGGGCACAGAAGGCAGTGGAAAAGTCTCCACTGCAGGAGCTGGGGGGGGTCAGGGATACAGTGGAGAAAGCTCCACACTGCAGGGGTTAGGGGGTGGGGGGTGGGCAGGCAGTGGAGGAAAAGGGACCGTGGAGAAGACTCCATACTTAAGGGGTTGAGGGTGGGGGCGGGGAAGAAGACAGGCAGTGGAGACGGGAGGGCAGTCGACAAGGCTTTACACTGCAGGGGTTGCAGAGAACAGGCAGCGGAGAAGGCTCCACACTGGGGCTGGGAGGAATAAGGCAGGCAATGGAGAAAGTGAGGGACCGTGAAGAAAGCTCTACCGCAGGAGCTGGAGGAGGGGCCGGCAGTGAAGAAGGCTCCACTGCACAGGCTGGGGGAGAAGGTCAGCAGTGGAGTAGGTGGGGTAATAGAGAAGGTTCCACCGCAGTGGCTAAAAGGGAGACCAGTGGAGAAGGCGGAGGATGGAAAAGGCTTCACCGCAGAGGTTGGGGGCAAGTAGTAGATAAATGAGGGGAGTGAGGTAGTCCCCCTTGAAGGGGCTGGAGGGCGCTGTGGAGAAGGCTCCACTGCTGGGGGGGAATAGAAAGGGTGGCAGTACCTTCATCGCAGGAGCTGGGGGCGGGGGGCAGTGGAGAAAGCTCCCCTGCAGGGACTGGGGGGGACAATGGAGAAGGCTCCCCTGCAGAAGCTGGGGGTGGGGGCGGTGGAGAAGGCTCTAAGGTGTAGGGGGAAAGGGGGAGCTAGGTAAGTGTTGTAAAGGCCTGGGTAGAAATCCAGGGAGGCAAATTCGGGGGTTTCGAGGAGTGAGGGGGCATCTGGGAAGGAGGTTTGTCCCCAGGGGAAGAACGTACGAAGGAAGCCCGCTTGGGGCGCCCGGTGACTGACTGAGCGGCAGGAGCGAGAAGGGATGGGGGGCCGCCCCCCCCAACCCCGTCAGGTGGAGGAGGAGGAGGCGGAGGCAGCAGCGGAGCCCGCGGAGGCGGGAGGGAGCGAGCAGCATAAACACACACATACCAGCGCAGGCGGCCGAGGGCGAGGCCGGGGCCGGACTTAAGAACGGACAGACACGGGAAGGACGGAATGAACGGCGGGGCGGCCGGTCGGTTACCTGTCTCCTGTGGCCGCGGTGGGAAATAGACGAGGCGGACAGCGGGCGAAGGCGGCTCCGCGGACACCCGGCCCCCGGCCGAGGCCAGCAGGGGAGCCCCCGGGCGCGGCGGCGGGACGGCGGCGGGACGGCAGCGGGACGGCGGCGGGGGCTGCGCGGGGCTCGGCCGCTTGCTCGGTCCGTCGGTCAGTCTGTATGAGCGCGCGCCCGGCGCTGAGGGGAGGAGCGGAGGGGGAGGGGAGGAGCAGCAGCAGCAGGAGCAGCACTGGAGGCGACGACGCGGCTCCCGAGGCTGCGGCCGGCGCGCGGGGACAACGCCGCTTTATCGGGTCGGAAACAGCCGCTCCGCGCCGCTTCCGCTGACGCAGCGCCAGCCCCTGCGCCTCCTCATGACTATGCAGCAGCCGCCGCAGGCCGCACAAGGGAGGGGGGCGCGAAGACGGGGCGGAGCCTCGGGTTGACGGTCCCGCCCCCATAGCGCAGGCTCCGCCCCAATCCCGGCTCTGTCTCGCCCATTGGCTCCGCAGCCCAGAGATGCCCCACCCCCTGCGCCCCTAGCCAGATCTGTGAAGACAGCAAGCCCCGCCCCTGTCCCCCTCCTTTTTAGCCTGTTCCCCCAATTTCTCTCTCTCCTCCCCTTCCCCCCCCACACACAGACACACACACACACACAGACACACACACACACACAGACACACACCTGAGGGAAGGCTAGCTCCACCCCTACTATGTTCCTTCCCTTCCTTACTCATACACCCCTTGATCCCTTGATCCCATCTTAGGAAAGGAGGGCTAGCTCCGCCCCCGAGCGTGCAAGACAACCCCCCCCAACAACTGAGCAAGAACAAGCTCCTTGCACCCCTTGAGTGTCCTTATCTTCTCCTCCCCTCTCCCCTTCCCACAGAAGGAGGGCAAGCGCCCCTCCCTGAAGGTATCCCCCTTCCATAAATAGGACCCCCGCCCCTATTGTGCCATAAGCAGTCCACCTCCCAACCTAGGTTGGGCAAGCCCTGCCTTCCCCGTCTGGGACTCCAGCAGTACCACACAAAGCCCTTCTTCCAGATGAGGATAAATAATCCCCCAAGGCCTTGGTCTCCAAACCCTCCTGCTCCCTCTGTCCTTGGCAGGCAACCCACCTCTTGCTACATCTGCAGGCATAAGGAGGCTGGCTTTTTCTGTGCAGCTCTCTTCGAGGATGGAAGGAAGCATGAAAGCGCCCCTCCTCTTCCACCCTTTATCGGGGCTAAGAGTATATACATCTCTATTAGACTAAGCGTGATATATTTGCGTTGATACAAATAAGCAGTCCAATTCAGGTAAGCGTACTGAACTCTGAGTCAAGGTGACCTGGGGTTGATAAGTAACTTGCCTACTTTGAGATCTGGGGCAAATCACTCAATCTCTTTTGGGGTTAGTTTCCTCACCAGTAAAACGGGGACGATTGGAGGCTGTCCTGCCTACATCAAAGAGTGTGAAATTCAAATAAGGTTATGTATTTGAAAAGTTGTATTTTTTAAAAAATGTAAGGCATCAGACAGGAGTGTCTCATTAGATCATCACCAAGGTGCCTTCTAAGATATTCCTTCTACATTATTCAATGCACTATATTATTTAATGTCCTAGTTCATAAGTTCATAGGTTTAGAGAGATAATTGAGTCCAACCTTCACAACTCGGACATGAAGAAACTGAGATTCAGACAGTTTGATGACTTGTTCAAGGTCACACAGGTAGTAAGTAGCAGAAAAGAGTAAGAACCTAGGTCTTCTGACTCCAAAGGCAATTCTCTTTCTACTACAGAAAACTGCCTCATTTGTATCATCTAATTATACACAGGAATCTATACATGCATGGTGTCTCAAAAGTCTTAGTGCAGTTTTCAGCTTCCCAAAGGCTGGTCTGACCATGTTGTGCTAGTAGCCACAGGCAAACAGATGGACACACACACACACATACACACACACACACACATTCCCCTACTCAGTAAACTCCAGTGGCTCCCTATCACCTCCAGGATCAAATATAAAATCCTCTAATTGGCCTTCAAAACCCTTCATAACCTTCTCTTCCCCCTCCACCCCCCACTTTTCCAGTACACCTTACTTTCTTTTCTCCCCAATAGTACTCTGAGGTCCAGTGACACTGGCTTGCTTGCTGTTCTTCAGAAACACTCCATCTCTTAGGTATTTTCTCAGTCTAACTCCTGACTTTGCTGGGTTTCTTCAAAACCCAGCTAAAATCTTACATTCTACAGGAAGTCTTTCCCCATTCCTCTTAACTCAAGAGTCTTCCCCCTGTTAATTATTTCCAATTTATCCTGTATATGGCTTGTTATTGTATATTCTCATTTGCACTTTGTCTCCCCCATTAGATTGTGAGCTCCTCAAGGGCATTGACTATCTTTTGCCTTTCTTTGTATACCCAAGGCTTAGCCTGGGGTGCCTGGCACATAGTAGGTGCTTACTAAGACTTTTGGCACACTTTGTGTATGTGAACTCTGGTAGATTTCCATTTTATTTGAATTATATATGACATTCTATTCTATTATCATAATATGCATATCCACCCACCCTCCACTAAAATTCTCCATTGCTTCCTGTGACCCACAAGTTTTCAGGTAGGTTGAGTGACTTGTCCATAGTCATACTGCAAGCAAGTGTCAGAGGCAAGAGTCCAACAAAACATTTATCTTTTTTTCTTTTTCTTCCCCTTCCTTAATAGAATTTTATTTTTTCCAATTACATGTAAAAGTAGTTTTCAGCATTCACTTTTACAAGATTCTGAGTTCCAAATTTTTTTCTCTCTCTCTCTCCTCCCCTCTCCCCAAGACGACAAGCAATCTAATATAGGCTATACATGTACAATCATATTAAACATTTCCACATTAGCCACGTTGTGAAAGAAGAATCAGAACAAAAAGGAAAAACCATGAGAGAGAAAAAAGAGAGAAAATAGTATACTTCAATCTGCATTCAGACTCCATAGTTCTTTCTCTGGATGTGGATAATAAGTTTCAAGGAGGACGAGGAAGCAGAGTGATCAAAGAGAATGCCAGCAGAAGAAAGGACATTGCATGGGGAAGTAGAGGAAACATCCACCTAATAGCCAGGAGACCAAGATATATATAGTTCCAGGACTATTATTAGTTAGCTGTGTGATCTTGTGCAAGTCGGTAAGTCATTTCCTTTCTTTGGGGCCCCATTTGTACTAGATGACCTCTAAAGTACCTTAGAGCCCTTTGAATCTACGAAATCTTTGGCGACTCGGAGAGAGCAATTTGAACAGAGTGGTACAGGTTGTTGTTTGTCCTTCCTTCTCAAAGAGGACCAATGGCATCAGGTAGGTGATGTCTTGACTTCCAAGTGAATTGGATTTAGGTGAGGTGGGGCTGATGGAAGCCAGGTTGTAGGGACCTGAGAAGAAGGAAGTGTGTGAAGAGGCAATAGAGGCAGTAGGTACAAAACACTCATTTCTGGAGTTTGGCTGGAAATATAACAGATATATCATGGAGATAAAAAGCAGCAGAGGGCAGTGGGGATCAGAGAAAGATTCCCTTAAGATAGGGGTATCAGCACATGTTTGTAGGCACAAGGGAAGGAGAAAATAGAGGGAAACATTGAAGTCACTGGAAAGGAAAGAGAGAATTGTGGAAGATCTCTCAGGAGTCAGAAAGGGATGAAATTAGGGCATAGGTAGAAGTGTGAACCTTCAAAAGAATGAGGGCCACCTCTTTTTTGAGCCAAGAGGAAAGGACAGGATATCACAAGGTATAGTGGAAAGGTAGGGTGCCAGACTTGAAGTCAGGAAACCTGATTTTGAATTCTGAGACTGATCAATATCAGTCAATACACATTAAGATCTACTATGTGCCAGGAACCATGACTATGCTCTAGGGATAGAAAAAGAGGCAAAAGGCATCCCTTGCCCTGAAGGAGCTCATAATCTACTGTATACTGAAACTTGACTGGCCATGTGACTGTGGGTGAGTCACTTACCCCTCAGAGTTTAGGTTTCCTACTCTATAAAATGGGATTATAAGAGCTGTATTTTCCACTTCCCAGAGCTCTTGTGAGAAAGTTATAGTTCAAACCTTAAAGTGCTAGGGAAATCCAGAATTTCTGATAACTATAAAAACTGAGAAGGGAGGGAACTGAGTTAGGAAGGAAATGTCCCTTACTGAATGACTGATGAAGGAAATTATGGCTTTTGGTGAAAATGAGAAGTCAAGGAAGATGGTAAGTTTGGAGGCTAGAGAAGAAAGGAAAATATTCTTCTGCCTCAGTGCTCTTGTATAAGTGGGCTCTCCTCCCTGGAATGCCCTCCCTCTCCTTACCCTTCCTGGGTAGAATCCTTAGCTTCCATCAAAGCATAACTGAGGCTCTACTTCCTACTCAAGTCCTTTCCTTATCTTCTCAGTTGTTAAAGCTCAGTCCCTCTTGGAATTATTTTGATTTACTTTGTATTTACTTATTTTTGTAGGTGGTGTATTCACCCTTCTTAGAGTGTGAGCTCCTTGAGGGCAAAGTTTCCTTTTTTTTGTCTTTGTAATCCCAGTATCTCTCACAATGCTTTTCACCCTTAATCAGTATTTGTTGAAATGAATTGAATTGAATGTCTGAAATAGCAATAATGGGCTAACATAGAATCATGAGATCCATCATTTTACAAAGGAGGAAAGTTAGACCCAAAGCAGTGATTTATTTGTACAAGGGCAAATGGTTAATAAGTAATAGAATCTGAGGACCAACCAGCAATGATTGGGCCAGAATTTTACCTTTTGCCAGGTGATTCCCACACAGTGACTGCCTCATGGCAGAATAATATAATCAGCATTTAGATTACCCTAAATAATAGTGTGTTAATTATCTTTGCTTTGCTCTCCAGGCAATCCATCTGCTATTACTAATAACCGCAGAAGTAGCAGCAATCAGTGACAATAACAACAATAATAAACAACAATGACTGAGTAACCACCAGGTGTGAGACCAGGCCCACTGAAAAAAACCAGCTAAAGGAAGGGACTGACAAAGTACCGAACTTAGACCATCGATAGACAGATGAGTCCTCCTTCCCAATGAATTCATGCTATATCCTCCACCAACAATGCTGTCTTCCTTCCCTAGCCTTCAGTTTCCTCATCTATAAAACAAGAATAATAAAGATACTTGCCAACTCCACCTACTTCATAGAGATGTCATGATGATTCAATGAGTTAACAGAGATTATAAATTTGGGGGCTCTGTAAACTTTGAGTGTTGTACAAATATGAAGGATCATTAATAATAGTAATAGTTACTATTATTATCTATAATTAAGAGGCAGTGTGGCATATAGTAGAACACTAGACTTGGATTGCTGGATTTGAATTGTCATTG
This sequence comes from Vombatus ursinus, assembly GCF_900497805.2. Lineage (NCBI taxonomy): Eukaryota > Metazoa > Chordata > Mammalia > Diprotodontia > Vombatidae > Vombatus > Vombatus ursinus. The sequence continues at coordinate 4,070,436 of NW_020945014.1, read as the reverse complement.
GTAGTTATTAATCATGGCAACCATGGGCAATTCACATAATCTCTTTGATCATCCATTTCCTCAACTGTAAAATGAGCAGAAAACTAACACCAACCTCCTAGGGTTGTTATAAGCATCAAACGAGCTAGCCTGTGCCAATCACTTAAAACCTGAAATCGCTATATAAATATTAGCTATTTTGTTTGTTATCTCTTCCGTTGGTCCAAATTCTGCGGAAGAAGCCTCCCTTCACTTTCCAGTTCTGGGGCCATAGAAGAGGGAGGGTGTTCACAAGCCCGAATAGGACCAGGAGAGGTTAGCCAGAACCATAAGAATTCTGAAGACCACACCATATGAGGGTCAGCTGAAAGAAAACACAATACTGAGCCTAAAGACTAAGGGGCAGAGGGGCAAAGGGGAGACATAAGTTACCTCCAAGAATTTGAAGGACTTTCATATAGATAGAAAAAAGATTCTGCACAGAAAAAAGAACTAGTAGTAATAAGGAGCTCTTTGTCTCTGTCTCTCTATCTCTGTCTCCCTCTTTTTCTCTGTCTCTATCTCTGTTTGTCTCCATCTCTCTTCCCTCTGTCTCTGTTTCTGTCTTTATTTGTCTCTTTCCCTGTCTCTCTTTCTCTGGTCTCTCTGTTTCTGTCCTCTGTCAGTCTCATATTACTCCCCTTTTCACCCTTTCCATTTTGGTCAAATTGGCCTACTAGCTGTTATTTAAACGGGATACTGCTTCTTGGCCTTGTAAAAGTCAAGTCAACAAATATTTATTCCTCTTCAAGAGAAGGATAAACAATAACAACTTGGCAGGTTAGGTGTTAGGCGGGATACTAAGCCCCAGAGATACAAAGAAAGACAAAACTAGTCCTTGCCCTCAAGGAATTTACAATCTAATGGGAGGAGATAACAGGCAAACCACCACGTACCAACAAAATACATTGAGGGTAAATTGGAGGTAATCTCAGAGGGACTGAACTAAGACTAAGGGGGACCAGGAAAGCTCTCTTCTAGAAAGTGAGATTTCAACTGAAACTTGAAGGAAGTCAGGAGACAAGACAAAGAGGGAGAGAATTCCAGACATAGATGACAGCCAGGGAAAATACAGGGAGTTAGGAGGTGGAGTGCATGTGTCTAGAACTCCTTCCTTTTTCACTTCAACTAGGAATCCTTTATTTTCTTTAAAACCCCTCTAACCAGAAGTCTTAATGCTCTATACCCTTCAGCTCCTTAGCTAATATTCAATCTTTCCTGAAATTAATTTCAATTGCTTTGTGCTGTGCCTTTACTTAACTTAGGTACCCCCAGAAGGCAAGTTCCTTGAGACCAGGTACTGAATCCTTCTAGTGAGGTGATTACATGGAGAGCATTTGCCCTATTTCTTTGTTTTTAAAACCCGTAATGCCTGGCAGGACTTTTCTACCAACAGCCTTTGGGTGTGTTGACCCACTTAAAGAGCAAAGGGGCAGAGATAGAGGGCAATTGTAAATTCAGAATCTATCACTGTGGAAACTGCTTCACTAAATGACATTTGATATTAACAAAATTAGTTTTCTCTTTATTCTACATTATTAAAAATCCATTGAGCCCATAAGTCAAACAAGCAAATTAGCTTTGTTGAGAAGGGAGAAGACTGGGGATCCAACTGATCATAAGCCAAATGGATTCTAAGTTATTTGTTTCCAATTATAACATACCCTTAAATAGGAATGCTGAACCTAGAACACTAGAAAGAGACTAGAGTTGTTGCGAAGTTATTTGCACAAATTCTCTCAATAGTCATTTGGTACTAAGGCTGAGACTTGCAGGTTCATTCAAACATGCTCAGTGAGTGAAAAGGCATAGCTCAGGTTTTGAGTACCACCTGCTAGCTTGCACGGATATTAGAACCCTGAATAGCTGTTCGAGGTGACACACTCTGCAATAGAAACACCATCCATGTGTCCCTACTCTGTGACTCTGTGACAAGTGTTAAATGGATCTGAGGCTCTTTCTGAAGAAGAAAAAATTTTGGCTTAGATCTGACCTTGTCACTCCCTTACTCAATCAATAAATTCCAGTGATTCCCATTGCCTCTAGGATCAAATATAAATTTCTCTGTTTAGCTTTGAAAACTCTTCACATCCTGGCCCTACTCTTTTCAGCCTCATTGGGTATTACTCCTCCCCCCACACTTTTACATCCAGCCAAACTGACCTTCTTTCTGTTCCTCACACTCAACACAACCCATCCCCATACCTTTACAATAATTAGAACTGACATTTGTGTAGTACTTTGAGGTTTGCAAAGTGCTTCACAAATATTATCACATTTGATACTTAACAATCCTGAGAGGTAAGTGCTATATTTCTCCCCATTCTACAGTTGAGAAAACTGAGGCAGACAGAAGTTAAGTGACTCGCCAATGTTAATACAGCTAAGTGTCTGGGACTGGATTTGAACTCAGGTCTTCCTGATTCCAGAGCTCTATCCTCTGTACCACCTAGCTGCTCTAAAGAGATAAGAACTTCAAAGAAAGGCAGGTTTGAACAGATAGTTTAATAGGTGGTAAGGATGGGTTTTGGATTTTTGTTTGATAGCTTCAAATCTCAGAATTTAGATGGGGTTCCAGCCAGGAATGGAGTACGTCTAATAACGGTTAGCAAACATGTATTTGCTTGATGTCTTGCAAATCTAAACAAAAGGACTTTAAATTAAAAAGGAAGAAGGGGGTGAGAGAGAGAGAGAGTGTGTGTATGTGTGAGTATATATATATATATATATATATATACACACACACATATATATATGTAGATGTGTGTGTGTATATATGTACATTTTAAAAATTGTATATATATTGTGTATATATATATATATACATTTAAAAAATAAAAGCTACATTTAAAAAATAATAATAGCAATAGAGATGCCCAGGAATTTACTGGAAACAAAAATCTCCAAAAGAAGATAGCAATAAAAACAATAGCCTTAGTTATCTATAATCAGATCAAATCTATAATCAAATCAAAAACACAAAATATGTGTTGTAAAGATAAAGTAAATATAGTAATGCAGAAAGAGGCAAATTTAATTTCAACAGGTATCACTGAGTCTTGGTGGGGTGGATGCTATGACTGGAATATGATTCTGGGAGCTTATATGGTAGCTTACTCAAAAAGGACCAAGAAAGGTAAAAGGAGGTGGGAGGGGTAGGAAGACAAGTAGTATTTTATATCAAGAAGATACATCACATATATCTATGTCTATACAAAAACTAGAGCATTTGATAATTTCCCGACTTGCCTTAATGACCATTTCCACCTTTCAAAGGGGAAAAAAACCAAAGAGAGGAATTTTTATGCTGGATCTCATTCTCACCAACAAGAAGGAACAGGCTGTTGACGTGTAACCAAGAGGGTAGGGTAGGAAGTGACCCCTCCGTCTTAGAATTTGTGAGAAGGAAGGAAAGGAAAACCAGGAATAAACTGACATGCACGCTAGGATTTGAGAGCTGGTAAGATCCTGTGGCCTAAAAATTTACAAGGTAAATTAACCCTGTAAGATTTGGAAGTTCTCTAGAATGACATTCAGAAAACACAAAGTAAATTCTAATAAGGAGAAAAATGAAGAGTTATCTAAAGAGACCAATATGGATGCACAACTAAGTTTTTAAGAAGATTTGTGCAGGAAAAACTTATATGAACTGATGCAGAGTGAAGTGAGCAGAACCAGGAGAACATTCTACACAGTAGCAATCTTGTACAATGATGAATGACTTAGCTAGTCTCAGCAATACAATGATCCAAGACAATTCTGAAGGACTTATGAGGAAAAATGCTGTCCACCTCCAGACAAAGAACTGATAGAGTCTGAATGCAGATCAAAACATACTATTTTTCTTCTCTTCCTTCCTTCCTTTCCTTCCTTCTTTCTTTACTTCTTCCTTCCTTTCTTTTTTTTAGTTTGAGTTTTCTTCCACAAAATGACTACTATGGAAATATGTTTTACATGATTGCACATGTATAACCTATGTCAGATTGTTTACTGTCTCGGGGAGGGGGGAAGAGGAAGGAAGGAGGGAGAGAATTTGGAACTCAAAATTTAAAAAAAGAATGTTAAAAATTGTTTTTACACGTAATTTGGGGAAAAATAAAATATTTTTAAAAAGATATGTACAAAAGATGGAAGCAATAATTGGTAACATAAGATGAATACAAAACTACGGCATAGTCCTGTAAAAATAGTAGCAGTGATGCTAATGCTCACCTTATGCTGAGGCTAGTGAGAAAAGCTGACAATAAAAGGGCCAATTAATAAATATTAAGTGCCTACCATGTGCCAGGCACTATGCTAAGCAATGGGGATACAAAGAATGGCAAAAGATAGTCCCTGCAGGACTGGTGGTCATGGTAAATGGGGTGATGATAATGGATGACAGAGAGAAGGCAGAGCTGTTCAACTCATTTTGCTTTTGTTTTCTGTGTCAGAGAGAATAATCTTTGGACTGGAAGGCCTGCAACAAAAATGGTCAACTGGGAGTTGGTTGTAGGGGGATGGTAAGGGAGTCACTAGCTTTCCTGTCATAATGAAGTCATAAGCCCAGATGAATGACATCGCAGGATCCTGAAAGAACTGGCAGATACACTTGCTGGTATCATGTTACTGAAAGAACTATGATTGTCAGAAGCCTTTGAACTCTTGCAGAGAAGAAGCAGTATGCTGCAGGGCTGGAGAAAGGCAAGCATTGCAAAAAAAAAAAAAAAAAAAAAAAAGGAGAGTAGGGTCTGCTGACTATAGGCCAGTGAGTTTGACTACTATTCCTGGGGAAATTTTTTAGGACATACAATTAAAGGTTCGTAACCTCTAGAAAAAGGAGTGGTGATCTCAGCATGACTTCATCAAGAACAGCTTTTGACAGGGCTGCTGAACTGATAGATTAAGAGAAGATTATAGATATAGTTCACCGACATTCAAGCCAAACATTTGATAAAATTACTCCCTAGACAATGGTACAGTTTGATTGATTCAGAACTTTTTGAATGACTAGCCTCAAAGAGTAGTCATTAATAGTTTGAAGTTGACTTTAAAGAAAATCTATAGTACAGAACTTCAAGGACAGAGATGTGCTGGTAAATATTTAACAACTGGCTTTCTGAAAAACACTTTTAAGTTTAATCTATGTGACTGACATTTTCTCCATCGTTTTTTTCTTAGGTCTACACAATCCCCAAACAATAAATCAAGCTCTGATTTGTAGTGTTTGTCAATGTCCAATTTCCCATTTGAGGGTGCAGTGGAGAAAGCACAGGGCCTGGAGACAGAAAGTTCTGAGTTCAAATCTGTGTGACCTTGGGCAAGTCATTTAACCCCTATTTGCCTCAGTTCCTCATCTGTAAAATAGGGAAAGCAATGGCAAACCACTCCAGTATATTTGCCAAGATCTTCACTCACATAGAGTCCGACACAACTGAACAACAAGAACAACAAAGGTGTAAATGCTCACACTGAAAATTTAACAATTGGTTCTCTCTCCCTAGCAGATTTTAAGAGGGCTTCCTTTTTCAGGGATCTGTAATAGTCTTATGGAAACATTGTCAATGATCAGGAACAGTTCCCCTTGCAACCTCAAAGCGTGTTTCCATTCCTCATACCAGGACAGGTCAAACTGATTCCACAGTCCTATACCTTCTTCTCCTCTAAGCTACTAGGCACTGTGCCTCCCAAGCAAGTCATCACGTCCTAAAGCTCTAGTGACTCAATAGCGACTGTGGATTTCCTCCCCCACCCCCAATTGTCTTTTGGGGACTCTTTGGTCCCTCTGGGGCAACTAGGTTATTTAAATTACCTGAGGCAACTTCTTATGAAATCCAGGGTAGGGAGCTTGAATGGAAGCAGTAGTTCATAGTGGATAGGCCAATGGATTTAGGAGTCAAAAGGACTGGGGCTCAGATCTCACTGCAGACACTTAATAGTTATCTGAGTTCATCTTCAAATTAGGACTTTAAAGCCCAGTTCAAATATCACCTCTTCCAAGAAGTTCTTCCTATTTACCCTCATCAATAATGATCCTCCCCCAACTCCAGTAAGCTTCAGGTAATGCTTTGTTTTGCCCCTCTCTTATGCCTTTATAAGTTATCATTGTAGTTATTTGAATATGGCTAAGGCCTGTACCCCTTTCTAGATTTGGAACTCTCAGAGGGTGGGGGCTATGTCTTATTACATGTGTGTATATCCCAGGTACTGACCTCTGACCTCTGCACATCTCTTTTCTGGGGTGACCCAAACCTTGTATGACACTGAAGATGGGGTCAGGTCAGTTCAAGTCATATCACCCAACCCAGCCAGTCAGCCAGCTTGCCAATAGGGAGAGGTTGGATGCTTGGCCAGGCGGGGTGCTTCTGGAATGGGAGATTAACACAGGTGATGATAAGTGGGGATGACCCACCCTTTGGCCCCAGGAGGCTGGTGCAATACAGACTCCCACAAAGGGAGCTGAGGAGAAAGACTGAGACTCAACCAGGTCAGGACTGGAGTCAGCAAGCTCAGCTTTGACCCCAAATACCCCTCCTCTCTATCAGTCCCTAAATTTCAATGCCAGCTTCAATTTCTATATCACTTTAAGTTTGTGTCACCTATGGCCTAGAACCTCAAACTCTGAGTTCATATAGACTCGATTCAATCTTGTGATCTTTTCCACAAGTCATTCCACAAAACATTCTTGTGCCCCCACTGATTTCTTTCAATATCATACTAAGCCAGATTACACATGAATCAAAAGTCCTTTAATGAAACACAATAGCAAAGTAATTACAGGGAACTGAATCAGGTGAAAAAAACATTGAGGGCCCCTTACCAAATGACTACCTCCCCTACCTCCACCTCCCCATGACTCCTGGAAGAACTATTAACTACTTCCAATTAAGCACTCTGTCTCCCCATACCTTAGGAGAGGGAATGTGTCAGTTTATACTAAGGTAAGTGCTAAGGGAAACCAACCACAGGAATTGGGAGTGCTGGCTTCTTGGCATAGCACTTTAAGCTAATGAGTGACTTTTTCCTGGGACCTGGAAAGGAAGCCATCATGACTGTCCCATGTTTTTAAAGATACTCCTGCACCTCTTCTGTCTTCTTTTTATCAATCAATCAATAATCAACTATGTGTTAGGTTTTGTACTAGATGCTAGGACAAAAAGAAAAGAAATAGACTTGGCCTCAAGGAGCCGAGTAAAAATTGGGAAAAGTAAAAATGTATATATATTTGCATAGACAGATGCAAGATGATTTTTAGAGGAAGGAGGCAGTACCATCTGGGAAGATGAGTAAAAGTCTCATAAAGAAGGTGGTGCTTGAACTGACTCTTGAAGGAAACCAGGGATTCAGTAAGGTAGAGGTGAGGAGGCAATGTATTCCAGGAATGAGGGGCAGTCTAAGGCATGGAAATGGAATATGGAGTATCATGTGTGAGAAACAGTAAGAAGGCCAGGATGCCTGGACCAGAGAGTGTATTAAAGGGGGTAAGTTTGGAAAAGGTAAGTTGGGGGCAGGCAGTGAAGGACTTTGATGTCTACCCAACCAGAATCCATATTGGGTGACATTCATATTGGGGCAGCTAGGTGGAACAGATAGAGCACTAGGATTGGAATCAGGAAGATCTAAGTTCCAATTTGGTCTCAGATACTTCCTAATTGTGTGACTTTGAGCAAGTCACTTAACTCCTATTTTCCTCAGTTTTCCCATCTGTAAACTTGGAATAATAATAGCACCTATCTCTCAGGGTTGTTGTGAGTATCAAATGAGGTATTAATTATAAAACACTTACCATAGTGCCTGGCATTACATTGACATTAGGAATTACTGTGAGGATAAAATGGGTTATTTTTAAGTGTTTTGTAAACATTAAAGTACTACATAAATGCTAGTTATTTAAATGCTTTTTTAAAATTAATTTATTTTGGTTTATCAACAATCACTTCCATAAGCTTTTGAGTTTTAAATTTTTCTCCCTCTCCTTCCCCAAGACAGCACACGATCTAATATAGGCTATGTATGTACATTCCTATTAAACATATTTTCACATTAGTGATGTTGTAAGGAAGAATTAGAACTAATAAGAGGAACCACCAGAAAGAGGAAACAAAACAAAACAGAAGGAAAAAAATAGCAAATTGTATGCTTTGATTCGCATTCAAACTCCATAGTTCTTTTTTTGGATGTGGATAGTATTTTTCATCATGAGGCCTTTGGAGATGTCTTAGACCCTTGCGTTGCTGAGAAGGGCTAAGTCTATCAACGTTAGTCTATCACACAATGTGGCTGTTACTGTGTACAATGTTCTCCTGGTTCTGCTCACTTCACTCAGAGTCAGTCCATACAAGTCTTTCCAGGTTTTTCTGAAGTCTGCCTGCTCATCATTTCTTATAGCACAATAGTATTCCATTACGTTCATATACCACAACTTGTTCAGCCGTTCCCCAATTGATGGGCATCCTCTCAATTTCCAACTCTTTGCCACCACAAAAAGAGCTGCTATAAATATTTTTGTACATGTGGGTCCTTTTCCTGTTTGTATGATCTATTTGGGATACAGCCCTAGAAGTGCTATTGATGGGTCAAAGGGTTTAAATGCTTCTTGTGTCCTGTTTTAGTCACCACATTTTGGGAGTGACATTCGCAACCCTGGGAAAGTCCAGAGGAGGGCCACCTAAATACTAAGGTACTGGGAATCAGGCCATAGGAGTACCAGGTAAAAGAAATGAGAATGTTTAACCTGGAGAAGAAAAGATTTAGGGGAAGATGTGATATCTATATTCAAATATTTTAAAAGCTACCATTAGAAAAATGGAGCACACAAACTTTTCTTTGCTGAGGACTTTGACTCACATTTCATCAAAAAATAATTGAGGCACCCAGCAAAACTGAGTACAATCCTTCAGGGTAAAAAAATGGTCATTCAATGAAATAGCGGACTTTCAAGCATTCCTGAGGAAAAGACCAGAGCTGAATATAAAATTTGACTTTCAAATACAAGACTGAAGTGAAACATGGAAGAGGTAAACAGGAAAGAGAAATCATAAGAGACTTATTAAGGTTGAACTGTTTACATTCCTGCAGGGAAAGATGATATTTGTAACTCAGGAATCCTTTGTAAGTATTAGGGTAGTGGGAGGGAAAAAATTATATTTATGTATAGATAGATAGATAGAGGGCACAGGTTGAGTTGAAGATGAAGGGGTGATATCTGGAAAATAAAATTAAGGGGTGAGAGAGGATTATCCTGGGAGAAGGAGAAAGGTGAAGTAGAATGGGGTAAATTATCTCACATGAAACAGACAAGAAAAGGCTTTTACAATGGAAGGGAAAGTAGGGGAAGGTGAGAGGGAATGAGTGAATCTTATTCTCATAAGATTTGGCTTAAGGAGGGAATAACATACACAGTGGGGTATGGAAATCTATCTTACCTTACAGGAAAATACGGGGGGAAGGGGACAAGAGAGCAAGGGGTTGATAGAGGGGAGGGCAGATTGGGGGAGGGGATAATCAGAAGCAAACCTGAGGAGGAACAGGGTCAAAAGAGAGAATAGAATAAATGGGGGGTAGGATAGGATGAAGGGAAATATACGTAGTTTTTCACAACATGACTACTGTGGAAGTGTTTTACATGACTACATATCTATAAACTGCATCGAGATGCTGGCCTTTTCAATGAGGGTGGGTGGGGAGGGAGGAAGGGAGAAAATTTGTAACCCAAAGTTTTAAAAACACATCTTAAAAATTAAAAAAATATATATGAAAAAAAATAATTGAGGCTGTTCATGAAAGGAGTATCTTTTTCCTTCCTCCTCCTCATCTCACATCCCTCTGACATCATTTTCCATTTCCTCCTCCTTCTCTCCATTCTCTGATGATGATGTAGCCCTTTTGCTTGCCAAGGCCAACTTTCCTACATGCACACTTGACCCTATTCCCTCCCATCTTCTCCAGCCAATTGTCTTCATCATATCCTCACTCTCTCTTTAATATTTAATATCTCCCTAACTACTAACTCCTTCTCTGGTGTTTATCAACATGCCCATATCTCCCCCATACTTAAAAAATAAAAAACAACAACCACAAAGACAACTCTCCCTAGATCCTACCATATCTACCAGCTATTGTTCTAATTTTCTCTTCTCTATTGAAGTTAATCTCCTTTGAAAAGCTGTCTACACTCCATTCCTCCACTTCCTTTTTTTTCACTCCTATTTAATCCTCTGCAATCTGGCTTCCAGCTAGAAACTGAAAATGCTCTCTCCAAAGTTAACCAGTGATCTCTTAATTACTAAATTAAGAGATTATATTCTCTATCCTCACCCCTCTTGACCTCTACAGCATTTGGCACTGCAGACCACCTTTTCCTCCTGGATATTCTCTCCTCTCTGAGTTTTTATGACTTCTCAGATTCTCCTCTTAACTTGTCTGATTGTTCTTTTTCGGTTTCTTTTGCTGGATTTTCATCCATATCATATACATTAATTTGAGTGTTCTGTAAGGCTCTATACTGGAGCTTCTTCTCTTTTCTCTCACACAGGATGCTCCATTTCTTTTTTCTGTATCTTTGCACTAATTGTTCTTTCTCCACCCCTGGAATGCTTTCCTTCCCAACCTTCAACTCTTAGAATCTTTGGCTTCCTTTAATACTCAGTTCAAATACCTTCTCTGGTTCCTTTTTCCTTTCTAACTACCCTACCTGCCCCCCACCTCCACCCTAACTACTAGTGCCATCATCCCTTCTGGTTATTTTGAATTGACTCTGTATTTATTTTGTATTCTCCACTTTATATATGATGTTTCCCCCATTAGAATGTAAGCTCCTTGTATACCCTTTGACCCAGCAATACCATTTCTAGGTCTGTATCCCAAAGAGATCATAAAAACAGGAAAGGGACCCACATGTACAAAAATATTTATAGCAGCTCTTTCTGTGGTGGCAAAGAATTGGAAATTGAGGGGATGTCCATCAGTTGGGGAATGGCTGAACAAGTTGTGGTATATGAATGTAATGGAATACTATTGTGCTATAAGAAATGAGCAGGTAGACTTCAGAAAAACCTGGAAAGACTTATAGGAACTGATGCTGAGCGAAGTGAGCAGAACCAGGAGAACACTGTAATAGCTATATCGTGTGATGACTAACTTTCATAGACTTGACTTTTTCTCATCAGTGCAAAACCACTCCAAAAGACTCATGATGGAAAATGCTGTCTACATCCAGAAAAAGAACTATGGTGTATGAATGCAGATTGAAGCATACTATTCGCTTTCTTTTTTTTTCTTTTGTTGTTTTGTTTTGTTTCTTCTTTCTCATGGTTCCTCCCATTGGTCCTAATTCTTCTTTACAACATGACTAATGTGAAAATATGTTTAATATGAATGTATATATAGAGCCTATATCAGATTGCACACCCTCTTGGGGAGGGAGAGGGAGATAGAGATGGAGAAGAGAAAATTTAAAACTTGAAAGCTTATGGAAGTGAATGTTGAAAACGAAAAATAAGTTAATTAATAAGAAAAAAGATAAATTACTTTAGTTTTGCTAAGGTAGCTTAGTATAATGGAAAAAATACTGGACCTGAAGTCTGAAGACCTGGTCCAAAGTTCTAAACTACTTGTGTGGCTTTGGGTTACTCACTTAACCTCTCTAAGTCCCAGGATGCTCATCTTTATAACTGCACTCTCAACTTCACAATGTATTCATGTGAAATAAATGAGTTAACATATGTAAAGTGTTTTGAAGTTGTAAATAACCAAATAAATGTCACTTACTGTTATTATATTTAACCAGACAAATGGGAATGAATCTCATTGATGTGATTTGTCTATAATTGTAAAGTACCAAATAAATGTCATTTTTTATTACATGTAATGGGAAAAGAAAAAAAAAGAATATAAGCTCCTTGAGGGCAAGGGCTGTTTTTGCCTTTTCTTTGTATCACCAAGCTTAGGACAGTAGCCCGAACATAAGAAGCACTGAATAAATGCTTGTGATTGACTGATTGCTTGGGTTGCTCCAGAGGACAATATTAAGACAAATTATTAGGAAATTATTATTATTATTATTATTATTAAAAGGAATTATTAGGAAAACCTGCAGCTACAAAGGAATGGGTTGCCTCATAAAATAATGTATTCCCAATTATGAGAAGTGTCCAAACAGACACTGGATGTGACTCCCTGTTAGGAATTGTCGATGCAGTTGATGGGTGCTATGATGCTAGCCTCAGGATTAAATATAGTTCCTCATTCAAGGTCTTCCATTAATCTGGCCCTTTCTTGTTAATATTATAGAATATAGACCTGGAAGGGACTTCAGAGAGCATCTAGCCTGATGCCTACCTAAAGCACAAAACACATTTACAGCATTCTTATGACATGTGGTCAACTAGCCTCTGCTTGAGCACTTTTGGTGATGGGAAGCTCACTACTTCATAGAGGGTGGTTCCTTTCAGAGAAAGCAAACAAGAGTCACATGACCTCTCTATGCCTCACTTTCTTCATCCATAAAATGGGGCTGCTAATACTCCAACAACCTACCCTACATGATTGTTGTGGAGAAAGTATTCTGTAAACCCTGTAAACTACTCCTCTTGTTACTTCATTTTGCACTGTGGTCCTTTGTGGGACAACTCTGGTTTTCCCCACGAGCATTATCTTCTTTTTATAGATGAAAAATAAGGAAAATAAGGCATACATAGAAAAGTAGTTTTTCTGAAGACTACAATCTCAGATGCTTACCAGCTGTGTGACCCTGGGCAAGTCACTTAACTCTGTTTGACTCAGTTTCCTCATCTATAAAATGAGCTGGAGAAGGAAATGGCAAACCCGTTCAGTATCTTTGCCAAGAAAACCCCAAAATGAGGTCCCAGAGAGTGAGACACAACTAAAACAACTGATAACAACAACACTGATGCTAAATTAAGTCATTGGGAACCAGCCCCAGGTCTTTTGGCTATCCATCCAGGGCACTCTAGATTGTACCATGTTGTTTCCCAAGGACTCTGGGAGAGAGGTGGTGCAAGTTGGATTACCCCGACTTTATAGAGAATAAGACTAAGGGTCAGGAGGATTGTCAGGAAGTCATATAGCCCAGACATCATGACGTAATGGCAAGAGGGACTGAACTTGGAGTCAGATGTGGCTTGGTGTTCCCAGCTTTGTCACATATTAGCTGTTAGACTATATATAACAACAACAATGTTAATAATAGCTAGTGCTCTTTAAGTTTGACAAAATGCTTTACAAATATCACCTCAGTTTATCCCTACAACAATCCTGGAAAGAAAGTGCTATTATTATCTCCATTTTATAGATGAAGGAACTGAGGCAGACAGAGATTAAGTGACTTGCCAGGGTCACACAACTAATTAGTGTCTGAGGCTGTATTTGAACTCAGGTCTTTCGGACACCAGGTTCAGATTATGCAAGTACTCCTCTGGTCTCCATTCCCTTCCCCACCTTGTCCCCTCCCCACCTCCACCCCATAACTACTAGTACCATCATCCCCTTTCAAGTTATTTGCTCCTTGAGGTAAGATATTGTTTGAGTTTCTGAGCTTCAGCTCCCCCAGTTCTAAAATAGGCATTTCACAGATCCAAGAGAACAAGACAGCTTCCCTAATCTGGGTTACCTCCAATCTATTTTATCCACCTCTTATTTGTACGTTGTTGTTTTTCATGTGGATTCTTCATTAGATTGTGATGTCCTGGAGAGCAGGGACTTTCTTTTGCTTTTCTTTGTATCCCTAGCACTTAGCACAGTGCCTGGCACATAATTGGCACTTAATGAATGCTTGTTGATTTGACTTCACTTGACAAGTCTTCAAATATATCTTCAAGCAATGATCATGTCACATGTTCCTCTCCGGTCTGATAATACCTGGTTCCTTCAACTGATCCCTGGATAACATGGTTTTCAGGCATCTCAGTGTCTTGGTCACACCTGCCCCATTATGTTCTGGCTTGTCAATGTCCTTCCTGAGATGTAGCATCCAGGAATGAGTACAATTCTCCAGGCAGCGGTCAGTGGAACTATCACTTATCTCAACTCCCTCACTTTGGATACCAGATTTCTGCTAATCATTCTAATACCCCAGTCTCTCAACCCGTCCTTTTCCCCAGGAGGGAACTTCTTTTCCAATCAGATGGGTGATACCTTGTGGTGCTGTGGAAAGAACAATAGACCTGGGGGGGTGGGAAAGAGCAATTAAGACTTTGAGGTTTCTAGTCTCCTTGCTCTGCCACTGATTTACTTTGTGACTTTGGACAAGTTTCTCTCTCTCTCTCTCTCTCTCTCTCTCTCTCTCTCTCTTTCTCTCTCTCTCTATCCCCCTCTGCCTCAGTTTCTTCATCTTCCCAGCTACTTTTGAAATTATCCATTTCCTCATTTCTGACCACACAATAATATACCATTACATTCATATACACTTTTTTAAGCTTCTCTCCCTTAGTTTCCAAATTTGGACTTCTAAAAAGAACACCTAAAAAAAGGTGCTATAAATATTTTTGTACACATAGGGCCTTTGCCTCTTTCTTTGATCACTTTAGCCCTAGGATCCTCTAAAGTGGGGACTCTATCTTCATTGCCACCAGCTCTTTCTAGCTCCTGAAGAGACTGGAGATAGTGAAGAATTTAGCGAAGGCTTCAAACTATGGCTGCTACCTGCTTCCTGGGGCTGGGCTCTCCCTTGGGCTTCCCTGAAAAACTAAAAGAGTCCAGCACCACTTAGAACAATCAACCAGCTGACAGCCTTCTCCTCCCTTTACACCACCTGCTGCCTTTGAAAGAGCTCAGATACCACCACCCAGAAACACGTACCCCACCCCTACCCTGCCCCAGGGAGGGTGGAGGAGGTGAGAGACCGAGATAATGACCTACTGTCAAGGATGGAGAAACTGAGGCCTTAGACCTGAGGCAGAGGAGGAACGAGGAGCAAACAACCCAGGCAGCTCAGCCCCTCTGTAATTGGCTGTCCCCATATGGGCTCTAAGCTTTGGCCCCAGCAGCACCATGGATTACACTGATAGATCCACACTCTTCCTGCCCATCCCCTTGTAATGACCAATCTGTAGCTAGGATTAGGGTTCTGTTTCATGGCAGCCTTGGAATCAAACAACCAACCAATCAATCAATAAACATTTAAGTGTCTACTATGTGCCAGGCACTGGGCTCAGTGCTGCAGATACAAAAAGAAGCAAAAGGAGCCCCTGACCTTGAGAAAGCTCACAATTCAATGGAGAAGCTTACCTTAGAACTGAGTCTGGGGTCAGGGGTCAGTCTGGGGCTGAGGTTTATCTTGTCCAATCCCCTGACTTTATAGAAAAGGAAAATTGGGGCTCAGAAAGGTAGAAAATGATTTGCCTGAAAACTGGGAAACAATTTTTACAACCAGTGTCTCTGATAAAGGCCTCATTTCCAAAATATATAGAGAACTGAAGCAAATTTCTAGGAATACAAGTCATTCCCCAATTGATAAATTGTCGAAGGCAGTTTTCAGAGGAAGGAATTAAAGCTGTCTATAGTGATATGAAAAAATGCTCTAAATCACTATTGATTAGAGAAATGCAAATCAAAATAACTCTGAGGTACCACATCATACCTATCAGATTGGCTAACATGACAAAATAGGAAAATGATCAATTTTGGAGAAGATGTGGGAAAATTGGAACATTAATGCATTGTTGGTAGAGTTGTGAACTGACCATTCTGCAGAGCAATGTGGAACTATGCCCAAAGGGCTATAAAATTGTGCATACCCAACAATACCACTTGTAGGTCTGTATCCCAAAGAGATCACAAAAAAGAGGAAAGGACCCACATGTACGAAAAATATTTATAGCAGCTCTTTTTATGGTGGTGAAGAATTGGAAATTGAGGGGATGCCCATTAATTGGGGAATGGCTGAACAAGTTGTGGTATATGAATGTAATGGAATACTATTGTTCCATAAGAAATGATGAGCAGGCAGATTTCAGAAAAACCTGGAAAGACTTTCATGAACTGATGCTGAGTGGAATGAGTAGGACCAGGAAAACACACAGTAATAGCAGCATTGTGCGATGACCAACTTTGATAGACTTAGCTCTTCCCAGCAATGCAAGGATCTAAGACAAGTCCAAAAGACTCATGATGGAAAATTCTGTCCACATCCAGAGAAAGAACTATGGAGTGTGAATGCAGATGGAAGCATGCTATTTGCTCTCTTTTTTTGTTTAGTTTCTTTTTGTCGTGGTTTCTCCCATTGGTTCTAATCCTTCTTTGCAACATGACTAATGTGAAAATATGTTTAATATGAATGTAAAAAAAAAAAGAATGTCATCTATTAAGAAAAAAAAAAGAAAATGATTTGTCTGAGGCTAGTAAGTGGCAGATCCCCAACTCAAATTCAGGTCTTTGAATCCAAGCCCAGAGTATTTTTCAGTGTACTGCATTTCCTTAAGGTGTGACCTTAAGCCTCATCTATAAAATGGAGATAATAGCTAACATTTATATAGCATATGCCAGGCACTGTGCTAAGCACTTCATAATTATTAGCTCATTTAATCCTTACAATAACCCTGTGAATTAGCTGCTATTTTTATTCCCATTTTACAGTTGAGGAAACTGAGGCAAATAGAGGCTAAGTGATGACCAGGGTCACACAGCTATAAGGTTTTGATGTCAAATTTGAACTCAGGTCTTCCTGATTCTAGGCCCAGCACTCTCCACACTGTGCCACCTGTACGTACTGCCTACCTCATGGAGTTTTTGTAAACCTTGAAGTATTATAGCATGAGAAGCTATTTTTATTACTGGGGAGTGGAACTAATTTGAATTATTGCCTACGTTTGTGTCATTCCGTTCAACTCAATTCCCCAAACATTTCTGTTGCATCTAGGATATGTCACTCAGTGCTGGTACTGGAAGACAAAGATGAAATGAGGCATGATCCTTGCCGTCGAAGATTGCACAGTCCACCAGGGAAAACACAAGTAGCTCAAATACCAATTAGACAATAATGATGTTGATGATTAAAATAGCTTTCATTTCCATGGAGGCTTAAGATTTACAGAGTGCTTTTCTAATGAGGAATCTTTGAAGTAGGTGGTACAAATATTACTTCCATTTTATAGATGAAGAAACTGAGGCTCAGAGAGGTCCAATCAAGTCAACAAACATTTATTAAACATTTACTATTTGCCAAGCATTCTGATGAGTGCTGGGGTGCCAAGAAAAGAAAAACAACAGTCCCTGTCCTCAAAGAGCTTACAATCTAATGGAGGAGACAACCTGTAAATAATGTGCTCTTTCTCTCTTTCTCTTTTTCTCCTCTCTGTCTTTCTCTATCTCTCCTTTCTACTCTCTGTTTATTTTTCTCTCTTCTCTCTTTCTCTTTCTCTTTCCTCTCTCTCTTTTCTCTCTCTCTCTCTACATATACATATATATATACACATTCATATACACATACATACATACACACACAAGATATATACAGGTTTAACTAGAGAGGTGCTCCAAGCATGGGAGCAAAGGTACAGGAATGAGAGAGAGCAGGACAAAAGCAGGGGAAAATGAAGAGCCCAGTTTGGCTGGGACATAGAGGGATTATAGGGAATACAGTAAGAAAAATTGGAAAGATAAATTGGGAGAAGACTGTTTAGCAGGGGTGTCGAGCTCAAATGGAAACTGGGATCCCTGTGGGCAGCATATTGACTTAGTTTTGATTTTTTTTTTTTTTTGAGGCAACGGGGTTAAGTGATTTGCCTAGGATCACACAGCTAGTAAGTGTCAAGTGTCTGAGGTCAGATTTTGAACTCAGGTCCTCCTGACTTCAGGGGTGGTGCTCTATGCACTATGCCATTTAGCTGTCCTAGCATATTGACTTAGAAAACCACAAATTAACATGATCTATATTGTGTTGTATTTTTATTTGTTTTATTAAACATTTGTCAATTACATTGTAAGCTGGTTCTGGCCACTCTGAGGAGTCTTGGGGGTTTACACACACACACACACACACACACACACACACTTCTGTTGTCTGATTGTCAGTAACAGAAAGCTCTTAAATACCAACTTATTAACCCTGCAATAAATACAAAATTTAGGGTTGATGCCATCAGTTCCAGCATCCTCTTTTCATGGTAACTGGGGCTTATTTGGGACCTGGTAACAAGGGTGGCTGGTTAAGAAGAAGAGCACGAATTTACTGGCATCAAAAATCGCCTCCCCTGCCTAGGAGGGAGAAACCACCTCTTGCTAGATGGTATCTGCACTGATAGGCAGAGATAGGCAGTCAAATTTGAAAAGGTAGAGAAGAGGGAAGAAGAGGGAGGGGAGAAAGTACTCAGTGACAGCACGTGGTAGAGAGATCCAGAACAGTCCAGCAGCGTAGCTGGTGTGAAATGAGGAGACAGAGACATGGCCTACATACCTGCATAAGAACTCTACTTTATGGGTTAAAAGAGGAGTGGCAACCAGACCTCCGTGATATAATGGAAGTGAATTTGGTACCAGAGAACCTGAAACTAAATCCTCGTGATTTTACTTACTCTGTCATCTTGAGCAATAATAATACAATAGCAGCAATATTTAAACAGGGTGTTAATGTTTGCAAAGTGCTTTGTGTGTGATCTCGTTTGATCCTCACAGCAACCCTGGGAGATAAGTGCCATTATTTCCCCCATTTTATAGATGAGAAAATTGAGGGTGAGAGGAGTAAAGTGACTTGCTCAGGGTCACAGCTAATAGATATGTGAGGCAGGATTTGAACTCAGATTCAAGTCCATCACTCTATCTACCACCATGCTATTCTTTTTTTTGGAGGGGTCAGGACAATTGGGGTTAAGTGACTTGCCCAAGGTCATACAGCTAGTGAGTATCATGTGTCTGAGATCGGATTTGAACTCAGGTCCTCCTGACTCCAGGGCTAGTGCTCTATCCACTGCGCCATCTAGCTGCCCCTACCATGCCGTTCTTTGCTTAACCAATCAAGTTTCCTCTTTGGGACCAAGTTTCTTATCTGTCAAGTAGGGATTGGACTAGATAATCTCTAAGTGGTCACTCCCAGCTCTAAGACCTATGATCCTGGAGCGTGCTGTTTCTAACCTTTCTTCTGGCATGTTGGAGGGGATGCTGTCCAGCTTTCCTAAGAAGAAGATTTGGTGGGATTCAGGAGGCAGGCAAGGCTTCTTAGAAGTGGCTAAGTGAGTGAGAGGATGGCTTGGAAAATCAACATGGGCCATTTCTTGGTAAGGTCAAACCCTGAGCTAGCACCAAGGAGGAAAATGTTGCCTAATTGGTTAATCCCAATGTGAATCTGTGGGTTTGTTTGCTCCATGGCTACCTATGGATCATCAAGAATGGGATTAGACTTGTTCTGTATGACTTCAAAGGGCAGAGCTATGGGACAAAAGTGAATTTTAATTCAATATTAGGCAGGACTTTTTAATAATCAGAATTATCCCCCAGTAGAATGGGCTGCTTCAGGATCTAGTGAATTTTCCATCACTGTAGGAATTCAAGCAGGAGGAGAATGTCCATTTGTCAGGCATGCCAGAGAAAGAATTCACGCTTCAAGCAGAAGATTGGCCTTGAGTCCCTTCTGGCTCTGAGGTTTTATGAGTCCTTGGCTCTTAATCTTGGCCCAGTGGTCTTGCAAGTGCTCCATCTTTGACATGAGATGGGATGAGGTGAAGGAGTGTAGTTGAGGCCACGCTGATCTGTCACAGTTACTACATTAACTACTTAAAGCACACACTACATACACCAAGTGGTCTCTAAAGACCTTTCTGGCCCCTGAATCCTAGGACTCTGTGTTTCTCTCTGAGATGTCAGTGGGCAGTGATGTAATCTCTATACCAGGGGACAGCCAATAGCCAGGCAAACAGGGAGGCTCTTGGGAATTCAAATTAAGGCACTAGCCCTGTTCAGTAAAAAGTGACAGAGTTTATTAAGGATCAAGGGAGGGAGGGGGTTAACCACTGACCTGAGAGATAGCTTCAGTGGTGATCTAGAATGCAGAACCCAGACTATTGGAGGAGAAAATAGAAGAGAATGCCGAGTGTGACTGTAGGAGCAAGTAGAATGAAGCCAAATGCAAAATATGGTGGAAGAGAAAGGAAGTGGTCAGAACCTTGGGTGGGATTACAAAGAAAGGCTGGGTGGAGTTGAGAGTGGAAAGGGAATATGTAATTTGAGACAGGAAATAGAACAAATCATTGGTAGGATATCAGGAAAGACTTCCTGGTGGAAGTGGTGCCTAAGAATTCCAAGAGACAGAGGTGAAAGGGCACTGTATTTGGGGATGGTAGTGGGGTGCAGTGAAGTGGGGGTGCAGGCTGTGCAAATGAGTGGGCTCAGGAGGTGCAAATGTGAAATGTGAGTTCAAGGAACAGCAAGAGGCCAATCTGGCTGGAATGCAGGGTGTGTGAAAGGGAGTCAGGTATAATGAGAGAGATACGGAGCACAGCTCAAAATTATACAACATTTCATGGTGTATGGAGCCTTGGAACAGTAGTGAAGGGAAATGGGGAGGGCCCAAGTATTGCCCTGGTACCCACAAAATATTTAAAAACCTAGAGAAAGGCCTCTAGAACTTTGGATGAATCTTGTGTAGAGAGATTTATGGGATGACAAGGAAGAGTCACACCAAATAGGCTGACACAGATGAAGGACTGTGGGCTGCACCATTGGAGGGAGTACCTGAATTAATGAGATCACAGATCACATTATAGACAAGGATGCTGAAGCTCAATGATTTTCAGTGACTTATGCAAGACCACTAAATCACCTTAGAGCAGGGATTCGAGTTGTATTGCCTCTTTGGGGCCTGGTAAAACAAGCCAAACCCTTGGCAATCCTTTGGCTGATATCTTTTTTGTCCTCCTCCCCATCCACCTACAATCCGTTTGACATCATACCCAAGTCCCCTCACCATCCTGGTTGCCCTCCTTGGCACAGGTATCTGCTTGTCAGTCATCTAGTCCAATCCCTTCCTTCATTTCACAGAAGAGGGAGGAGGCCGAGAAGTCATATGACTTGTCTAAGATCACACAGGGAGTAACTAGAAGAACTGGGTTGGAATGGAAGTGATTGAAAGGAAAGGCCAGTGAGCAGGAGACTTGGAGGGGCGGAGGTAGGAGGGAGTGCAAGGTCAGGAGTGTGTCTACAATGAGAACCGGTACATTAGGACGGGAGAGGAGGAGGAGGAGAAGAGAGAAGAGGAAAAATGAGTTAGGGAGGAGATTTCTTAATGCTACCAAAAAATATCTCTTGTATAGGATATGGTGGAAAAAGCTCTGACCTTCAATTTGGAAGACTGGGATAGGAATGCCAACTCTGCTGCTGACTCCTTGTGTGGCATTGGGCAAATTTCTTAGCTTCAGTTTCCTAATCTGTAAATTGGACACAATCTACCTTACAACATTGGGGTTTTTCTTCCTTCACTCTTGTTTCATCTTTTCTTAATTTCATATAAAAAAAATTTAACGCTCTTTTTGAAAAAAATTTGAAAAAAAAATTCCAAGAATTCCAAATTCTCTTTCTTTCTCCCTCCCTCGAGAAGGCAAGCAATTTGATATAGATTATACATGTGTAGTCATGCAAAATACATTTCCATATTAGCCACTTTGTAAAAGAAAACACAACCCTCCCCGCCCCCCAAAAAAACCAGGAAGAATAAGAAAAGTTTTAAAATTATGCTTTAATCTGCATTCAGACTCCATCAGTTCTTTTTCTGGAGGGGGATAGCATTTTTCATGCTTGCCTTTGGTAGCCTGCCTTTTCATTAGCTGTGATTGTTGAAGAGGCGGGGAAAAGAACACCTTTGGGAGTAGTGGGCGAGCCACAAATCTTCAATGGTTGATTCTCTGAATGGCTACAAGGGGCTAGGCCGGAAGCAGGGCCAATAGTATAGTTATTGTTGTTGTCGTCGAGATGTTTCAGTTATGTCTGCCTCTTTATCACCCCATTTGGGGTTTTCTTGGCTAGGATAATGAAGTGGTTTGCCATTTCCTTATCCAACCCATTTTACAGATGAGGAATTGAGGCAAACAGAGTTAAGTGGCTTGCCCAGAGTCACACAGCTAGTGAGTATTTGAGGCCAGATTTGAACTCATGAAGATAAGTCTTCTTGATTCCAAGCCCAGGGCTCTATCTGTTGCACCACTTACTTAGCGGCTCCCACAGCCACTGCTATTACAGAGGTTCTCAAGTTTAGGGTTCCATGCTACCTCCATCACGGCCTGAGGGGAGGTGGTGGTTGAGATGGTGTTAGTGTTTTGATTTGCCTAACACATGCTGTCTGCTATGTCTCCTTCGGGAGACATGAATGGGAAACATCGATGTTTCAGTGAAGTTGGTTTGTCTGCCCTGTGGAGAGCAGTTGGTTGGGTGAGTAAGTACACCAGAGACTTGCAAGGTGCTAAGTGAGGTCAGAGAGGGAAAAGGTCATTAGTGATTAAGAAATCAGGGAAGACTTCCTGGAGAAAATGGTATATGACCTTCATTTTAAAGGGCAGGTAGGAATTTGGTAGGCAACAGAGATATTGCACCCTTTCTTAAAGAGGTAGAGACTGCCTCTGGGTGCTGATATGGGGAGTGGGCTCTCTTTGCAGATTCTCTAGCCACCTGGCACAACTGTCCCTAAGCTGACAACACCCTCTCCAGCCAGCATCTCATTGTCAATGGCAGGGCACACTGGACTCCCCAGCATTGACCTCAGAGTCTCCATCTTTCTTCCCAGTCTAATTGAATTTGCCCTGGGTATCAAAATTCCTAGACATGACTCTAGTCCGTGAATAAGGGGAGAAGGACATTCTAAAACATTTAGTGGCAAATCAGAGCTTGAGAATGAAGTAGGCTGGAGACAGATTGTGGAGGGCCTTGAATGCCAGACTGAAGAAATTAAGCTTTAACCTGAAGGTAATGGTGTTATGAGCCAGGGAAGATATGCTTAGGCCTGGGATTCCTATATTGGTTCTCAACTTTCTTCTTTCCCTTTTAGCTTTGGGAGTTTATCTCACTCCCCTTCCCAAACCAATGTTCTTTCCACTAAGTCACTTCATTGAGTTCTACAAGTCTATGACCCAATGCAGAGAATAAGGTATCCTTTCATATCTTCTAAATTTAACTGCTCAATCTTAGAAACATCTTGGGCCTCGCTGACCTAAAGTCAGCTTCCCCAGGTACCAGCTCCTGATCCTGCTTCTCACTCTGGTCTGGAGGACTTAACCTTTCACTCCACAACATTCATCTTCCATATCTTTCTATGTTTTCCTGGTGCCTGAACCCTAACTTCAGGACCTCCCTGCCTCCTTGGGTTCAGAAACCATCTACCCTTGTCATTCCTCATTTGCCCACCTACCTCCCCCTTCTGGTCATATCTGGGTACTCTGATCCCAGATCAATGATCACAGGATTGCCTGGCATGCTGGCCCATGTCTGTAGGTGGTTGTTGCTGGAGAGGATGAGGCTTGTGGATTGCTTGAGTTTGGGAGTTCTGAGTTGCAGTGAGCAGACTAAAGACAATTGGATGTCCACAGTAAGTCTGGCACCAATACAGTGGATCCCTGAGATGAGGGCCCACCAAACTGCCTAGGGAGAGGTGAACTAGCCATGGTAGGAAATGGTTCAGTTGAGGCATCTGTGCTAATCAGAAGCTTTCCCTAGCTCTGGCTTACTATTCTAGGTTCTAAAAATTCCTTCTAGCACTAATAGCAGGATTGAGCCAGTGAATGGCCAATACACTTATAGCCTATGTGAGATAAGGAGACCAAGTCTCCTCCACCACCCCCCCCCAAAAAAAAGGACATCAGTATTTAAAAATCTGGAATCTCTAATTCAAAGCCTTCTTTTGAACTGAGGACAACAGAATGTAAATAACTTGCTTCATTTCATCCAGCAGGTAGAGAGCAAAGCTTCATTTAGCAACCCAGTTCACAGAAGCATAGGATTGTAGAACTGAAGGGGACATTAGAGGTTTTCTAGTCTAATTCTCTTGTTTTACAAATGCCAAACCAGAGGCCCAGAGAGACCAAGCCAGTTGCCTAAGGTCCCGCCCACCATCCAGTACTGGGCTTCATTCTTCTCTTATAACAGGAAAGCAGGAAAAAAAGAAAGAAAAGAAGCCGATGTGGTTTGGAGTTATTTGGAAGGCTTCCTGGCTTGAAGCCAGGTGGTGCTTTGAAAGACAGGTAGGCTTTGGAAATGTGGAACAGTTTTTTGGGTGAGTCCTTGGAAGTTGAATGAGGTCATGATGCATGAATGATAGTGTCTAGGGAAGGGAGAGTTCCCCAGGCTATAGCCTCATTTTATTTTTTAGGAGGGATTGGGAGTCTGAAGAGGAAGAGACCCTAAGATGGGAGGGAATGTTTCCCAAAAATTGCGCTCCCCAGTCAGGCTGAAAAAGCAGTGAGAAAGGGGCTCAAGCAGGCCAGCAAGGACGGAACCTTAGTGCTCAGGAACCCCTCTCCAAACAGAGAAAGGAGGCTCAGCTCTGAAAGGTGAAGGCCTCCCCAGGCCAAGACAAGCAGGTTCAATGACATTCCTTTCTGGGAAAAAGGAGCGGCTAGGTCTAGGGTTCGTTTGTAAGAGGGTGGAAAATTAGTATAGTATTCAAAACATGTTGATTAAAATTAAAATCATATTGTATTGGTCTCGAGTGACGCAACCAGGCCATATTTCAGTTGGACTACTCCCTCTTCTAGGTGGGTGTCCTATCGGCGAAGTCACGGAAACCACTCTCCAAACACCTCTGACCTGGTTGTCCTAGCTGCTAAGGAGGTCCCCGAGTGTCATCTTGTTTAATCCTGGCCCCCTCCATGTCACATGATCCACTATTAAAATGCATAGTTTCCACATTTAAATGTATTTGTATTCCATATGTAACTGAAAACTTGCCAAAAGTAAAGTGGGTTACCTGGGTAGCTAGTGAGCCTCTCTGACATCAACACTGTAGGTTTTCAACAAGCCTGTAGCTTCTCTTTTCTTGTTCTGCTGTGGCCTGGAGTAGATAACCTCTGGGATTCTCAGACTTGAAATCTGAGGTTCTATGATTGTGAAATACTAGCATCCAGGGGACCTTGGTTCTCTTCCTAATTCTGCCACTCATTTGATATGTGAAAATTGGCAAGCTACTTACCCCTCTCTGAGGTTGTTTCCTTATCTGTTGTGAGATAGGCATTTCATAAACCTCAAAGAACAATACAAATGAAATGAGTAATGTAAATGAGTGATGACCTAGCCCCATAGAGCACTGAGAAGATCCAAGGCATATTAAGTGACTATTTCTGCTTTTTGACTTTGAATCCCTAGGGCTTAGCATAGTACCTGGCACCCAGTGGGTGAAAAATAAATATCTGTGAAAAAAATGCGTAATGTACTTTGTAATCATAAATAATTATTCTTCAACTTATCATTAGTCTGGCATATTTTTCCAGGGCCTGGGGGTAATATATCATAGAATTAATTCATTTAATCATTCAACAGATATTTATGAAATTCATAATATACGTAAAGCATTATGTTAGGCACTGAAGAGGAGATTCAAAGACAATAATAATAACAATAATAGCTAACATTTATATAATGCTTACTATGTGCCAAGTACTATGTGCTAAGTTCTTTATAATTATCTCATTTTATCCTCACAATAACCATGGAAGACAATGATATTATTGTTATCATTTTACAGATGAGGAAACTGAGTCAAACAGGGGTTCAGTGATATGTCCAGGGTCACACAGCTAATAAGTGTCCAAGACCAGATTTGAACTCAGCTCTTCCTGATCATGGCACCTTAACACCTTAACAGTTGCATAGACTCAAAGTTGAAAGGGGACTCCGAGGATAGCTCGGAGTTGAATATCTTATCTGAAGTATTAATCATTCCTACAAAATCCCTGATAAACCAGTGATAAGGAAATCACTGCTTAAAGAGGTACTCATTAATCTCACTCCATTTTGAGAAATCTTTAACTATTGGGAGGTGCATTCTTAAATTAAGACAAAACCTGTCTCCATGTAACATTCCCCTTCCCCCACTGGTCTTGGTTCTGTAACATTCCCCATATTGGTGCTTCAAATATGTGAAATCAATGATCATATCTTTTGCTAAATTTTCTCATTCTTCCAATAAACCTGAGAAACAACAGGAGAAAAGATGATGGGATGTTGGAAATAGGGTAAATGGCACACATGTAATCTCTGTTACTAAAGGAGGCTGAGGCTGGTGGGTCAACAGAGCTCAAGAGTTCTGAATTGTTGTAGAGCTATACTAAGTATGGTATCAATATGAAAGAAAGAAATAGAAAGGAAGGAAGGAAGGGAGAGAGGAAGGAATGAAGAGAGAGAAAGAAAGAAAAAGAAAGGAAGGTGGGGGAGGGAGGAAAAAAGAAAAAGAAAGAAAGAGGGAAGGAGGAGGAAAGAAGAAAGACAGAGAGAGAGAAAGAAAGGTAGGAAGGGGGAGGGAGGGAGCAAGGAAGGAAGGAGGGAGGGAAGGAAGGGAGAGAGAGAGTGAGAGAGAGAGAAAGAAAGAAAGAAAGAAAGGAAGGAAGGAAGGAAGAAAGAAAGGAAAGAAGGAAGGAAGGAAGAAAGAAAGAAAGAGAGAAAGAAAGAAAGAGCTATGAGAATGCCCAGGGACGGTGAGTAATCTTTGTGCCCTGAGTCACACAGCAAAATTAGACTTCCACTCCCATGTGCTACAATCTTCTTGGTCCTGCTTCTCTTGGAGACTTAGCTTTAATATTTACTGAGTTTGCAAATGTCCTCTTTCCTATATTCTTCAAAGAATTAGACTAGAATGAACAGATTTAGTATCCAGTTCTGGTTCCACCAATGACTCATTATGCACTTGGGCAATTTACTTAACCTCACCGGGTCTCAGTTTCCCCAACCTATAAAGTGAGAGAGTTTGCCCTGATGACCAATTGTCTTCCAGTGCTAACGTTTTGTGTTCTCAGGTCCGTTTTCAACTCTGATACTTCATGTGCTGAGATTTTTCCCAACTCTAGCTTTCTGTTCTAGGCTCTAAAAGTTCCTTCCAATCTAACATTTCATATTCAGATGTTCATTCCAACTCTGATGTAATATGATTCTATGGTTCATTCACTCAGCAAACCCCTCTTTGCATAGCTAAAACCAAAAGCAACCAGTCCAAATGATCCTCAATTCCTAACTAATGGGATTAGCATTAATTAGGATTTACTCTACCTCAGAAAATTAAAAGAAAAAAAATGCAGTTGGAGTCTCTTTTAAAAGCTTGTAATCCATTTCCAGGAAGCAGCAGTTGTCCTCTCTCCCTCCACCCCACCCTCCAATAATAATAGCTTATATTTTTATAGTGCAAGTTTTGCAAAACAAGGAATCTCATTTGATCTTTATATAACCCTGGGAGGTAGATATACTGCAGGTATTATTAGCACAGTTTTGCAAATGAGGAAACTGAGGTTCAGTGACTTGCTGTGGTTTCAGAGAAGGATTTGAACCAGGGCTTTTCCTGATTCTCAGGTCATTAGGCTTTCCACAATAACAGCTACATTCGTATATAGTGCTTTAAAGTTTACAAAGCATTTTACATAATCTATCTCATTTTATCCCCATAACAACCCTGAGAGGCAGGTGCTATTATTATCCCCATTTTACAGATGAGGAAAACGAGGCAAACAGAGGTTTGGTAACTTGCCTAGGGTCACACAGCTAGTAAGGTATCCAAGGCTGGATTTGAACTGAGGTCTTTCTGACTCCAGGCCCAGCACTTTATCCACTCCATCACCTGGATGCTTAGTAAATGGTTGTTGATTGATTAGACTATACCAAACAAATTAAGTCAAATCCCTTTCCCTGTGGGTTGCTATGATTCAAGTGCCAACAATGTACTCTTTGCTGCACAGAACATTGCTCCCAGTTATTACAACATGGCTCATTTCATCTAGAAAGAGAAGAGAAGAGAAGAGAGAGACTTACCTTGGACCAAGGTGCAGGGTGAGAACAAACCTGGTTTTTCAAGACCAGCCTCTAAGATGCCCCTGGTTCAGCACCCCAAGTTAATGGCAAAGGAACCAAGACTTGGATCCAGTCACAAAGAAGGGGGACAAGGCATTTTGTTATGTTGTTTTCACATTCATGGTCCCTCAGGGCTTTAGTGGATTCTAGTTTCCTTTAAGCAGCTTAAACCAGCCAAAAGTCCTAATATCTCTCAGAAAGAAACAGACACCTCCAACCAGGTGTCTTTCTTTGTGGTGTTGTTAAGGAAAACACAAAGACAAAATTGGTTCCAAATCTCAGATTTGCCTGAAGGATTCAAATGTGGGAATCTGTGGCACTTGTGCAGGGCCAGGGTGGGGGGGGGGGCAGGGAAGATAATCTATGGGAATATTTATTTGTATGAGCATGGGAGTATTTATATCTATGAATGGAAATGTGGATCTGAATATTTTTAGGAGTATGTGACTATGTAGAGATATGTGTGAGAGTATGTAGATGACTCCCAGCCCTAACTTTTCTCTTAAACTACCAGTTGCCTGTTGGACATCTCCCCCTGGACATCCCAGAGGCATCTCAAATAGAACTAGATCTAACATAAAGCTCATTCTCTTTCCCCTAAGCCCAACCCTCTTCCAAACTTCCCTATCACTTAAAACCAATTCACTTGCAAGTCAGACATCACCCTCATGATGCCATTGGTAGCCTTTGAGAACAAGGAGGAACAACATTT
The DNA here is from genome assembly GCF_900497805.2 of Vombatus ursinus. NCBI lineage: Eukaryota > Metazoa > Chordata > Mammalia > Diprotodontia > Vombatidae > Vombatus > Vombatus ursinus. Next base: position 4,041,746 of record NW_020945014.1, on the reverse strand, counting down.
CTATTGAGGCAACCTCCAATTTTCCAGTCATCCAAATTCACAGACTTGGAGTTATCCTGGACTTTTTCTTATACCTTATTCTCCAATATTCAATTCAATTCAACAAGCACGTATCAAGTACCTACCATGAGTTTAGGCACTGTGTTGTGGCTATAAATAACAAAAACACAAATAAAACAGTCTTTCCTGTCAAGGAACTTCTCTTCCCCTGGGAGAAAACAACATATACATAAATAAATATAAACAAAACATAAAACAAATGAATTCTGAATGGGGGAGAAATAGTAATAAATGGGAAGATCAGGAATGGCAAGAGGTGATGTCTGAGCTGGGCTTTGAAGGAAGCTAGGGATTCTACTAGGCAGAGGGGAGGAGGGAGAGCATTGCAGGTATAGGGAACCATTTGTATGAAGATACTGTGATAGGAGAGGAAGCATCCAATAGGGGAAACAGAAAGTATGTCCGTTTGACTGGACTATAGAGTGTCTGAGGAGAAGTGATAGGCACTCAGTCTGGAAAGGTAGGTTGAAGACAGATTATGAAGGATTTTACTTACCAGGCAGAGAAGTTTTATCCTTTTATTTTTATCCTTGAGGCAATAGGGAGTCACTGAAAATCATTGAGCAGAAGAGTGATGAAGTCAGACCGATACTTTCAGAATATCAGTTTTGTAGCCTTATACACTAACAGATTAGAGAGGGGTAGAACTGGGATGGGGGAGAAGAGATCAGTTAGGAGATAGTCCAAGAGGCCGATAACAACAAAAGGTTGATAACAATTAGAGTCATAGCTATGGGAGGGAAGAGGACGGTTACAAGAGATTTTGTGGGAGTAAAATAGAATTTGGAAACTGATTGAATATTGGGGGGTTGAGAGAGTTTGAAGAGTAGAGGTTGACTATTAGGTTGTGAATCTAAGGTGATGCTCTCCACAGAAAAAGGGAGGCCTAAAGAGGTGGGTTTTAGAGGAAGATAATAAGTTCTGTTTCGGATATGCTAAGTTTGAGATGCTGAAGGGACATCAAGGTGAAGATGTTCAACATGTTTTGGATAAAGATATCGATTTGGAATCAGGAAGATCTGAGTTCAAATCTTACCTTAGAAACTTAGTAAACATATCACTCTGGGCAAGTCACTTAACCTGTCTGTGTCTCAGTTGCATGGTCTATAAAATAAGGAGTTTGGACACAGTGGCCAAGAAGATCCCTTCCTGCCAAAATCTGATTCAAAATTCTGAGATTGGATTGAAGGAATGAGATTAGGGCTGGGCATGTAGATTTGGGAGTTACCTACATAGAAATGATAATTTAACCCATAGAAACTGACTAAATCACTGAGAGAGAATGGAGAGAGACTGAGAAAGAGATGGAAATGAGCTCAGGCCAGAGCCCTGGGGCACACCCACTCAAAGTGGGCAGGTCAGAGATGGTGATCCAGCCAAGACTACCAAGAAGGAGTGGGCAAATAGGTAGGAACAGAACTGAGATAGCGAGCCAACTGTATCACAAAAACCCAGAGAATGTTTACAAGACCAGAATAGCCAACCCTGTCAAAGACTAAAAGTTGGTCAAGCATGATGATAACTGGAAAAAGGTTTTTAAAAATGGAAGTTAGGGGATCATGGGTAACCTTGGAGAGAGTTGAACAGTGGGGTGGGAAAGCCAAGTTTGAGAAGTGAGTGGGAGGTAAGAGACAAGTGTAAACAACTTTTCTAGGAGTTTGTGTGTGAAAGGGAGGAGAGATATAGGAAAATACCTTGAGGGGATCTCAGGGTCAAATGAAGGGGTTTTTTTTTAGGATAGGAAGATATGGACGTATCTGTAGGCAGTAAGGGAGAGGCCAATGAATAAAGAGGTAAATTGAAGATCATAAGGAAAGAGGAGGTAGTCCATAGAGGCAAGTTCCCTCAAGAGATGGGAAGTGATGGAATCAAAAACACAGGAAGAGGGGTTTGCTCTGGCAAAGACAAGGACTACTTCTTCTGAGATTGGAGCAAAGGGGGAAAAAGTGGGAGATGAGGAACAGAAAATTTGAGGTATAAAAGTGAGGAAAAGCAGAGTGCCCCACTGAGATGGCCTTAATTTTCCTGGTGCAGTATGAAGTCTAAGGTCCAAGGCCAAGGTCTCCCCCTGCATCCTTGCCATCTCCAGTTGTCCTGATCTATATCTGGCCACTGACCCAGAAGGCTCCAGAGGACAGAGTGAAGCTGGTGACCTTGAACAGCCCTCTCTCACTTAAAGCCTATGCACTTGCATGTCATGGCATAATCCCTGATGTCATGGTCCTCTTCTGAGAACAAAGGACAAGCAACAACAATGGTATGAAGTGAGGTCCTCTGACGACAGATAGATAGGGGAAAAGAGTGGGACAGGTACCTTGAGGAGAAAGTTTGGACCCTATTTTCAATTCTACTTTCAAATGTCTCAAGTTCCCATTTCTTTGCCCATGGTGCCCTCTCACCTCTACTTATTATTACAGTCTTCTTTGATTATACTCCCAACTTCCATTCTCTTCCTTCTCCAATCCCTCTTCCGCAAAGCTGCCTAAATAAAATCTAACCCAGGCCACGCTACCAATCTCCATTACTTCCCTATTGCCTCTGGGATAACTGATAATTATGTAGTGGGTTAAAGTTATTTTTTTTAGGCAATTGGGGTTAAGTGACTTGCCCAGGGTCACAAAGCTAGTGTCAAGTGTTTGGTCTGAGGTTGGATTTGAACTCAGGTCCTCCTGACTTCAGGGCCAGTGCTCTATCCACCGCGACACCTTGCTGTCCCTAGTGTGTTAAAGTTTAAAAAGCATTTTTACACACATATCATTTTAGCCTCATAATGACCCTGTGAGTGAGATATTGCTACCGTTTTTATTTGTCAGACAGGGAAAACTCAGCAAGTGTAAGCGATTTGCCCAAGGTCACACAGCAAATAAGTGTCTGAATGGAATTTGAATCTAAATCAACCTGACCCCAAGTCCAGCTTTCTATTCACTATATATCACATTGCTTCTAAAGTAGAAAATTTTCATCTTTTCAACTAAAAGAATATCATGAGTAGTATATTAAATTCCCCGGGGGCTTACAGCACAATTTTTTGTTGTTGTTGTTGAAAGGCATTCAAAAAACAAACAAATTAAAAAAAAAAAACAACAAAAACAACAAATGGGGAACCAGAGAACCAGACTGTTAAGGTCTTATTTTATCACCTTGGCGCTGTCTTTAGTCACATTTCCGTTGGGACCCCATGCCCTATCATCACCACCTTTATTTAGGCCTCCTGCTCCTCCTCTTTGAAATGAAAGGATATTTGTCCTTGGGGATGGCATGGCACAGAGCACATTGAGCTGCTCAGGGAAAGGGGATGGCGGGAAGCTTCACCTGGGCCCAGGCCTTGCCCCACTCAGGCTCACCTGACCTGTTATGCCATCTTGAATTTAGCAGTGACTCTCTTCCTGGGGAATCAGTCTGTCTCCACTGAAACTCTTTCCAAGCCCTGTGACCTTTTTTCATCCTCGGCTCAGGGCTAGCTTACCTTATTTCCCATCTTTGGAAACTGCGAGAAATTCCGGGACTTCAGTCCCTTTGTTACCTGTAAAGCATCTGTAGGCAGTGAGCTTGTCCCCACTCCTTGCTCCCCTCTGATGCCCTCTCCCATACTTTGGTGAGTACCTTGGCAGTCTATAATAAGACTGAGGTGTGCACAGCCCACACCCCAGTCTGAGCCAGGCCACTCATCAAGAGGATCAGAGAGGTTCAGAATTCCCAAAACTCAGTACAGGGAAATATGGAGCTTACAATACAGTCAAGCAAGCCAACTTGATTGAAGGGAGATCCTCATAAAACAAAGAATGGTGGCCAAAGAGGGTAGACACAGAGCAGCCCACAGGGGTTGGATGGAGTTAGGTGTGGCCCTAAAGAGAATGGGGAACTCTCTCCTCCAAAACCAGTAAGATCTGGTGAATTTTTACAGGATTGTTATCTGGATTCTAGCAGGACCAGGCGTAAGGGGAAGGGAGCCAGGTGCTTTGTTCCTGAGGGCTAGTGCTGATTCATACAAGTAGGCGAAGGGAAGACTCCCGGGGAATTGGGAGCTTGGATTTCATTCAGACTTCCTGATAGAGGGAAAAGGGGCTTTGGGCCATTGGTGCAGATCTTATTCTAACAGGATGATTCACTTTCCCTGTGGGTTTGTTTTTGTTTTTTTGAGTTTTCTCAGAACTCCTCTGTTAATGAGAGGTGGGGTTTGGGGCAGTGGGAAGCGAAGGGAATAAGCATTTATATTATGCCTGCTCTGTGCCAGGCACTATGGTTGTTGTTCAGTCATTTCAATTGTGTCGGACTCTTGGTGACTCCATTTGGGGTTTTTGGCAAGGATATTGGACTGGTTTGCCCTTTCCTTCTCTAGCTCAATTTACAGATGAGGAAACTGAGGCAAGCAGGGTGAGGTGACTTGCCCAGGGTCACACAGCTAGTAATATCTGAGGCCAGATCTGAACTCATGAAGTTGAGTCTTCTGGACTCCAGGCCTGGGACTCTATTGACTGTGCCAGCAGTAAGCACTTTTATGAATATTATATTATTTGATCCTTATCACCCCCATTCTACAGTTGAGGAAACTGAGGCAAACAGAAGTTAGGTGACTTTTCAAGGACACCCAGCTAGTAAGTATCTGAGGCCAAATTTGAACTCATCTTGATTCCAGGCTCAGGACTGTACCATCAGCCGACCCTAAAGGGATAAGGAGATTACTGGGGTCATTTTAGTCATCAACTGCATAAGATACACGAAGTACTCTTAAAAAAAAAACCAACAACAGGAACTGCCACAGTCTGGGGGCCCAAGAAGCAGGTAAGACAATCCAGAAAACCTTGTGAGGTGAGAGTGGGGGTCAGGATGGGATTTGGGTCTTTGGTTTCTGGTCAGTGTACATCTCCTATCTACTTTCTTGTCTTTCTCAGTCCCTCTATTTCTCAATTTCTTTTATTCCCTCTCCTTCTTGCCATCTGTGTACCTTTGAATCTTTTCATCTCTATTTTTCTTTAATCTCTGTCTCCCTCATTGGAACATAGTATTTAAAATTGAAAGAAATTTTAGAGATCATGGAATCCAACCCCTTCATCTTCAAGATTAAGAAGCTAAAGGGGCAGCTAGGTGGTGCAGTGGATAGAGCTCCAGCCTTGGAGTCAGGGGGACCTGAGTTCAAATGTGGCCTCGGACACTTGACAGTCACTTAACCCCATTGCCTAGCCAAAAAAAAAAAAAGATTAAGAAGCTCAAGCCCAGAATGGGCTTGGTTGGGCTTCTGCTTTTGCAATTCTAGCAGACTGAGATGGTCTATTCCAGGGGTGGGGAACCTGTGGCCTCAAGGTCACATGTGGCTCTCTAGGTCCTCAAGTTCGGGCCCTTTGACTGAATCCAAACTGTCCTCAAGGCTGCAGGTCGCCCCCCTCCCCGGTCTATTTTGTGATAGACTTAGTATGGGGATGATGATCATTATCATCATGATAATAATAATAATAATTATTATTATTATTATTAATTATTATTATAGCTAGCATTTATATAGCAAAAACCCTTTTTTTTTTAAGGCAATTGGGGTTAAGTGACTTGCCCAGGGTCACACAGCTAATAAGTGTCAAGTGTTTGGTCTGGGGTCAGATTTGAACTCAGGTCCTCCTGAGTCTCTATCCACTGCGCCATCTAGCTGCCCCTAGCAAAACACTTTAAAGATATCATTTGACTTTTATCAACAACTCTGGGAAATGGGTGCTATTATAGTCATCATTTTACAGAGCTAGGAACTGAGGCTTTGGTAGATTTAAAGACCAATTTTCTCCCTCCACTCTGCCCCTGAAACTCCAGGCTGGTAGGTTTGTGCACAAAAGGTAAAGTTGTCATAGAATAATCTTACATTTTATTCATCATGGGTGGTGAGGGTTCAAAAGGGAAAGAATAAAATATAGTGGAAAGATCCCTGGATTTCAACTCAGACCACCAAGTTTGGAATCCTGATGCTACTTATTACCTGTATGACTTTGGGCATGTCAGTTCCTCAGCCTTGAATCACTATTTCCTATAAAATGAAGGAGTTAAACTTTATGATGCTTTGAGCTCAAAAATTAGAATCTATAAGCTAGAATTTGCACACACATCCACTCACTCAATGCTATTTTCATGGCACTAAAATTCCTTTCCCTTGCTTCTCTTTTGACTTACCCCCCCAACCCCTCTTTCTGTGTCTCTTTCCTCTCTGCTCTCTTTATATGGATGCCTTCCTCTATTTTTCTCTGCTTTTTCTGTCTCCCTAAACTCCTTTCTTCTTTATCTTGACTTATCTCTTCCTTCCACTTTCTCTCCTGTTTCTCTTTTCTCTTTCTTTCTCTCTTGTTTTCTCTCTTTATCTTTCTTGTTTTGTCTTTCTCTCTATCCTTTCTGTGTCCTAGCCTCTCTCATTCTCTCTTGTTCTTTCTCTCGTCCTTTCTTTCTCTTGTCTTCTCTTTCCTTTATCTCTCCTTCACCTCCCTTGTGCAGTCTCCTTCTTCTGTTTCCCTATTCCTCTGTCAATTTCTCAAAATTTTTATAACCCTCTTGCTTCTTTTTGTCTTTTCCTCAGTAGCTCATTGTCTGTTTATGTTTGCTTGTTCGTCTCAATCTCCATCCATCTGCCTTATTTGCCATCTCCACCTATTCCTCTACGTCTCAGTGTCTCTTTTCCTCTGTCTCTCTTTATCTGTCTCCAGCTCAGTGTCTGCTGTCTCCTATTAGCTTTCTCTCTCTCTCTCTCTTTCTGCAAGTATCCTTGCCTCCTTATTAGTGTAAAGGGCCTCTCACCACAAAATCAGCATTCCCCCTTCCCACCTTGTGAGAGGCCCTCTCCAATCCTAGCTCCAGCCCCTTGGAAGGCTAGAAGACATGACAGGCCCAGCGCCATACCTTGGAATAGGAAGAGTTTATCTTTTGCACCTCCTGCCCTTATCCACACCTTCACCTTCACTTTGCATGTTTTCAGTCTATCCGCCCTGGCCACTGCGTGCTTGAAGTCTGCTCAGCTCTGTGCCCCCAAACCCCACCCCAGCACACCTTGTGCCTGAGGGTGATTTCCCCTTTCTTCCCCTCTGCTCCAATCCCCCAGGGATCGCAGGCTTCCTGCCTCCCTAACACCATCCCTTCCAACACTTCTGTCCTACAGACCAGCCCCTCAGGCGAGTCTCTAGGTGCTTTCCAGGGTGACAACTTCTTGTTTTTTTTGAAACTAGCTAGAGGTTCTCTCCCCTTCCAGGAAATGCATGCAAAGATCTTCTGGTGTATCTACCATGTATGGACACAAAGACACATTCTTAGCAATGAAAATCGCACAAATGTGCTGCCTCAATCAATCAATAAGCATTTATTAAGCACCTACTGTGTGCCAGCAACTACGCTAAGTGCCTCAGAAGGTAGGCAGTTTCCACTCATTACAAGTCTTCAAGCACAGCCTGAACAATTGTTCTGGATGTTCATAGGATTTAGAGCTGAAAGGGGCATTAGAGATCATCTAGTCTAAAGGCTCCATGTTATAGGTGATAAAATGGTGAGCCGGAAGTAACTTACCCAAGGTCACAGAGGTAATAAATAGCAGAACTAAGATTTGAACCCAGGTCTTTGGACTCCAAGCCCCGTGCTCTTTCCTGGGCCATCATAGAAGAGGATCTGACTCAAATCAAGTCAACAAGCATTTATGAAGGGCTTACTATGTGTCCAAAAAAATAAATAAATAAAAGACAGAACCTTGTTCTCCAGGGGCTTATAGTCTAGTGGATAGAAACAATATATAAAAGAGAACTGGGGGAAGGAGAGGGACAAGAAGATATGTGGGCAGCAGCATGGTTGAGAAAGAAATCAGAGTCAGGAGCAGGGTCCAGAGAGAAATGAAGGAGTGAACGAAGGAGTTAACTCTGGTGAGAGCTGGACTCTCTCTGAAAGCCTATATATATATTTTTTTTTTGGCTAGGCAATGGGGTTAAGTGACTTGCCCAGGGTCACACAGCTAGTAAGTGTTATGTGTCCGAGGCCAGATTTGAACTCAGGTCCTCCTGACTCCAGGGCTGATGCTCTGTCCGCTGCACCACCTAGCAGCCCCAAGCCTATACTTTTGTAAGAGGTGCTGTTGCCCAAATGTGCAGTACAGAAAATCCTGGATCAGGATTCAGGATAACTGTATTTGAGTTCCAGATTAGCCATATAACTATGGGCAGGTCACTTCCCAAGTCACAGTTTTCTCATCTATAAAATGGGGCTAATGACTCTTCTTCCTAGGGTTGTTGTAAGGATCATAGATCATAGAACAGATGTGGAAGTGATTTGTTACCATAAAATCCTACGTAACTGTAGGGGTTTAGGGATTATTATTATGGGATTATTATTTGAAGCTACTCTGAGATATTTTCCTCATTTGTACAATGCGGGGGGGGGGGGGTTAAGTTAAATTTCTAAGGGTCCCTTCCAGTCCCAAATCTTATGATCTTATGGTCCTAGTTTTTATAGCTTCAAGTCAGATGCGTCCTAATGCCAAGGGGGAAATTGCTAGGCAGCCTTAGTCACCTTTGGCTTGCTCCACCCAAGCCAGGCTGCCTGGCTCCTCCTGGGGCTTCCTTCTTCCCATCCTTCAGGAGAGTATCTCTTCCCTCCTGAAAATCGAGTGGGGACCAATTGTTCACAGCTTCCTTTCCTTCTGTTGGCGGGAGTCCTCAGAGGTCTTTTCCTGACCCCCTCTGCCCCAAAGGATGATACAGGAAGCCTGGAAAGCTTCCTCTCCTCTCACTTTTAAATGTGGCCTGACTGGGAGTTCCCTTCTGCAGCAATCTGGGATTGTTCTCTAGGACTTTGGGTGGGAGCCGAGGCCTCCGGTTTATCTGCCTTGACCCAGCCCATCCCACTGGGACAGGAAGCCAGGAAGCACTTCACACCCTAAGCAATGCTTCCCTCAGGGCTATTTAGAAGGAAGAAAAACAGCGCCGGACTTCAGAATCCTAGAACTACAGAGTGTTCGAGACTGAACAAGACTCAGACTACCCAATGTTATCACAGAGGACCCTACATGTTGGAGCTAGGTAAGGACCTCAAAACATAGAATGTTAGAACAGAGAACAGCGAACATTAGAGCTGGGTGAGATAATGTAGTAGGACAGTCCCATGAGGGTAGGGCCATTTTTTTTTTGTCTATCTCCAGAGCTTAGCAGGGGCACATAATAGGTGCTTCATAAATGCTGACAAATTCAAAGAGACTTTAGAAGCTATGCTGTGTCCAAAACTGAACTCATCCTTCTGCCTCCAAATGTGCCCTCCCTCTGATTTCACTATTTCTGTTAATATTAACACCAGGTACCCAGGCTCTAAACCTTAAAATTCGTCTTTGACTCTTTCCTCTCCCTCTCCCCCAACATCTCATCAGTTATCAAATCCAGCTGTTGAGCCTGTTCTCACTGCTACCACTCTGACTTAGGTCCTCATTACCTTTCCCCCCAATTGTCATAATGGTTGCTTATGTGGGAAACCTCTGCTTCCTTCTAGCTACTAGCCTCCAAGCTTTCCTCTTTCCAAACCATTCTTCACACCTTTGCCCAAGGAGTCTTATTTCACCGTTCTTTCTTTTTTCAAAAACCTTCAGTAGCTTCCTCTTGTCTACTGAATAAAGTCAATATTCTTTGTCCTGGCATTCAGTGCCCTTCAGAATCCACCTCCCACTTACTTTTCCAGACTTGTTTCACACTATTCCCCTGCATATACTTCCAATTCCAAAAGGATTGTACATTCTAAAACAGAATACCCACATTCTCCTTTGTACCTAGAATGGACATCTACTAGTGCCCTCCATCAGAAATGTTCGTCTCTTAAAATTGATTGCCTTCTCCCCAATTGATAAATGGTCAAAGGATATGATAAACTGGCAGTTTTCAGAGAAAGAAATTAAAACTATCTATAGTCATATAAAAAATGCTCTAAATCACTATTGATTAGAGAAATGCAAATCAAAATGATTCTGGAGTACCACCTCATACCTATCAGATTGCTGACGTGACAAAACAGGACAATGATAAATGTTGGAGAAGATGTGGGAAAATTGGAACACTAATGCATTGTTGATGGAGTTGTGAACTGATCCAACCATTCTGGAGAGCAATTTGGAACTATGCCCAAAGGGCTATAAAATTGTGCATACCCTTTGACCCAGCAATACCTCTTCTAGGGCTGTATCTCAAAGAGATCATAGAAACAAGAAAAGGACTCACATGTACAAAAATATTTATAGCAGGTCTTTTTATTGTAGCAAAGAATTGGAAATTGAACTGATAACCATCAATTGGGGAATGGCTGAACAAGCTGTGGTATATGAATGTGATGGAATACTGTTGTGCTATAAAAAATGATGAGCAGGTAGACTTCAGAAAAACCTGGAAAGACTTATAAGTACTGATGCTGAGTGAAATGAGCAGAACCAGGAGAACATTGTACACAGTAACAACCACCTTGTGCGATGATTGACTTTGATAGACTTAGCTCTTCTCAGCAATGCAAGGATCTAAGACAATTTTAAAACTCACAATGGAAAATGCTATCCACATCCAAAGAAAGAACTATGGAGTCTGAATACTGATGAAAGCATACTATTTGCTCTCCTTTTCTTTTGTTTTGTTTCTTTTTTCTCATGGTTCCTCCCATTAGTTCCAATTCTTCTTTACATCGTGACTAGTGTGAAGTAGAAATTGCACACCATCTTGGGGAGGGGGAGGAGAGGGGGAGAAAATTTAAAACTCAAAATTTTATGGAAGTGAATGTTGGAAACTAAAAATAAATAAATTATTAAAAAAATTGATTGCCTCCTTTGTGATTCAAATCATGAGTCATTTATCTTATGAAGCCATCCCTAAGCCCCACAACTGAAAATGATCTCTCCTTCTCCAAATTTCTTAGACCCTTTTGCCTGAATTTTTTCCTTTATCCTTATTATATTCTCCCTTATTTCATAGTTATTTATATTTAGTCAGTTTAAGTTCTGGAAATTCTTATCTCAACTCTTACACTGAGAAGTTGGGTCCCCCAGAGCAAGACTAGGTACTGCTCCTCCTCCAGGTTGTGGGGTACCCCTTAAGAGCAGTGGGATTTTCCCTCTAATGCCATCAACTCAAACCTCCATTCTGGTGAGTTCTCTTAATATCAGTTACCTATTATAGTTAGCATCTCCTTTGCATCATTAATATCCTCCAATGAATGGTGCCCCAGTTTCATTTAACCAATTAACATTGATTAGTTTTTACAAAGAGATATTTACTGAGAAAATATAGCAAGAACAAAAGTACAAACCATTCTCCCTCAACCCCGAAGACCTGGATATATACACCTCCCATGTAACCTTGGTCCCTGAGGAGAATGGGGTCAAACTTGAAGTAGCAGCTACAAACATTTGTCCCACCAGGTTACCTTCTTAATGTGGCACAGCTGATTGATGAGTCATGTGTCATCCCCTCTGATCCAGTTCCATCAGTCAAACAGATCACTCAGGACTTTGACCTTCCTCTACCCTGTCTGGCATGGTCTACAGCTGACCTTTGGCAGTTTGTTCTCCTGACTTTTTGAGGATCACAAGATCGAAGCCTAGAGTAAAAAGGCTTCACCTAAGAGTTGGAAAGGATAGAATAGAAAAAGAATAATAGAAAATTACACAATAGAAAAAGAAAATAGCCATACCTCATGACCCAGTCTGAGGATAAAGGCCCAGAGCCCCTCTCTCCATCCAGGGGCTTACAGCACTCTTCACTTCAATGTAGCCAAGACAGAGAGGTCTGAAGCATCATCACATTAACACCTGTTGTAAACATTCTCCCTTCTGGCTCATCAGTCAATGGAAAGGCTCCTCTTTAGGTAAGCAGATCTGAATCAATACCTGTGAATGCTCTGAAGGCCACCTGGAGCTTTCTTTAGTCAGAGCCTGAAGCCAATGTTCATAAGGCCTCGATTTTCATTGCCAATCTCAGACCGCCATTACATACGTATATATCTAATTCTCTCTATTAAACTGTAACTATCTTGAGGGTAAAGTCTGTCTCCTTCTTTGTAGGGGGAAAGGGAAAAGAACAAATATTTATTAAGCACCTGCTATGTTCCAGGTACCGTGCCAAGGGCTTTACCAGTATTATCTCATTTGATTTTCCCAACAGCCCTATGAGGTAGGTGCTATTATTGCTCTTATATTATACTTGAGGAAACTGAGGCAGACAAAGGTTAAGTGACTTGCCCAGGGTTACACAGCTAGTGTCTGAGGCTGGACTCTAGGCCCAGGGCTTTATCCACTGGGACACCTCATTGCAGAGCACAGAACCAATGTAGGAGACAATAAATGTTTGTCGAATTTAAAATAGACTTGAAAGGGATTTTAGAACTCATCTAGTCCAAGCCTGTCACTTTACAGATAGGGAAACTGAGGCCCTTGGAAGGGAAGTGACTTATTCAGGGTCAGATAGGTTTCTTGTTTCATAGTTCAGTGCTGTAATGGAGACTTTCAATATAGACCCCACTTGATCTTGGATAAGAAGAAAGGGTCTCATTCCTGAATCCTCCACCCCCTTTTCCAACTCCAATTCATCCCAGCCCTAGATACAGTTTTTGACAACCTCCTAAGTCAAGGATAGACCTCAAATATCCCACAATTACCTTAAATAACTTATTAGAGAGCTATCATTATGTGTAGATAGCTCTCCTGTTGCTCGAATTCTGAGGTCTTCGCTCGCTAACCTACAGCAGTATGATACAACAAACTTTTATTAAGTGACTAGGCACAGAGCATTGTAGGAATAGGGATTGGAACTATGATTTCATTGGTATGGGGAACTCCAGGGTGAGGAAACTCCCTCTACTAACGCAGATTGGCACCTCATATTCTGCTCTGTGACTTAGTCTTAAGAGAGTTGACTGGAGTGCTAAGAGTGACTTGCCCAGGGTCACACAGTCCGTATGTGTGAGAAATGGGCCTTGAACCCAGGATTCCCTGTATCTGAGGCCAACTGTCTATCCAATATACCAGACTGGGAAATGTGCGCAGAGAGGCAATTTTTGTTACGTTGGAAGAACATGAGGGAGGTACAAAATGAAGTATCATGGTAAGTCTGAAAAGGAAAGTCATTATCAGTTGGAAGAATCAGAGAACACTTCATGGAGAAGGTGTCATTGGCTTGAGTTTTAAAGGATACGTAGGAATTTTCAATCAAAGAGAGGGAGGGCATTTCAGGCATAGAAAGCAGCCTGAACAAAGGAATGCAGGCAAGAGAGTGTAGCATAGTACATGTTTTGGGGCAGAGAGTTGTCCAGGTAGGCTGAATCACAGAGTGAAGAGCATGTTGTTTCTTGGGCCAATCACTTCCCCTTTCTGGGTCTCAGTTTCCTAATTTGTAAAATGATGAGATAGGACTAGATGGCCAGCTCTAAATCTATGATCCTGCATCAGACTGCCCTGCCAGGGTTTACACTCCACAGGCATAGCCTTTGAGTCCTCATAGTTACTGCCATATCTACATGAAGACTCAGAGAAGGATATTGGTGTGGGATTATTCACATTATTAATAACAAAAACAATAATCAATAACAAACCCTGCTTGAGCAGAGGTAGAAAGTAGGGTCTGGGAAGCAGATCTGAGCGGGGAGAGCAGAAATGAGTACTCATTAAAAAGTCCTGAACTATAGGGTCACTAGTAATCCCCACAACAAAGGCTCACTGCAGATATCCTCTCATTAATTTGCTTCCTCCCTGATGGCCTTTAAGTCTTCCAGAGGATAGCGAGGGACCCTGACCCTGTGTAACTACAAGTAAGGTGAGTAGTTGTTTATATAATATGGTGGCATATGGTGGAAAGAACCTTGGATTTCAAGTCAGAGGATCTAAGTTCAAGTCCTGAGACTCTTGAGTCTAATTAGTCTCTTCCATCTTTTGGCTCTCTTTAGGCTCTTCTGGCTTCCATGTTCAAGGGAGAAGATGGATGATGCCAACCTCTCCTCAGGTCATTGAAGTGAGACAAAGACTTATGGGCCTTGCTGTCTGGTACCTGACCTCACCCCAGGCTGCTCACCACTCTTTAATCCCATCCAGACTTTCCCTAGCTCTTTCTGTATAAAAGTGTCTATCTTGCCCCCATTAAATGGTATAAATTCTTCAAATCTCACCCTCTTCTATTAGTGATACCATAAACTTCGTCTTTGATTGAAAGAAGGCTTGAGTAGTTGATTTCTTTTGAGGCAGACCTGTACCCTTTACCCTGTCATTTTGGGGTTCTTAGCACTCCTAGACCACAACATACCCATGGACTTCCCTACCTCTGTGAAGGAGTTGACTAGGGGTATCTTCTTATATCCCTTTTTTTGGAGTCTTGCTTGTTCTTTGAACAACAGCCAGGTTTAACAAGAAGAAAGAAAGAAAAAAACTTGTTAGAGAGAGAAAAAGACAGAAAAGGAGTGATCAGAGAGATGGAAGGAGAACCATGTGAGTACAGTGTTATAGAAATCAAGGGAGCAGAGGTCATCAATTAAATTAAATCAAATTAAATAAACATGTATTAAGCAACTACTACATGTCATGCTAAGTGCTGAGGATACAAAAAGAAGCTAAAGATAGTTCCTCCCCTCAAGAAGCTCATAATCTAATAGGGGGGGCATGCAAACAATTATATACAAAGCAAGTTACATGCAGAATAAATAGGAAATAATTAACAGGGAAAGTCCTAGAGTTAAGAGGAGTTGGGGGAGGCTTCCTATAGGAAGTGGGATTTCAATTGGACTTAAAGGAAGCCAGGAAGGTCAGCACTTGGAGTGCAACAGGGAGAGATTCCAGGAATGGAGGACAGCCAGAAAGAATGCCTGAAACTGAGAGGTGAGTGTCTTATTCGTGGAACAGCTAGGAGGCCAGTGAAACTGGATCAAAGAGTACATGTTGGGGAGCAACTAGGTGATGCAGCAGATAGAGCTCTGGCCCTGGAGTCAGGAGCACCTGAGTTCAAATCTGGCTCCAGATCCTGGGCAAGTCACTTAACCCCAATTGCCTCCAAAAAAAAAAAAAAGTAAAAAAAAAAAAAGAGTACATGTTGGGGAGTAAGGTGTAAAGAAGACTGGAAAGGTAGGAGGGGGCTATGTCATGAATGTCTTTGAGTACTACATAGAGCATTTTGTATTTGCTCCTAGAGGTAATAGGAAGTCACTGGAGTTTGAGTAGGGGGTGACATGATCAGACTTATGTTTTAGGAAATGCTTTAATGACTGAATAGAGAATGCACTGGAGTGGGGGGAGACTTGATGTAGGCAGACCCACCAGCAGGCTATTGCAATAATGTAAGCATGAGATGATGAAGCCCTGTACTAGAGTGCTGGCAGCATCAGAGAAGAAAAGGGGGCATATTTGAGAGAAGTTGCAAAGGTGAGATCAATATGCATCAGCAACAGCTTGGATATGGGTGGGGAGGGTGGTGGTGAGAAAGATAATGAAGAATCTAGGATGACACATATTTTGTAAGCCTGAATGGCTGAGAGGATGGTGTTGTCCCCAACAGTATAGGGAAGGTAGGAGTGGGGGACAATTTAGGGGGAAAGATCATGAGTTCGGTTTTGGACATATTGACGTGTTTTGGACACATTTAAGATGTCTGCTAGATATCCAGTTTGAGATGTCTGAAAAGCAGTTGGAGATGGGGGACTGGGAGTTCAGCAGAGAAATTGGGGCAGGGAAATTAGATTTGAAAATCAGCATAGAGATAGTAATTAAACCCATAGAAGTTGAAGATACCACCAAGCGAAGTATTACAGAGGAAGAAGAGAAGAGGGCCCAGGACAGAATCCTGAGGGACTCCTACAGGTAAAGCACATGATCTGGAGGAGAATCCAGCAAAGGAAACAGAGAAGGAGTAGTCAGATAGGGAGGAGGAAAACCTAGAGAGAAGAGAGTATCAAGGAGGAGAGAGTGATCAACAATGTCACAGGCTGCAAGAAGGAGGTGGTCAATGGTGTCAATGGCTACAAAAAATTAAAAAGTTCGAAAATCGTTGGATTTAGCAGCTAGGCAATGATCAGTAACCTTTGAAAGAGCAATTTTAGTTGATTTGTGGAGTTGGAAGACCAATTGAAAGGGTTTGAAGAGGGGTGATCATAGGCAACCTTCAACAAGAACTTGGCAGTGAAGGGGAGGGAATGATAACTTGAGCAACATCAGGGTAAGGGGAAGATTTAAAAAAAAACTTTTTTTTTTAGGATAGCTAGAAATGGAACATGTTGAGGAAAAAGTCTATAAAGAAAGAGAGATTGAAGATAAGAGAGACAGAGAGATAGACAGACAGAGACAGAGAATGAGACAGAGAGGAATCCTTGCTGGAATAAGCTTATGGAGGAGCCTGGAGAAGGTGGGATCAAGAATACTCAGGGAGTGTGAGCCTTGGTAAAGATCAGGAATCCACTCTACAATTCCTTAAACAAAGTGGCCATCTAGATTTTCAGTGAAGGCTGGAAAGGGACAGGAATCAGGAAAGGCTTCATGGAGGAGATAAACCTCTGCAGATGAGTGAGATTTGGATCTTTGGAGAGAAGGAAAGGATTTCATGAGGGTAGGAAAAGGGAATATCATTAGGAAAGGCTAATGAGGAGAAGCCAGAGCCGACCTAGCTGAGGTTCGGAGTAAGGAAAGGACTGGGGAAAAAAATTAGAAGAGAAGGGGCTGTAGATAGATTAGGGCGTGTAGTTCAGGAGCCCTGGGAGATCAGGCTGGAGAGGCAGGGCTGAACAGAGGAGGGTCTTGAATTTATATTAGTATTTTGCTGAGTATTGACCCTGTTTAGGTACCTTGGTATATATTCGGAGAAAATGTGGTTGTTCATACTTCGTTCTCCAAGAGAACCAATGACATCAAGAGGATCATTTGTGTCTTGGCTTGTGTGAGAATTAGATTTGATGGAGGTAGAGCTACACAAAGTTGTGAGCCTTACGCTCTCCTCCAGAGTCATCAAAGTCCTGTGACCAGACAAAAGTCGACAACCGGTGATGGCCCAAGATGCAGTGGATGACCTTGGCTTTTCTAAATTAAGGTCTTTCACAGGCCTGAGTTTGTGGAAGGCAAAGTCCATTCAATGACTGAGGACTAAAACAGAAAGACACATAAACACTTTCAATTTAAGTACAACTCAACAACATTTCCTAAACATCTGTTATGTATTCGACCCTGTGCTCAAACTGAGCTCTATAAAGAAGAAAAATTCTCTAGGTCCCACCTTAAAGGCATTTAGGTTCTGCTGGAGGGATTAATATGTACATAGATAAGTATAATACAAAATAGAACAAGGTGGGAGTAAAAGAGAAATTTATACAAAATACCCTAGAGAAATTTAGGGAGGGAGAGAACATTTTTGGCTAAGAGTTTTAGGGAAGGCTTCCTGGAGAAATTGGCACCTGAGCTGAACTTTGAAGGAACGGGAGGCTTATGACAGTTAAAGATGAGGAGGGAAGGAATTACACCCATGGGGGAGACAAAGGAGAGAGGGAGAGAGAAGCAGGTGTGTTGAAGCCAGCTCTAAAAATACTAGAGATAGGAAATAGCATGTAACATTTGAGAAATAGCTAGTAGTTTGGTTAGGTTAGAACCCCTCTTAATTCCAGTGCCTTCTCTCTGAATTATATCCTATTATTCCTGTATGCAACTTGTTTGTACATGTTTGTGCATATTTCATGTTGTCTCCTCTATTAGATTGTAAGCTCCTTGAGGGCAAGAACTGTCTTTTGCCTCTTTTTATGTCCCCAGTATGTGGTGTAATGCCTGGCACATAGTGGGCACTAAATAAATGTTAATTGACTGACTATATGGAAATGTTCTTTTTGGGGGTGATTATGTTCAGCATTAAATAAAAATTTAAGAGGCAGATTCAATCAGGCTCATATATGGTCTTCAATGCCAGTGTGGTATTGGTTGCTATCATGGGGGACATTCAGCACCACGTCCAGCTGAAGAATGATTCCTTATAGAGGGTGAAGTCCTACAGATGCTTCTGTTTGCAGATGACATTGCGATGTTTGAATCAAGTCCTTTCACTTTAGAGCCTCCGAAATGAGATCTGTGATCACTCCAAATATTAAAGCCTACCTGTCCAAACAAGAAAAAACAAGTAGATGAAGAATGCCAATGTCGAGACTATTATATGCAAAGGGATGAGCACCCTACAAAGCTGGTCGATCAGTGCATACGTTTTGGACAAATACTGTGGATGGACAATGAATTGGGCCCAGAAGTAAACAGAAGGAGGAGAGCCTGCTGGATTACATTTGGGAAATTAAGTTGTGCTCTTAATAACTCTAAGTTTCTTCCTAAAACAAAAATGCTTTACAAAACAAGAAACAAAAAAACAATGCTTTTTTGGTGATGCTATATCACCATGAGTTATTGAATATTATAGTCTCTGAAAAATTAAATTTATGGGTAATTGAAAAACAAATAGGGAAGTAGAGGGTGAGGGTGAATAAACAGCAATATATTACAAAAAATTACACAGGAAAAGTAGCATAAATAATACTAATAATAGCATTTACTTTAAGGAATACAAAGTGCTTTGCAAATATTATCCTGACAACAACCCTGGGAGGTAGATGTTATTATTGTCCTCAGTTTACAGATGTGGAAACTGAGGTAGAGAGTTTTTTTTTTTAAGTGATTTACCCAGGGTCACATAACTAGTAAGTATCTGAGATGGGATTTGAACTTAGGTCTTCCTAACTGCTTAGGGAGCAGCTAGGTTGTATAGTGGATAGAGCAGCAGGCCTGAAGTCAGGAAGATCTGAGTTGAAATCCAGCCTCAGACACTTACTAGCTATGTGACTCCAGGCAAGTCACTTAAACCCTATTTGCCTCAGTTGATCATCTGCAAAATGGGGACACATTGGAGAAAGAAATGGCAAATCACTCCAGTATCTTTGCTAAAAAAAAAAATCCCATAGACAATATCCATGGGGTCACATAGAGTTGGACGCAATTGAATGACTGGACAACAACTTCCCAACTGCAGGTCCTAACTTGTCTATCCATTGCTCCACCTGGCTGCTCCTCAAGAACAAAGGAGATCTGATGCATCCACACAATACCCTGTGGTCAGTTGTTCCCAGCATATTTCGTTCCTCAAACTCCCTTCAACAACAAACAACAACAAAATGTGTTGTGAACATCTAGGGTAATTTAATATATTATTCATAATATTCTGCAATTATTTACTGCTTCGAGTACCATTGAAGAATTTTTAGCAATAAACCCTTTAGACCAGTGATGCCAAACTCAAATCAAAATGGGAACCACTAAACTGTACATAAGGATCTCTGTGGGCTGCATATTGACTTAGAAAACCACAAATTAATGTTATCTATGCATCATTGTATTTTTACTTATTTTTTCAAATATTTCCCAATTAAATAGGATGAAGGGAAGTACAGTTAGCAATAGTAGCTGTGAAAAAAATTTTGAAGCAAATTTCTCTGATAAAGGCCTCATTTCTCAAACATACAGAGAACTGAGTCAAATTTTTAAAAATAGGAGCCATTCCCCAATTGATAAATCATCAAAAGATATCAGTTTTCAGATGAAGCAATCAAAGCCATCTATAGCCATATGAAAAAATACTTTCACTATTGATTGGAGAAATGAAAATCAAAACAATTCTGAAGTACTACCTCACACCTATTAGATTGGCCAATAGGACAGAAAAGGTAAATGACAAATGTTGGAAGGGATATGGGAAAAATGAGACATTAATGCACTGTTGGTGGAATTATGAACTGATTCAACCATTCTGTAGAGCAATTTGTATAGCAAAGGGGTATGAAACCATGTATACCCTTTGACCTAGCAATACTACTATTATTAGGTCTGTATGCCAAAAGAGATTAAAAAAAAAAAAGGAAAAGGACCTATATGTACAAAAGTATTTATAGCAGTTCTTTTAGGAGGGCAAAGAATCAGAAATTGGGGGGTTGCCCAGCAGCTGGGGAGTGGCTGAACAAATTGTGGTATGTGATTATGATAGAATACGATTGTACTATAAGAAACGATAAGCAGGATGCTCTCAGAAAAACCTGCAAAGACTTGCATGGGCTGATGTAAAGTGAAATGTACTGTACACAAAGTAACAGCAATATTGTAAGATGATCAGCTGTGAATGACTTAGCTATTCTCAGCAATACAATGATCCAAGACAACTCTGAAGGACTCACGATGAAAAATGCTATCCATCCCCAGAGAAAGATCTGATGGTATCTGAATACAGATTGAAGCATACTTTTTTTTAACTTAATTTTTCTTGAGTGTTTTTTTGTCTGTGTTTTGTTTCACAACGTAACTATTATAGACATGTTTTGCTTCACTGCACATGGATAACCTGTATCAAAATGCTTGCCTTCTCAATGAGGGTGGAGCAGACAGGGAGGAAGGGAGAGAATTTGCAACTCAAAAGTTTAAAAAACAAATGTTAAAAACTGTTTTTACATGTAACTGGGGAAAATAAAGTACTAAATAAAAATAAATATTTCCCAATTACATTTTAACCTGGGCCTGCCACACTCAGCAGTGTTGTGGGCCAATGCATGTTTGATATCTCTACCTTAGACCATCATGGAAAACCCCCAAGAGGTTCATGGTTCACTCCATGGGAACTCCTGGCTGGTGGAAGATTTCCATTATTCTGGAAATATTCTGCAGAAAATTTAGGGTACAGCAGGAGCAAAAGTCACACAGAGTGGAAAGGCATGGATAGGCTGCAATTTTTATTGCATCAACTTATTTGGAGTACCCATATCAATGACATCATCCCTGATAGTGATGTCACATCAGTGACATCAGATACATCAAATACAAGAAGTCAGAGAGAGTTCAAAAAAGGAAAAGCTGCCGTTCAGGGGGAATGAATCTATAAACAACAACAGAGAGAAGAAGAATGATTTTTGTAGGTAAGGTGTTTTGCAAACTTTACAGCACCCCACACATCTATAAGTATGAGTTATAATTATTATAACTCAGAAAGCCTCTAGGGAAGGGTGACCAGGATGCTAAGAGGACTGGAAACCATGCCACAGGTTAAAAGATCTAGCCCAGAAAAGAAAAGCCTTTTGGGGGACACAAACATTGACTTCAGATATTTAAAGGGCTCTTGCGCGAAAGAAGGATTAGACTTGGTCTGCTTGGGGGTGGGGGCAGAAGTAGGAGTAATGAAGGAAAGTTGCAGAGAGATATTTTTAGAACTGAGTTAAGGGGGGGGGCAGGGAAGGAATTACTAATGATTAGAACTGGACCAAACAGGAATGGGCTGCCTGGATATGCAGTGGGCTCACAGACTCTCAGAGTGAGAATGGACCTCCAAGTCATCTGGTCTAACCTGTATGTTAACATTTCCTCTACTACTCTGACTAGTTGTCATCCAGCTGTTGCTTCTAGACTCCTAGTGAAGGGTGAGACTGGGTGACCTCTGAGGGTCCTTCTGATTGAAATTGTGCAACTTTGTGAAGGCGTGGAGTCCTCTGAACTTGTTTCCTGAGTCTTCTTGGTTCCCTTGGTTAGTATAGTCTTAAGTCTACAGTACATATCTTGCACATTCAAAAGAACTAAGTTTAAATTCTACGCTCTGTGACTTATGTGGATCATAGAGTTTAGTGCTAGAGAAATAACCTAGTAATAATCACCCCTTGGAGATAGTTTGATCTAATGACTTCATTTTTTCAAATGAAAAAACCAGGAGAAATGAAGTGATTTACTCAAAGTCCCACAGGTAGTAAGCAATGGAATCAGAGTTTGAACCCAGGTCCTCTGGTTCTAAATTGAGTTTTCTTTTTTGAAATGACCTGTCCAAAGCCACCCATCTAGGGAGCATCTAAACCCAGCTCACAAAAACCAATCACTCGCATTATTAGAAGGTGTCCAGCAGTGACTTCCTTGGGAAGGAGCTTAGAAAACTGAGATCCAAAGAAGGAATGTAACTTGTACAAGATCAATCCAATCTAATCTAACAAACATTTATCAAGCACTTATTATGTGCTGGGCACTGTGTTATGCACTGGGAATACAATTAATAAAAAGGAAAGACAGTCAATGTCCTCAAGAAGCTTACAATCTAATGGGAATTTTTTAAAAATTAGGGGATCGATGTCAGAATTTCTGAGTACTGGTTCAGGGCTCTTTTCTTTCATTATTAGTTTACTGCCTGAAGCTCTTGTTTCAGCCAGTCAGTCAACAAGCATTTATTTTTTATTTTTTTCTTGTGAGGCAATCAGGGTTAAGTGACTTGCCCGAGGTCACACAGCTAGTATGTGTCAAGTGTTTGGTTTGAGGCCTGATTTGAACTCAGGTCCTTCTGACTTCAGGGCCGGTGCTCTATCCACTGCACCACCTAGCTGCCCCTTAACAAGTAACCAGTTCCAGTTTAATTTCATCTGACAAACATTTATTAAATATTTATATAGCAGGCATGGATGAGATCCAGCAGATAGTTGAGCTTCAGATTCTCAGGATGCTGTAGACACGGCACCAGCACTTAGCACAGAGCCTAGCACACAGTAGGCTCTTAATAAATGTTTGACTAACAGTAGGAAATCATTCCAATTCTCAGAGTGCTGTGGGTCAAAAGCACGTATGAAAAAGACTAAGCATGAGATGCTGGAAGAAATGACTGTGAGAAAGCATATCAGGTTTCTGGTACCATGACAGAGACAGGCAACAGCTGCTGTCCCTTGCAAGTGGGTGAGGCTAGTAAGCTGGGACAGGGAGAAATCTTTACCTGGCAAAGACACAGCAATGGAGGAGTTCCTGGACTCACATTGAGTTCCTGGACCGAGCAGAACAGCTAATAGCTAATAGCATTTATCTATCTCTTTGCTAAGTGTTTTGCAAATATTACCTCATTTATCCTTATGACAACACTGGAAGGTAGGTGCTATTATGATACCTGTGTTACACATGAGGAAACTGAAGAAGACAAAGGTCTTTGCAGAGATTTTGCCCAGGGTCATAGCTGGTATCTGAGGATGGATTTGAACTCAGGTCTTCTTAGCTCATTCTTTACCAAAGACTTCTGTAGCTCCATCTATCTGGCAGGGACTTCCTTATCGATACTGATAATGATGTTCCCTAATACTGAACTCTGGTACAAGTCCTGTTCCTCTCCTTAATCTGATTCATAAAAATTACGTTTATTTACAGCTATACACACAAACCCATGTGCTCAGTCGTTTCAGTCATGTCTGACTCTTCGTGACCCCATTTGGGGTTTTCTTGGCAAAGATACCCGAGTAGTTTGCCATTTCCTTCTCCAGCTCATTTTACAGATGAAGAAACTGAGGCAAACATGGTTAAGTGGCTTGCTCAGGGTCACACAGCTAGTAAGTGTTTGAGGCTGGATTTGAACTCAGGAAGATGAGTCTTCTTGACTTCATGCCCACTACTCTACCCACTGTGCCACCTGGCTGCTCTCTCATGCTCTTACAAAAATTTAAAAATCCTCTTTTAGACATTTTATAGAATCATAGCTTTAGAGCTAGGAAGGATGTTAGAGGTCCTTGAGGCTAACTCACGTATTTTACAGGTAAGAAAACTGAAGTCGAGAGAGTCTAAGCGACTCACCCAAGGGTATACAACTAGTAAATATCTGAGGTGAAAGTTGAATCCAGGTGTCCTTGATTACAAGTCCAAACCTGTGCTCATACATCATACCCCTATTTATACAAGGGAATTTTTTTTTCTGGTTATGATTCTCACCAATTAGGAGTTGGTTGCTGTGATAGAAATGGTGAGACCCTTATTGGAGGAGATGGGAGGATATGACCATTCTGCCCTTTTGCAATTCGTGAAAAGGACAGAGAAGGATACTGAAATTAGTGTGACATACACCCTAGATATGAGAGAGCAGAGTTCAAAGGGTTCAGAGACTAAAGTGAAATTGTATGAGGAAAGTCGGCCAATGAGGGATGGGAAACTCTCAAGAATGAAATCCTTACTGTAAGTGATATTTGAAACATTGTGGGGAAGTGGAGCTGTATCACAGAATTGTAGTAGGGCTAATTTTGTCACAAATTTCAGAAGGAATAGGAAAATGGACACCGAAAGCTATAGGTGAGTCAATCAATATATAATTAGTCAACAAACATTCATTATGTGCCAGGCACTGTGCTAAGTACTGGTGATACAAAAGAAGGCAAAAGACAGTTTCTGCTTTCAGAGAGCTCAGTCTAATGGGTAAAGACCACATTCAAACAACTATGTACTAACAAGATATAGACAACGTAACTTGGAGATAGTCAACCGAGGGAAGGCATTAGCATTAATGAGGATCCAGGCTTCCTGTAGAAGGTGGGATTTTAGCTGAGACTTGAAGGAAGCCAGGAAAGCTAGGAGGCAGAGATGAGGAAGGAGAACATAGGGGACAGCCAGTGACAATGTCCAGAGTTAGGAGACCGACTATCTTTTTCCAGGAACAACAAGGAAGCCAATATCACTCAATGGAAGAATATGTGAGAGTTGGGGGATAGAGAGTAAAGTGTAAGATAACTGGAAAGGGGTGTGTATGTGTGTGTGTGGTGGGGTAGGTTATAAATGGCTTGGAATGCCAAAGAGAGGAGTTTTTATTTGATGATGGAGGTGATAGGGAGCCGCTGAAATTTATTGAATGGAGAGTGATACAGTCAGGCTGGAACTTTAGGAAGATTACCTGAGTGGAGAATAAAGTGGAGTGGAGAGAAACTTGAAGCAAGAAAACCAATCAGCAGACTATTGTAATAGTCAAAGCGTGAGGTGATGGGGATGAGTGGTGGTGGGAGGTGGGGACAGTAATCAAGAAGGAAAGGGATCTTGAGATCATTTGATATTTGAATCTTGTGAATGAACATTTTGCCTGGAGAAGAAAAGACTCAGTAAAGATATGTTAGTAGTCTCTAAGAATTTAAAAGGGGTCACATGTTCTTCCTCATCCTTAAGGGCAGAATTGAGATCCGTGTAGGTCACTGGCTGCAGCGGAGACTGCTGAGGACCAGCACAAGTCAGAGGACCTGGGTCCCAGTTCTGGCCCTTCGATCTAGAGCTAATTACTTTGATTAACTACTCTGGGCTTCGATTTTCTCATCTGTCAAATGATAGGGTTGGGCTAGTCAGTGGGATCAAACTCAAATAGAGACAAATACCTTCACATATTGATTTAGAGAGCCACAAAGGAACATTATCTATGTTGTATTTTATTTTTATTTATTTTATTAGACATTTCCAAATTACTTTTTAATCTGGTTCTGATCCCCTTGGGAGTTTGGGGAAAGTTTGGAGGGAGTTTGATATCTCTGCTCTATACCATCCATGGCATGGACCAGATAGATGACCTCTTGTTCTAGATGTACAAGTTCTTGATAATTTCCAAAGAGGTACATTTAGGCTTGATATAAGGAAAGACTTCCTAACAATCAGATTTGTTCAAAAGTAAAATAGGCTACCTCAGCAAGTAGCGGTCTTTCCTTCCTCATAGGTTGGCAAGCAGAGGTGGCATAACCACTAAACAGGTGTGTTGGAGAGGGTTTCTTGATTGAATGCCCACTGGACATGATGGGCTCTGGAGTCCCTTCAAACTGAGATTTCTGGGACTTAGACACACTCACACACAGGTATACCCACTCCATGAACTCTGTCATCCCCGCTGGCAGGAATTAGCCAGCAATTACATCCTGAGAGCCAGTCTCCTTCCATTAAAATCTCTGGCTCTTGGGTTAATAGATAGAATTCCAGACGCTCCCAGTCTGTAAACAGAGGGAGAACAGAACACCCATCAAAGATCCAGTTATCAGAGGCTTCCTTCACCAGAGCTTTCCCCACCCCTCTGTCTGAGTCTAGATTTCTCTCTTCTTCCCTTCCTCACTAATTCTCTTCTCTCACCCCCTCCA
Organism: Vombatus ursinus; assembly: GCF_900497805.2. Lineage (NCBI taxonomy): Eukaryota > Metazoa > Chordata > Mammalia > Diprotodontia > Vombatidae > Vombatus > Vombatus ursinus. Next base: position 4,015,814 of record NW_020945014.1, on the reverse strand, counting down.
CGTTTTCAGTCTTTGTCTCTGAGACCCTGTCTTTTTTCTATGTCTGTTTCTCTCTCACTATTTCTTGTCTTTCTGTGCCTACCTCTGTCTCTTCTTTCTCTTTATCTCTCTATTTCTCCGTCTCTGTCTCTTTCTTCCTCCCCCCCTTCCAGCCTTGGATTACCTGATAGACTCCCCCTAGATCTCTACTCAGAGCACTGAGAATTTGCCTTCCATTTTTGTTCCCACCTCCACCTTACTTATGGATCCACTCCCAAGATACCACACTCTCTGGTTTTTCTATTTCCTTTCTGACCCCTCTGCCTCAGTTCCCTCTGCTGGCCCCTTATCTTCTTCCCTAAAGTGCCTTTTCCTCTAGGATCAGCCCTCAGTTCTCTCCTTTGGCTTTCCCATTCTCCATATATAGACAATATCATCTATTCTTAGGGCTTTAAATGATTTCTCCTATGTCTTTTTCTCCAGCTCTGACGTTTTACAGATAAGAAAACAGATAGTCGAGCAGCAGATTCTCAGGATGCTGTAGACACCGCACCAGCACTTAGCACAGAGTCTAATCATCTAAATTACTATCTTTACCTGGAAGCTGGATGTCCCTATGGCCCTTCTTCAGAGTTCTCCATCATTCCCCTATTTGCCAATTACCATTTAAAGCTGATACATTTCTCTATTCCTATGCCTAGGATGTCTTCCTCTCCTTCACCTGTTGAATTGCTACTTCAGTCAGTTCAAAAACATTTTATTAAGCACCTACTATGTGCCAGGCACTTGGCTAAGCACTGGGGATACAAAGAAGGGAAAAAGACAATCCCTACTCTCAAGGAGCTTACAGTCTAATGGAGGAGGCAATATTCAAACAACTATGTACAAATCGTATATATATATGCATATATTATATAGAGAGAGAGAGAGAAAGAGAAAGAGAGAGAGAGAAGGAGAGAGAGGGAGAGAGAGGATAAATTGGAGATAATCAACAGAGGGAAAGCTCTAGAATTAAGAGGGATTGGGAAAAATCTCTTGAAGAAAGTGAGATTTTAGCTGGGACTTGAAGAAAGCCAAAGGAGCAGGAAGCAGAGATGAGAAAGATAGCATTCCAGGCATAGGGAATAGCTGGTGAAAATTCTTCAAATTGGGAGATAGAGAGATTTTTTTGTTTGAGGAACAGCTTGGAGACTGGTGGCCTTGGTCGGCAGTTTTTTAGAGTAAGGTATAAGAAAACCAGAGAGTACAGGTAAGTTATGAAGGGCTTTGAATGCCAAATTAGAGAATTTTATAGATCCTAATGGTGATGGGGAGCCACTGTGGTCTACTGAGCATTGTTTAACACTTCCTTTCCCAGAAAGTTTTTTCACATTTCCTTCCCTCCATTGCCATTTCCATGGCAATTTTCGTCTTCAGATGTCATACAGCTTTTTGCCCTGGTGTGGATGCATTTGCCATGTGTTAGAGTTAATTATAATATATGGTGTGTCTATGGGTGGACTTAATTTCTCATAGTGCTTGGAGCTAAGAGAACTTTGTTAATTGGGGGAAATTCTCTGTACTGCACTTGCTAGAAGGTTGTATGTGATTCTGTTATGTACTGATATTACCTGGCCTGCACTCAGGCTGAAAAATATTCCCGTACTATTAGAAGATGGAACTGTGGGCCTGGACTCAAGAAGTTGTTGTGGTTGTTGAGTCATTTCTCAGTCGTATCTGATTCTTCATGGCCCCATTTGGAGTTTTCTTAGCAAAGATACTGGAGTGATTTGCCATTTTCTTCTCCAGCTCAATTTACAGATCAGGAACTGAGTCAAACAGGGTTAAATGACTTGCCCAGGATAGTAACTGTCTGAGACCAGATTTGAACTCATGAAGAGGAGTCTTTTGGACTTCAGGCCTGGGATTCTATCTACTGTGTGGAAAAGACCTAAGTTTAAATCCTTCCTTGGGCAAGTCACCTGACCTCTGTCTGCCTCAGGTTCTTCAAATGTAACATGGGGGTCACAATAGTCCCCTACCCTCTTAGGGTTGTTGGTTAGCATTGTGCCTGGTACACAGTAGGTGTTACATAAATGCTCATCCCCTTTTACTTTCCCAATCCAGTGTCTCCATATCCAAATCCAGTAAATTCCTAAAGGCTGAACTCAGGTTCTCTGAAGAATTTTTCCTTGATTATACCAGCCTACACTGACCTCAATCTGTTCTGAATACATATTGCTCAGTTGTGTCCAACTCTCCATGACCCTTTGGACTGTACTGTCCATGGGATCTTCTTTTTTTTTGGCTAGGCCATGGGGTTAAGTGACTTACCCAGGGTCACACAGTTAGTAAGTGTTATGCGTCTGAGGTCGGATTTGAACTCAGGTCCTCCTGACTCCAAGCCCAATGCTCTATCCATTGCACCACCTAGTTGCCCCCCATGGGATTTTTTTTTTTTTTTTTAGTGAGGCAATCAGGGTTAAGTCACTTGCCCAAGGTCACACAGCTGGTATGTGTCAAGTGTTTGGTCTGAGGTCGGATTTGAACACAGGTCCTCCTGATTTCAGGGCTGGGGCTCTATCCACTGTGCCACCTAGCTGCCCCTCCTATGGGATTTTCTTGACAAAGATACTGGAGTGGTTTGCCATTTCCTTCTGCAGTGGATTAAGGCTAACAGAGGTTGTGTGACTTGTCCAAGGTTACACAGCTAGTAAGTGTCTGAGATTAGATTTGATTTCAGGTCTTCCTGACCCCAGGCCCAGCATTCTATCCACTGAGCCACCTAGCTGCCTCTGAATACATAGACAGTCTGCTAACTGAAATTCTTTTCTGGCCCTTAGCAGATACTGCCTTATAGGACTGTGTAACTCCGGCCCAGTAAAGTGTGAGTTCTTTGAGGGCAAGGTGTCCTGCCACTCATTTTTGTACTTCCTCCAGTTGTCAATGCAGTTATGGTCTGAGGCAGGGGTGGGGGTGGGGTGGGGAGATACACACCTAAATCCCATTAAGCTGTGAGGGGAAAACAGTCCCTACCTAGTTCAGAGGCCTTGGTCTGAGCAGAAAATGTAGCCCCTGCCCTCAAGGAGACTTGAGTCTATATACAGGATGTTCTCAAAGTCTTACTGCTGTCATTTTGAATAACAACTCTAAGGGCAGTTCTAACCATAGCACCCTTGTTCAGTCGTTTTTCAGTCATGTCTGACTTTGTGACCCCATTTGGGGTTTCCTTGGTAGAGATACAGGAGTGGTTTGCTATTTCCTTCTCCAGCTCATTTTACAGATGAGAACACTGAGGCAAACAGGATTAGATGACTTGCCCAGGGTCACACAGCTAATAAGTGTCTGAGGCCACATTTGAACTCAGGTCTTCCTGACTCCAGGCCTGGCTTTGTATCCAGTGTACCCCCTCGCTGCCTCTGTAGCACCCTATGATTCTAAGAGAGAAGCAGCCAAGTACAAAGAATTCTGGACTTTAACTCAGGAGAGCGCTGGGTTGAAATCCTGTTTCTGACTCTGTGGTCAGTTCTTGACTTTTCTGAACCATGGTTTCCTCATCTGGAAAGAGCAGGTGGTAGTAGTACTACTAATAATAATAGCTAACATTTATATAGTGCCTACTATGTGCCAGGCACTATGCTAAAAACTTTACAAATATTATCACACTTGACCCTCCAAACATTGAGAGGCAAGTGGGATTATTTGTTATTAATTAATTACTGATTATTATAATTTTAATTATTGTCCCCATTTTGCAGATGAGGAAACTGAGGCAAATGGTCAAGTGACTTGCCCAGGGTTTCATAGAATAGTATTGCCTCACTGGGTTGTTGGGAGGGTCAAATAAATTATCTCCTACGCTGATGGATGCCAGTTATCACTACTCTTATTATCATTATCATGACCCTGAGGTGCCTGCAGAGTGGGCCTGAGGCCCAGCTGGGCTCTGGGGTCCCTCAGTACTGGAGGCCAGTGACCTATGCGTGACCCAGCGGGCTTGGGTCAGACTCTGACTTGGGTGCTGCTGCTCAGCTCTGGACTTTCCATCCCCCGCTCCCCAGGCCAGCTCTGGCCAGCTTGGAGCAGAGAGCCGCCTGAGCAGGCCAGGCCAGGCCAGGAGGCGGGCAGCTGGAGAGGCGGAGCCTGGGGAATGTTGCTGGGGATGTTTATAACCCCCCCCTTCTCCCCCCTCCTCCGGGGTGTAAACAGAGCCAAGGCCCCAAGCGCCTGGCTCACACGGGGAGCCAAACAAACAGCCGCCCACGCGGACACAACCGCAGTGTGTTTGGCAGCGGTTGGGCTGGGAGGGACTGACTTCTTGGCCCTTCAGTCAGCTGTAATCGAGCCTTAGCGCTGTCTGTAAGAAAGCAGGATCCCAGGCAAAGGTGTTGGGAGCTCCCTCCCCACCAGCCCTCCACAATCCTAGCTGTTGTGGGCCTGACACCGCACAAAGGCTTTCCTCAGGGCACCCATCACCCCTCAACCTTTTATGGCTATGTATTGCCTAGGAGATAAAATTCAGACTTCTAGATCGGATATTCAAGGCTCCCACCATCTGATTCAAACCTATTTCTCCAACCTGATATCACACTACCCTCCTTCATGTACCTACATTTCAGCCAAACCCCTCACAACCTCATTCTACTTTTCCCTCAACCTATCCTTTTGTTCACCACTGATTTCTATGCCTGAAATTCCCTTTCCCCCTTCCCCCTGTTCAAATCCTTTCAAAACCAGCTCCATAGTGGTTAAAGTAAAAAATTTATGCATTTATAGCATTTCAAGGTTTACAAAGCACTTCTCCAACAACACTCTTATGGTAGGGAATGTGGGGATTATTATACCCATTTTATAGATGAGGAAACCGAGGCCCAGAGAGGTGAAACGATTTGTAGTGGAAAGAGTATTTCATTTGGAGCCAGACTGTTGTTAGTCATTACTTATATGCCTCTAGCTAAATCAATCCCCCTCTCTGGGCTTTACCTTCCTCCTCTGAAAATGAGATGGTTATGGAACAGTGCAGGACCTGGAATCAGGGAAACCTGAGTTCAAATCTCACCTCAGACTTTCACTAGCTGGAGTATATTGGGCAAGTCACTTAACCTCTGTTTGCCTCAGTTTCCTCATCTTTAATATGGAGATAATAATAGCACCTACCTCCCAGGGTTGTTGTGAGGATCAAATGAAATGAAATTTGTAAAGTGCTTTGCAAACCTACAAGTGCTACCTATTATTATTTTTTCATTTTTAGATATATTTTCATGTATTTTATTAAATATTTCCAAATTATATTTAAAAATTTTTTTTAAAGTTTAATAGTAATTTTCCCCAGTTACATGTTATGAAAATTTTTAGCACTCATTGTTACAAGATTTTGAGTTCCAAATTTTTCTCCCTCCCTCCCCTTCCTTCTTCTGAAAATGGTAAGCAGTTTGATATAGTTTATACATATACTATAATGTCAAATATTTCCGTAATAGTCACAGTTGTGAAAAAAGAAACAGATCAAAAAGGAAAAAAAAAGAGAAAGAATGAAGTGAAAAAAATGCTTTGATCTGTATTCAGAGTCCATCAGTTCTTTATCTGGACATGGATAGCATTTTGTGAGTTCTTTGTATTTGTCTTGGATCATTATGTTGCTAAGAAGAGCTGAGTTATTCTGTTGATCATCACACAATGTTGCTGATACTGTGTACAATGTTTTCCTGGTTCTGCTCATTTCACTTTGCTTCAGTTCAGACAAGTCTTTCCAGGTTTTTCTGAAAGCTGCCTGTTCATCATTTCTTGTTGCACAATAGTATTTCATTGCATTCATATACCATAGCTTGTTCAGTCATTCCTCAATGGATAAGTATCCCCTCAATTTCCAATATTTTACCACCATGAAAAGGGCTGCTATAAATATTTTTGCACATGTGAGTCCTTTTCCCTTTTTATGATCTCTTTGGGATATAGACCTTGAAGTGGTATTGCTGAATCAAAGGGCATGCACAATTTGGTTGCCCTTTGGGTATAGTTCTAAAGTGCTCTGAGTGCTAGTTATTATTATTAATAACTAATTATTAGCTAAGGCAACCTTCTAGTTCTAAATCTCATCTTTAGTATTTTACCTCATGATGTTGCTGTGAAGAGCAAATGAAATAACATATTTAAAAGTGCTGTTCAAACCTTCAAGGCCTCCTAAATATTAGCACCATCATCCTCTTCCATTCAATTGAATTCAACAACCACCCATTAAGCATTTACTATGTGCCAGGGAAGGAGAAAATGACAGTATACATATGAATATGTAAATACAAAGTAATTTGGGGGGGCCAGGATGGAAACCCTAGCAATTGGCTAGGGGCAGGGTGGGGGGGAATCAGGAAAGACTTCCCATAGGAGGTGATCCTTTGGATTTAGCCTTGAAGGGAGCTGAGGATTAGATGGGAAAGAGGAAGAATCATTCCAGGGATGGGGAGTTCCTGTACAAAGATACAGAGATGGGAGATGAAGCCATCCTGTGAATCTATTACTTGGCCACTCAGCTGTTACTGTTGTTTGTCCTTCTTTCTCAAAGAGGACCAATGACATCAGGAGAGTGATGTATTGACTTGCTTGTGAATTGGATTTAAGTGAGCCAGAGCTGTGCGAAGTCATCATGGGGGACTCCAACTTAGGTATGGGGGATTCACTTACCAAAGACTACAAGTTGAGTTAGCGACAGAACCAAGAAAAGAAGTCAGATCACTTGACTCCCAGAGCAGTATGGTCTCCCTTCACCCCCCCCCCCCAACAACAGACCCATAGATTCTTAGAGCTAGAAGAGCCTGAAAGATCAGTTGGTCCATTTTACAAAGAAAGAAACTAAGGCCAAGAGAAGGAAAACAATTTGCTCCAGCAGTGCCAATGCAAAACCCACGTGGAATTGATCTCAACAATTTGATCTCAACGTTTGATCTCAACAATTAGATCTCAACGTTTGATCTCAACAATTAGACTACTCTAGTGGCCAAAGAGAGAATTCCCTACCTGGTCAGATAACAACTAAGAAATAATTAAGAAATAATCAAATGTAATGGACAAAGCATGGGGATGGTTGAGTAGGGTGGGACCGGTTGCTCCTGTGTTTCTAAGTCTCTAGAAGCTGGCTAGCCTGGAAAGTGGCATTGGGGATATGATAATACTTAGCCCCAGAATCAGTCTCAGGAAATGATACAATGATAGGCAGCCCATGGACAGCTAGCTGGCACGGTGGAGAGAGTATGGGGCCTAGAGTCAGGAAGATTCATCTTTCTGAGTTTGAATGTGGGCTCAGACACTTACCAGCTGTATGATCTTGTTTGCCTCAGTTTCCTCATTTGTAAAATGAGCTGGAGAAGGAAATGGCAAACCACTCCAGTATCTTTGCCAAGAAAACCCCAAATGGCATTAGACAAGACTGAAATGACTGAATAATGGCAACATGTTATAAGCTTTGAAAGGTGTCCACTAGTTTATATTATATATCACTTATGAGGAACAAGGCAATCTGCCTTGTATTGTAAATCTAAGAACTATGTAAGTGTGAGATGTTTTAGAAAATTAAGTTGGGGGCAGCTAGGTGGTGTAGTGGATAGAGCTCTGGCCTTGGAGTCAGGAGGACCTGAGTTCAAGTCAGACACTTGACACTTGCTAGCTGTGTGACCCTGGGCAAATCACTTAACCCCAATCGCCTCACCAAAAAAAAAAAGAAAAAAAAAGAGAGAATTAAGTGCAAAATGCTATTATAGTTCAGAGGAGGGAGAACTCTCTTCCAGACAGGGAAGTCTGGAAGGATCTCACCAAGTAAAAAGTAAGATGTCTTACTCAGGGTCACGCAGCTAGCATCGGAGCCAGACCTCGAATCCAGGTCTTCAGACCCCAACTACATCACTCTTCTCACCTTTGTTCAGACCCCATACCGGGAGTCTCTGGTTCTGTGGTCTTCACAGTACAGTTCCTCACTAGCCATGTAACTTTGGCAAATCTTCTCATTTTTTTTAGAGATGCTTGTGACAGGCCTATAGAGATCTCGTAGACCTTAAGGTGTCATAAAAAGGTGAGCCATTATAATTCCACCATGATTCCTATAGTGGAAGTGAGAGATAATGAAGGCCTGAACTCTTGGTGACTGAATAGAGAGAAGGGAACCAGGCCAGATGAAAGATTCAAAGGTTTTGTTATTCAGTCTGTAGAAGAATGGGGACAATTCATTCCCTTTTCGTCATAAATGCAGAAGAATAAAGGGTAATTCAGTCAAAACATACTCCAATAAAAAGGTTTTTTTCCCCTTTCCACAATTACCTCTTTTGATACTTCCTCAGAAGCATCATTAAATCTGGGTTTTCGGTGTCTCTGTTCATAACACAGTAAGGCGGTTGTTTGAACAGCAAAATAGGAAAGTTGGCCCAATGAGGCTTAATGGTGATGATGGAAAAAAAAAGTGGATAACAAATCATAAACAAAATCCAAAACATTTTTTCAAGTCCAAGTAGCGAGCATCAATCAATTATTCTGCAACAAATCAAAGAGGGAATGATGAGGGCAGAGAAAGCAAATCCTCTTAGCAAGGAAGAAGGGTTTTAATGATAATAATAACAAATCAATCTTAACCTACTCAATTTCTGGAGCTATTGTTTTGAACAGTGGTAACTGTTTGGAACAAGTATCCACACTTAAAGTTAGGTAGGTTTTGGATCTCAAGAGTAGCCACTTTGTGCTGCCAGTCACAGACAGATATAACCAAGAATTTTAGAAGGAACTGGAACCAGGAGGACTTGGAGGAAAACTTCAATTTTGTTTTAAATCCAGCACCTAGGTACCCTTCCAAAAGGGTGAAGTCATAGTAAAAGGCAATAGATGATAAACTTAACTATATAATAAAGCAAGAGGGCAACAAGGTGGTGCCGTGGATAGAGTGCCAGGCATGGAGTCAGGAAGACTCCTCTTTATGAGTTCAAATCTGGCCTCAGTTATTAGCTGTGTAATCCTGGGCAAGTCATTTAACCCCATTTGCCTCAGTTTCCTCCCTTGTCTGTAAAATGAGCTGGAGAAGTAAATGGCGAACTGCTCCAGTATCTTTGCCAAGAAAACCCCGGATGAGGTCAAGAAGAGTCAGACACGACTGAAAACGACTGAACAAAATAATACAGAAAAAATGATGCACACAATTAAAGATAGGACAAAAAGGAGCAAGGCATGCAGGTTAATATCCATTTAAACAGCAGGTATCTTGTTTCTTCTTCTTGGGTTTAGCCATCTATAGCACCAAGTCCTTTGCTTCCCTGGCAATTCTGAGTCACAGGGTTATCTGGACCATGGTTTTCAAATCGTCTAGCTCAGCCAGCTTACACCAAGAGATGTATATCTGTGAATCAACACCTTGGAGTTTTTATCTACAGAGTCAGTCGCTAACAATCCGTGGGATAAGCCTGCAGATGACCAGTGCGGGAACCAGCTCAAACCCCAAAACCCATTGTTAAATTTCCAGTGTGAGCATTTACATCTAGGGAATTGGCAAATGCTACAAGTCCGGTCTTGATTTAGTGTTTTGGTAATCATCTAGACCCAAGAAAGTCAGAATGTTAATAATGCAGATTAAACTTAAAAAGTGTGTTGTGGGTAAGTTCCCCCCCACCCTCCAAATCCTGGGTAGCCCTTTTCACTTCATTTCAAGGGCAGATTTGCTGGTGTTTCTTCTAGGAGATCCGCTTGGCAAGTTCCAAATCCTGAAACCTCCCTTGTGGTGGTTCCCTAGATTTTCAATTGTGTCTGATTCTTTGTGACCACATTTGGGGTTTTCTTGGCAAAGATATTGGAGTGGCTTACCATTTTCTTCTCCATCTCATTTTACAGATAAGGCAACTGAGGTAAACAGAGTTAAATGACTTGCCCAGGATAACACATCTAGTAAGTGTCTGAGACCAGGTTTGAGCTCAGGAAGATGAGCCTTTCTGACTCCAGGCTTGGCACTCTACTCACTTTGGCACTTAACTGCCCTGGTTCCTTAGATAATGTTGTTTAAACCTGCTAGTGATGCTTATATTGGTCTTCCAGTAATTATTTCATGTGATAAAAATCTATGCAAGCCTTCTGGTATCAATCATCAGGGCTATAGGAAGAATATCAGGCCAAGGTAACTGAAACTCATTCGAAACGTTGGAGAATGTTAGTTTTCACTTACCATTTATTCTGTCTACCTTACCCAAGCCCTGTGGGTGATACGGACAATGTAGTTTGTGGGTTACAAGAATCTTAAAAATGATCCTTCATGACCTTACCTGTAAAATTTATACTTCTGACATTTGTAATTATCCCAGAGAGAGTCCCCAAACAGGAGGAAAAAAGATGATGATTTGAAAAATATTTTTTTATAACTATTGAAACAATTCAGTGTTTGAAAGCCTCAATCCATCTTGATAATTTACAGACACTTAGGAAAACATACATTTGCTGACACAACAGAGCAGAAATTCCAAGGTTCTTAGAACTGTAACTATCATGAACCCTTTAAGTATATTCTTTCCTCATTAGGAAACATTTGTAAGCCAACCACAAGAATCCCCAGGGAGAGAATCTGATTAGGTTGCCTCTCTCAAGAAAAGGTTTACTATTCCATTAAGAATTAAAGCTTTTACATCTTTTATCATTTCCCTTTTTGGAAGATATAATACTTGTATGAGTATTAAACCAATGAGCAAGGTGATAGATATTCTAAGAACTTGTTGTCCTAACTGCCTTGGTCAGGAAGTTGAGACAAGTAATGACCCCAGATTCAGAACAGTAGAAATACAAGCAATGGGCTCCTTTATCCTAGCATTCTCACTATGGTATAGGCTAAGGGAATTCTGATGATTCTAACTGCAAGATTCATTATAAAACTGCTGTGGTTCTCCTGCTATGGTCAGAGAAATTTTCTATGAAAAAAGGAGGAGGGACACAGTTTAAGCAACATCAAAACTATCCTAAGGAAGGAAGGGGAAAAAAATTAATAAGCCCCTACTATGTGCCAGGCACTGTGCTAAGCACTTTACAAACACCTCATTTGATTCTCATAACAACCCTGGAAAGTAAGTGATAATGATGAGGTACAGGCCCGAGCCGAGACTTTGTCCCAATTTGGGCCCCATTTGTCTGCAGGCCCTAGAAAACTCTTGGATTGTCCTTGAATTCTCTTACTTGGTCAAGAAAACCTCTGAAGGTATAATCCCTTCAGCTGGCCTTTCCTTTTTACCTAAACCCAAAGGTATAATCCTATCAACTGGCTGTTCCTATACCCAATCTGTTCCTAGCTCTCCATTGTCTTACCTCCCTATGCCGCCCCCCCCCCCCCCTCCAGTCACTTCTTACCCTTAATCCTATCTAGGCTGCATTTTCCCTTGGCCACAGTGGTCCAGGTCCCTGCAGATCTATTACCTCACAATCCCCTCAGACTACTTGGCTGCTCCTAGATCCCTCCCAAAGTCTTTCTGTATATAAGGTCCATCTTGTCTCCATTAAGGTGCTCAGATTCCTTAAGAACCTAGCCAATATCTCAGAAATGTTCAGATTCCTTAAGAGTCTGGCCAATATGGTGAGTCTTTAATAAACCTTGTCTTTGACTGAAAGAAGGCTTGGGTTGAATTCATTTGAGCGGGACCCATGTGTCATGGTTTTGGGGTCCCAGTACCCCTAAACCTCTAGACTCCAACACTATTATTGTCCACATTTAATAGTTGGGGAAACTGGGGCAAACAGAGGTTAAGTGATTGCCCAGGGTTACACAGCAAGTATCTCAGGCTAGATTTGAACTGAGGTCTCCTGGACCCCAGGTCCAGTCAATTCTTTCCTAGGTTGTTGTTGCTGTTTTTAAAATGCATTTTATAGTACTTCTAGGGCTGTATCCCAAAGAGGTCAAAAAAATGGGAAAAGGACCCACATGAACAAAAATATTTATAGCAGCTCTTTTTGTGGTGGCAAAGAATTGGAAATTGAGAGGATGCCCATCAATTGGGGAATGGCTGAACAAGCTGTGGTATATGAATGTAATGGAATACTACTGTGCTATAAGAAATGATGAGCAGGCAGACTTCAGAAAAACCTGGAAAGACTTACATGGACTGATGCTGAGTGAAATAAGCAAAGCCAGGAGAATGTTGTACACAGTAACAGCTACGCTGTATGATGACTAACTTTGATAGACTTAGCCCTTCTCAGCATGCAAGGATTTAAGACATCTCCAAAATAATGAAAAATGCTATCCACATCCAAAGAAAGAACTGTGGAGTTGAATGCAGATGGAAGCATACTATTTGCCATTTTTTTTCCTTCTGTTTTGTTTTGCTTCCTCTTGCTGGTGGTTCTTCCTATTGGCTCTAATTCTTCCTTACAACATCATTATGTGAAAATGTTTAATAGGAATGCATATGTATAGCCTATATCAGATTGCATGCCCTCTTGGGAAGGTAGGGGGAGAAAAATTTAAAACTCAAAAGCTTATGGAAGTGATTGTTGATAAATCAAAATAAATTTAAAAAAACAAAATGCATTTTAGTACCCCCCCCCAATAAAAAGGGCAGTTCAATGGTCCAGTAGATAGAGTGCCACACCTGACCTTAGGAAGACTCATGTTCCTGAGTTCAAATCTGCCCTCAGACACTTACTAGCTGTGTGACCCTAGGCAAATCACTTAACCTTGTTTGTCTCAGTTTTCTCAACAGTAAAATCATCTGGGGAAGGAAATGGCAAATCACTTTAGTATCTCTGCCAAGAAAACCCCAAATGGGGTCAGGAAGAGTTGGACATGACTTAACAACAGCAATACAAAAAAACTCCATCATCAGAAATTAAGAAAATAATCATGTCCTTGGATTTTGCATATAAAGTCAATGCAGAATAATTTACTCAAAACGAGAAAAGGTTTGGTTACAGTTATCTTTGACAGCATATCAACCCCTAGGGTAAAAGGGAAATCTTTTTCAACTGGGACCTGTTGATCCAAAGCTGACCCAAAGGTGGACTCACACATACCAATCAAGTCGCAATTTGTCCAGTTAATTTCCATCCAGAATCTATGGAAATAAGACTGTACATGCTTATATTAAGTGTGGGGTAGCAATGCCCTTTTCTTACAGTTGCTGGCAAAAATTACTTCATCCCAAATGGCTTCCACCTCCCATGATCCATTTAGTTCCTTTTTCTAGATGGAACAATTACTCTTTCCAGCAGCCTCCTTGCCAGTAAGAACTCTCATTCTTGAAATCACAATGATTCCTTTGAGATAAGCTTTTATCTTCAAATTTCAGAAAACCAAAAACCTGGATGGCATAATCAAGTCACTATTAGCTAACATTCTAGTGGAGACCTGTACTCTGCAACAAGAGAATAAGGCCCCTAGGAATGGGATACAGGATGGCTGGAGTGGGGAGAGGCTAAGAAGGGAAGGTATCAAAGGGGTTCCCCAGGTCAGATAAGCATTTCAAGTCAGCTAGAATTTAGTTCCTGTAAAGCAAGTTTTCAGGTGGTTCCCCTCAGTGCCAATGAATTCAGAGAACCGTGGAGGGATATCAGGTCCTGATTGTGACTCCCTCTCTGGACAATCACTGGCCTTCATAATGACTTTTGTTGGTACAAGCCAGCCTTCCTCCTCTTCAATAATAACAACTGATATTTATACAGTGGTGGGCTGTGTTTTTGGTTTTTTTTTGGAGGCAATGGGGTTAAGTGATTTGCCCAAGGTTCACACAACTAGCAAGGGTCTGAGGCTGAATTTGAACTTGGGTCCTCCTGACTCTAGGGCTTTATATAGTGTTTTAAAGCTTGCAAAGCGCTTTACATGTGCTGCTTCATTTAAACCTCATAGCAACCCTGTGAGATAGGTTCTACAGCTACTATTTATTATTTTACAGATGAGGAAATTGAGACCCAGAGAGTTTAAGTAATTTGCCTATGGTTAAACTTCAAATCTGGCCTCAGACACTTACTAGCTGTATGACCCTAGGCAAGTCATTGAACTCTGTTTGCCTCAGTTTGCTCATCTGGAAAATGAGCTGGAGAAGCAAATGACAAACCACTGCAGTGTCTTTGCCAAAAAAAAAAAAAAAAATCACTCCAAATGGGGTCATGAAGAGTCATTCACCATTGAACAACAAAGTAATTAGAGGCAAGGTTTGAACTCACATCTGTAAGACTCCAAAGTCCAGCTCTGCTCTATTATTTGCTAAAACCTCCATCATCTAGTTAAAGCCTCTTTATGTTCTTTGCTTGCATTGGTCTCATGTGAAGGAGTGCTTGGACCTTGGGGTTACGTCTCCCCCCTCCTCAGACTTGTGACTCCTCAGGGCATCATGAAGAAGGGGAGACCTGAGCTGAGCCTCAGAAGGTCAGTTTCTGCCTTTCCTGACAGTGGGCTGCTTGGCCCTGTGATAAAATAAACATTTGGAATTTAGCTTCCAGCCTAATGAGAGAATTTCTCCCAGGCAGAAAGGAAGAATTCCAAGGAAGAGAGAGCCTAGCTCTCTGTTTGAGGAGAGGCCCAAGGGGGTTACTAGAGTTTCAGACGGGGCTCCTAAGAGACCACTACACGTGACATTATGAGGGGAAGCCAGCTCACCAGCATCAGATTTCCCATAATATGGTCAGACTCTGAGGTAAGGGTCACCTTGAAGCTTTCTCAGAGGCTCAGCCTCAGCCTCAGCTTTCACCAGTAACTTTTCTCCTCTTCCTCCTCCTCCCTACCTTGGGTTGAGACTCTTTCACTATAACTTACTCTATATTTTTTCATGAAATCCCATGTTGTCAGAGGTGGAAGAAAACTCAGAATATAGAATGTCAGAACTGGAAGAGATGTTCAAATATGTCAGAACTGGGACATAGAATACTATAGCTGGAAAGGGCCTTAGAACATGGAATGCCTGAGGTTGGAGACCTCAGTATATTAGTTGTAAGGAAACTTATAACACAGAACAAATGTTCATCACTTGGAGTCCAAGGAGTCTGTGGACAGATATCAGGGGGCCTATGAACTGGACAGGGAAAAAAAATATACCTTTCTTTTTTTGTTTGTTTTGCTAGGCAATAGGGTTAAGTGACTTGCTCAGGGTCTAGTAAGCTGTGTTTGTCAAGTGTCTGAGGTCACATTTGAACTCAGGTCCTCCTGACTCCAGGGCCGGTGCTCTACCCACTGTGCCACCTAGGTGCCCCTCCCCAATACATCTTTATTTTTCCTCATTTCTAACTGAAATTTAGTATTTTCCTTCAATTACGAATGTAGGCAACAAAGCATTTTTTTTGAGAAGATAAGAGTCTGTGACACCAAAAACATTAAGAATTCCTGACATTGAATGTCTGAACTGGAAGAGACCTTAGAACCTAGAATTTTAGTGCAAGAAGAAATCTTAAGAACAGAGACAGTCAGTTAAAAGAGACATTTGAGATCATCTTGTCTGGTCCTTTTCTTTTACAGATTAAGAAACTGAAGACCAGATTTTGGGAGAGTGACTTGCCCAAGGTCAAATAGTGATTTCAATGGTAGAACTGGACTTTCCAGGCTGATTCTCTTTCTATTATTACTCCACAGTCAAATGCGACCTTTTCTAAGTCTCTCCCTTTCTCAAAAATAGCAGCCTTCTACCACAACTAAATAAAGTTGCTTTTTACTTAAATGTGGGCCTCAAATGATCATTTTTTTTCTCCCTGTAACTAACTTGCTAGAGAAAATAGATTTCCTACTTTAATTTAATTCCAAAGAATATATATCTCTAATGATGAATTTTCAGACATCAAGGACAGATTTCGTGTGTGTATGTGAGGGAGAGAGAGATAGAAGGAGGGAGGAAGGGGGAGAGAGAGAGGGACAGAGAGGGAGAGAGGAAGGAGGTGGGGAGTGGAGGGAGAGAGAGAAAGAGAGAAGGAGAAGGTGGGGAAGGGAACAGGGAACATTACCTTTCTAAGCTTGACAATCATATCATGTAGACTCTCCCCACCTTCCTTTCCTCCCTTTCCCCGGCTTCCCTTAGCAGCATGATATAGAAGATGGAACCTGGGATTTGCACTCAGGAAAACTGGGTTTGAATCCTGCCTCACATCTTTAACAAGGTGTGTGATTATGAGCAAGCTGCTCAATTGTCACTGCCTCTTCACTTCCTCACTCAATAAACTCCAGGGGCTCCCTGTTACCTCCAGGAACAAGGATAAAATCCTGTGTTTGGAAACCAAAGTCCTTAATAACCTGCTCCCTTACCTTTCCAGTCATCCTACACCTTATATTTCTCCCTTCCTCTCCACTCCCCACCCCAGGTACTCTTCCATCTAGGGACATTGGCCTCCTTCCTTTCTCTTGAATGAGACTCTCCATCTTTACTCACTACTCTCCATGCATGGAATGTTGTCCCTCTTCCTCTCTGCCTCCTGGCTTCCCTGGCTTTCTTCAAGTGCCAGATAAGATCCCACCTTCTGCAGGAAGCCTTCCCTGACCCTCTTTAATGCTAGTACCTTTTCTCTGTTAATTGCCTCCAATTTATTTATCCTGCATATTGGACCAAGGCTACATACATTGCTGTTTGCGTGGTCTCCTGCATCAGACTGTGAGCTCCTTTTGGGCAGGGACTGTCTTTCATGTTTCTTTTTATCTTTAGTGCTTAGCACAGTGCCTAGAACAGAGTAAATGCTTAATAAATGTTTACTGACTTGCTATAAAAATGAGTTAACTATACAGGGTGTCCTAAAAGGGTTTTCTACCTTAAAGTTGAATACATTTAAACAGCGCTAAGATTTGGGGGATATATTTTGTACTTGCATTACCTAATTCATAGAAATGTTGTGAGGAGTATTAAATAAGTGTGGTTTTATTACAATTATTATGCTGATGATGCATATGGACAAAATTGCTCCTAGAATCTAGGATAAAAGAATTTTAGAATGTCAGAGCTGGAAAGTACCTATGGGGGCTTCCAATCCAGTCAAGACTAGAGAAGGAATCTACTTTGCAATACTTACCTGTAAAATGAGGGGACTGGAGGAGATGGATGACTTCTAAGGTTCCTTCCAGCTCTAAATATGTAATCCTGTGATGCTTGATAAGCAGCTGTCCTGTCTTTAATAGCTTAAACTGCACAAAGACTTTTGGGACACTATATTTTATCTCAGGGTCTTCTAGGTGGTGTAGTAGATAGAGTATTAGGCCTGGAGTCAGGAAGACTCATCTTCCTGAGTTCAACTCTGATCTCAGACACTTACTAGCTGTGTGACCCTGGGCAAATCACTTAACCTGTTTCCTCATCTGGAAAATGAGCTGGAGAAGGAAATGGCAAAATCACTCCAGTATTTCTGCCAAGAAGATCCCAAATGGGGTCATGAAGAGTAGGACACAATTGAAAAATGACCAAACAACAACATATTTTATCTTGTTTTCGGATAGTTATCAAACAATAAAATATACCATCTTAAAATAATGACTAAGTGCTTAACAAATGTATATGGAGCTGGCTCAGACCAGATCTCTAGAGAGGATTGTTAAGGATCCCGTGTGAGCCATCAGAAATCACAAGCTGCAAATCAGGACTTGAGTTATTATTTGGTTGATTGTGGAGATTTGTTATAAAGAAAATGTTAGGAATGCAGATTAAATTTATAAGTGTGTTTTGCATACATTTCTTTTCAAATCAGGTTACCAAACATTTACCAGCACAACACTGAGAGTACATGTATATATAGAAAAATAGTACAAATCAAGACTTACTTTTTTTTTTAAATAGTGTTTTCCCCCAATTACACATAAAAATAGTTTTCAACATTCATTTTTATAAGATTTGGAGTTCTAAATTTTTTTCCCTCCCCCCTCCCCAAGACAGAAAGATTATACACATGCAATCATAGAAACATTTTCACATTAGTCATGTTGTGAAAGAAGAAGCAGAATAAAAGGGACAACCCACAAAAAACAAAAGTGATAATATGCTTCAATCTGCAGTTAGACTCCATAGTTCTTTCTCTGGATGTGGATAGCATTTTCCATTATGAGTCTTTTGGAATTGTCTTGGATCATTGTATTGCTGAGAAGAGCTCAGTCATAGCTGATCATTGCACAGTGTTACTGTTACTGTGTACAGTGTTCTCCTGGTTCTGCTCACTTCACTCAGCATCAGTTTGTGCAAGTCTTTCCAGGTTTTTCTGAATATCTCCTGCTCATCATTTCTTGTGGAACAATAGTATTCCACTACATTCATATACCACAACTTGTTCAGCCATTCCGCAATTGATGGGCATCCCCTCCATTTTCAATTCTTTGCCACCATGAAAAGAGCTGCTATAAATATTTTTGTACATGTGCGTATTTTTCCCTTTTTTATAATCTCTGGGATACAGACCTAGAAGTGGTATTGCTAGATCAAAGGGCGTGCACAGCAAAACAAGACTTTCAAGGAAGGGTAGCATCTGATAGGGATCTATAAATAACAGGCTAAAGAGACTGAACTAGAATAGGTAGATAGTATAAAACCACTGTAATCTATCCCCGTGGGACAAATGACAAGGAAGCATGGCTTTGAGCAGATGGTCTTAACCTTTTTTGTGTCATGGATCCCATTAGCAGTCTAGTAAAGCCTATGAACCCCTTCTTAGAATACTGTTTTTGAATGCATAAAATAGAAGACTTAGCATTGCAAAGGAACCCAATTACGTTAAAATATATTTAGCAAAATATTTTTAAAACAAGTTCATGGGCCCCAACTTAAAAACCCTGGGCTTAAAGGAAAACAGCACTGAATTTGGAGTCCAAGGACTTGGGTTCAAATTCAACCACTATTACTTATTGTGGGACCTTGTACAATTGACTTAATGTCTCTGGCCTTCGGTTTCCTCCTCTGTAAAGTGAAGGAATTGAATTAGATGGTCTCTAAGGTCCCTTTCCAGCCTTAAAGTCTGTGATCATTGCAATTAGCTCTCTTAAAGGGCTAACTGGAAGGTTCCTATTGGATGCCAGCCTGCTGAGGGCACCCCTTCATAGGCTCCAATCAAATTACATGGGTTAATTAAATGAGGATTAAGGCCAGAGGAAAGGCTAGGAGCCAAGAGATTGACAGGCAAACTGAGAGGGAAGGGAGGAGCCCCTTGCCAAAGCAAAGGGTCATGATTGCAACATGACCCCTCCCCTCCCCACTTCTTCCCCATTCCAATTAGTTCTAATTGATGGCACCTTTGCCCTTGGGCCAAGGTGGAGATGAGGAAGGGAAGGGTCCTGCCTCCCCCATCCCCCCTCTTTTTTTAACCACCAGACTTAAGCACTAATAAACACGGCACCAGGCTCATTAAATGCTGCAGTCTAGAGAGGAAGCAAGTCAATTAGGAAGGATTGTCCATGCACCCTCCTTGAGCTGTCCTCTCAAAAAACACTGGGCTTTTTTTTTTTTTTCTTCACAATTCTGAGCTTATGCTCCTGCCTGGAATGACCTCTCCCTCTTTTCTCTGTCCATCTAAGTCTGGCCGGCCTTTCAAGGCCCATCTCAAGTCCTGTCTCTTCCAGGAATCTTCCAGCAGGGCATGGATTTGGGGCAGGATTGTTCTGATAAATGTTTAACAATCTGCTGGGGGTTGGGGGCCAGGGAATGTACAAAGGACACACTTTTAAGTTTAATTTGAATTATTAACATTTTCTCTATCACTTTCATAAGTCTAGCTAATCAGCTAAGTAATCAATCAAGCCCTGATTCATAGCTTTTACTGATTTCCAAGGTATCAGTGCTTGAACTGAAAATTTAACAATCTTTTCTCTCTCTCAATCTCTCTCTCTCTCTTTCTCTCTCTTAACTGGCTGCTGCTCATCCCTGAAATTCAGGGATAAAAAACCTCGGTTGACTCCTAGCTCTGCCACAGTGTGACCCTGGGCAAGTAATTTCTTTCACTGCTCTAGGCCTCAGTATCTTCGTTTGCAAAACAAGGGGTTTCGACAAAATGCTAAATCCTTATGATTAGTCCTCACCAGACTCTCTCTTAGCTGAGCTCCTTGAATACTAAAGCCTCTTCTCCTTGTCTGGCTACTAATTATGTACTGACTTGCAATGCCTGTCATATTATCATTGTCAGAGCCCTTGGGAGAGGATGGGGAGAGGAGGATGAGCTTGACTTTTGATATCTGGCAAAACCCTACAATTCATTATTAGAAAGAGTGCACCTAGAAAGGGAATCTACAATCCCTAAAAACCAGCCTATGGACTTTTGCTTCCCGGAGCCAAGATGATGGAGTAAGAAGTAAGTCACTCTCACCCTCCCTCATTGACCTCTGAAAGCCCAGAAAATATCAACCCAGGAAAAACCCTAAGCCAGCAAAAAGACAGGGCATGGCAGTCTTGTACCCTAGGAAGCTTGGGGGATTAACAGGAAAGGCCTTTTTTGCTCTGGGGGAGGGGGAACAATACAGGATTGGAGAAGTCTCAGCAAGCCAGCAACAAGCCCCACCTCAGCGTACCATGGGGAGATCCTGAGACCCAAGTTGGTGGAACAGGCAAGTGCCAACACCAGTACCCTCAAGAACCTCAATACAGGAAGGGAAGCTGGTAGACACTAGCTGGGAAAATGACCATGGGTGACGGTGTTCTCCAGCAGTGAAATCACCCAGTGCCTCAACACAGTTCTGGGAAGCACAACTCCAGAAGGAAAGCTCCAGGCTGATAGAAACCCACCAGCAGCGAAACATCCTTATGCAAGGCTTGGGTGACCAGGAGCCAAACATTCAAATGCGAGGCCCCAGTGAGCAGGAAAAGAAGCTTGGGTAAGTGCCCCCTTCGATCCAGCAGGACAACTTGACAGTTTTGCTGGTTTTTTTTTTTTTGGTAAAAAGTCAGAAAACAGGCCAAACACCATGAACAAAAAGCAGAAACAGAAAATGACCATAGATTCTTATTTTGGGGAAAGGGAAGCTCAAGGCACAAATTCAGAAGAGGACAACATTGTTAATATACCCACATATAAAACCTCAAAGGGGAATATAGACTGGTTTCCAGCCCAAAAAGCCTTTTGGAAGAGCTCAAGAAGGATTTTAAAAGTCAAATAAGAGGGGTAGAAGGAAAATTGGGAAAAGAAATGAGAGGTATGCAGGAGAGAGTCAATAACTTGGAAAAGGAAGGACAAAAATTAACTGTAGAAAACAAGTCCTTAAAAAAAATAGAATTGGCCAAATGGAAAAGGAGGCACAAAATGTAATAGAAGAAAACAACTCCTTAAAAATTATAATGGGGCAAGTAGAAGTTAATGACTCTATGAGAGAGTAAGAATCAGTCAAATAGAAACAAAAGAATGAAAAAATACAAAAAAATGTAAAATATCTCATTGGTAAAACAATTGACCTGGAAAATAGATCCAAGAGAGACAATCTAAAAATTATTGGTCTAGGGGGCAGCTAAGTGGTGCAGTGGATAGAGCACCAGCCCTGCAGTCAGGAAGACCTGAGTTCAAATCTGGCCTCAGACCAAACACTTGACACTCACTAGCTGTGTGACCCTGGGCAAGTCACTTAACCCCAATTACCTAAAAAAAAAAAATTATTGGTCTAACTGAAAACCATGATGAAAAAAAAGAACCTGGACAACATCCTTCAGGAAATCATCAAAGAAAACTGCCCTGAGGTCCTAGGACCAAAGGGTATATTATTCATGGAGAGAATCCACTGATCACCTCTTGAAAGACATCTCAAATTGAAAGCGCCAAGGAATATAGTAGCTAAATTCCAGAACTACCAGATCAAAGAGAAAATACTACAAGCAGACAGAAAGAAACTTTTTTTTTTTGGCAAGGAAATGGGGTTAAGTGACTTGCCCAGGGTAAAACAGCTAGTAAGTGTTAAGGGTCTGAGGCCGGATTTGAATGCAAGTCCTCTTGACTCCACTGCACCACCTAGCTGCCCCAGAAAGAAATAATTTAAATATCTTAGAACCCCAGTCAAGATTTTGCTGGACCTTGCAGCTTCTACTTTAAAAGATTGGAGGGTATGGAATACAATATTCCATAAGGCAAAGGAGCTTGGATTACAACCAAGGATCAACTACCCAGCGAAACTGAGCATAATCTTTTAGGGGAGGAGATGGACATTCAACAAAATAGAGGACTTCCAAACCTTTCTGATGAAAAGACCAGAGCTCAACAGAAAATCTGACCTTCAAATACAAGACTCAAGAGAAGTATAAAAAGGTAAACAGGAAAGAAAAAAAAACCACATCATGTTATCAATAAGGGCAAACTGTTTACATTCCTACAAGGGAAGAGGACACTTGTAGCTCTTCAGAATTGTGATGTCATTATGACACTTAAAAGGGGGTATACTTAGACAGAGGGTGTGGGTTTAAATTTACTTTGATGGATGGTAAAAAATTACCAGAGGGTAATTATACTGGGAGAAGAAGAAAGGAGAAGGCAGAGAAGGATAAATTGCATCATGTGAAAAGGCACAAAAACCAAATATAGTAGAGGGAAAGAAGGGAGGGAGATGAGCATTGTTTGAACCTTACTCTCATCACATTTGGTTCAAAGAGGGAATAACATAATCAGTTGGGTAAAGAAATCTAACTTACACTATAGGAGGTAGAAAGGGTAAAGGGAAAAGAAAAGGGAGGGCAGACTGAGAGAGACAGCGGTTGAAACCAAAACTCTACTGAGGAGGGAAGGGGAAAAAGGAGAGAAAAAAACATAAATTAAGGGGGAGGGGGAATAGGATGGAGAGGAAGACACAGATAATAATCATAACTGTGAATGTAAAAGGGATGAACTCTCCCATAAAACGGAAATAGATAGCAGAGTGGATGAAGAACCATAAACCTACAATATGTTGTCTATAGGAAACACATCTGAGGCAGAGGGATACATACCGAGTAAAGATAAAAGGTTGGAGCAGAATATATTATGTTTCAGCTGAAGTAAAAAAAGCAGGCATAGCGATCCTGATCTCTGACAAAGCAAAAGTAAAAATAGATCTAATTAAAAGAGATAAGGAAGGAAACTACATCCTGCTAAAAGGTACCATAGATAATGAAGTAATATCATTGCTAAACATATATGCACCAGGTGATATAGCAGCCAGATTCTTAAAGGAGAAGTTAAGGGAGTTACAGGAAGAAATAGATAGCAAAACTATACTAGTGGGGGACCTCAACCTCCCCCTCTCCGAACTAGATAAATCTAACCACAAAATAAACAAGAAAGATGTTAAGGAGATCGATAAAATCTTAGAAAAGTTAAATATGATTGACCTCTGGAGAAAACTGAATGGGGACAGAAAGAAATATACCTTTTTCTCAGCAGTACATGGCACTTACACAAAAACTGACCATGTACTAGGGCATAAAAACCTCATGATCCAATGTAGAAAGGCAGAAGTATTAAATGCATCCTTTTCAGATCATGATGCAATAAAAATTACATGTAATAAAGGGCCATGTAAAGATAGACTAAAAATTAATTGGAAATTAAATAATCTAATTCTAAAGAATGAATGGATCAACCAACAAATCATAGAAACAATCAATATCTTCATCCAAGAGAATGACAATAGTGAGACAACCTTCCAAAACTTAAAGGATTCAGTAAAAGTGGTTCTTAGGGGAAGTTTTATATCTCTAAATGCTTATATGAATAAAATAGAGAAAGAAGAGATCAATGAAGTGGGCATGCAACTAAAAAGGCTAGAAAAAGAACAAATTGAAAATTCCTAAGTAAATACCAAATTAGAAATTCTGAAAATCAAAGAAAAAATTAAGAAAATTGAAATTAAGAAAACTATTGAACTAATAAATAAAACTAAGAGCTAGTTTTATGAAAAAACCAATAAAATAGATAAACCTTTGGTTAATTTGATTAAAAAAAGAAAGACGAAAACCAAGTTACCAGGATCAAAAATGAAAAGGGTGAATTCACCACCAGTGAAGAGGAAATCAAAACAATAATTGGAGCTATTTTGCCCAACTGTATGCCAATAAATTGACAGTCTTAATGAAATGGATGAATATTTACAAAAATAAAAATTGCCCAGATTAACAGAAGAGGAAATAAAACACTTAAACAACCCCTTTTCAGAAAAAGAAATTGAACAAGCCATCAATGATTTCCTTAAGAAAAAAATTTCCAGGGCCAGATGGATTTGCAAGAGAATTCTGTCAAACATTTAAAGAACAACTAATTCCAATACTATATAAGCTATTTGGGAAAATGGGTGAAGAGGGAGTCCTACCAAACTCTTTTTATGATACAAATATGGTGCTGATACCTAAACCAGGGAAAGCCAAAACAGAGAAAGAAAATTATAGACCAATCTCCCTAATGAATATAGATGCAAAAATTTTAAATAAAATATTAGCAAAGAGATGACAAGAACTTATCTCGAGGATGACCAGGTAGAATTTATACCAGGAATGCAGGGCTGGTTCAATATTAGGAAAACTATCAGCATAGTTGACCATATCAACAACAAAACTAACAGATATCATATGATTATCTCAATAGATGCAGAAAAAGCTTGTGACAAAATACAACACCCATTCCTATTAAAAACAGTCGAACAGTCGAAGAAAAAAAAAGCATGGATTCAGGCGTGTAGGCCAGTAGCACTGTGACAGTAGGATACAGATCGTGAAGGGAGGGTCATGAGAATCAAAGAGTTTGATGAACAAGGAAGGTGGAATGTTAATCTAGGATCATCAGTCTAAATATTGAAGTCACTCAAGATGAGGGCACATGTTGGAGTTAATAATTACTGAAAGTGGGGCAGCTAGGTGGTGCAGTAGATAGAGCACTGGCCCTGAAGTCAGGAATCTGGCTATGAGGTGGATTTGATAGTGCGTGGCTGGAAAACTGAATTGTCTGAATCCAAACAGAGCTAAGGATGTTTTATCCTGTCATATTTGGGCCCTAAAGCTAGTCCCTACTTTATCCCTTTGTAGCAAATTTCTATAATCAGAGCAAGTGGTCAGTAATGTTTTGACCTGAATATGTAGTCATTTAATACCCCCAAACAACTGACATTAAATCAGAAACATCTTCAGTTTGGTTTGGGGAGGAGAATTTGAGTGATAATTGAAGAGAAAGTCAGCCTCTGGCAAATTCATTTGTGTAACTATTGAACCCTGGGGTGGAAGACTTCTACCTGCAAAAGTGTTACTTAAACTTTAGAAAAAGTAACAAGATTAGATAATCCTGCAGGTCAAATGTAAAAGATTTTAATAACACTCTTAAACTTTTACTTCTTCCTATATCTGAGCCCTGCAGTCTTTTCTGTCAGATTTGTGTCTTCCAGACTATAGGCCATTCACTTACAGTTGGTAGCAAACAGTTGGTACTGGCCAATTTCCCCCCATCATCTCCTGGATGCAGTCTGTACTCCATTTCAGTCAATCTCTTTGGGACCCCCTTGAGGCGGGGACAGTTCTATGCCCCTTGCCAGCAGGAAGTAGTTTCAGAAGCCAAGACCTTCATCCCTTACCTCAAAAGAATTTGGGTCCCATTTGTTTGAGGGGGGAATGATGGGGTTAGGATCTGAACTCCTATAAGGAAAAGACCATGTCTTTGGGATCTGGACCCCAAAAAGGAAAAACCTTGGACTTTCCCACCTGGCCAAATCTCTGTTCTTCACCTAAGGCCCTAATCCTATCAACTGACCTTTCATTGTGGCTACACCCAATCTCCCAATTCTGTTCTGATACCTCCCAATTGCCCTGGCCACTTCCTACCTTTAATCCTATCTGGACTTCATTCTCCCTTGGCCATGCAGTCCAGATCCCTGGTGTTCTGTTCACCTCAGCTTACTGGCCATTTCCATCCAGAGCCTCGTTAGAGCCCTCCTCCAGTCACCCCAAACTACTTGGCCACTCCTGGATCCCTCCCACAGTCTTTCTGTATGTAAGGTCCATCTTGTCTCTATTAAGGTGCTCAGATTCTTATAATCTAGCCAAGGGCTCCAATTCTTAAGATTTGACCCATTTGCATTAGGGATACAAATACTTAGATTCCTTAAGAGTGTGCCCAATATAACGGATGTTCTAATAAACCTTGTCTTTGTTTGAAAAAACAACAATAACACAAAAAGCCGCAATCATCAATACTACTTGGTACTGGCTAAGAAATAGAGTGGTGGATCAGTGGAATAGGTTAGGTTTGCAAGACACAACAGTCAGTGACTATACTAATCTACTATTTGATAAATCCAAAGACTCCAGCTTCTCAGATAAGAAATCACTATTTTGCAAAAACTGCTGGGAAAATTGGAAAAATGTATGGCAGAAACTGGGCATAGACTAACATCTTATACCCTATACCAAGGTAAAGTCAAAATGGATACACAATTTAGATATAAAGATTGATACTATAAGCAAACTAGAAGAGCAAAGAATAGTTTGCCTTTCAGATCTATGGAGAAGGAAGAGTTTATGACCAAACAAGAGATAGAGAACATTATGAAATGCAAAATGAACAATTTTGATTACATTAAATTGAAAAGCTTTTGCACAAACAAAGCCAATGCATCCAAGATTAGGAGGGAAGCAGAAAACTGGGAAAGAATTTTTACAACCAGTGACTCTGATAAAGGCCTCATTTCTAAAATATATAGAGAACTAAGTCAAATTTGTAAGAATACAAGTCATTCCACAACTGATAAATGGTCAAAGTATATGAACAGGCAGTTCTCAGAGGAAGAAATTAAAGCTATCTATAGTCACATGAAAAAGTGTTCTAAATCACTATTGATTAGAGAAATGCAAATCAAAATGACTCTGAGGTACCACATCACACCTATCAGATTGGCTAACATGACAAAACAGGGCAATGATAAATGTTGGAGAAGATGTGGGAAAATTGGAACACTAATGCGTTGTTGGTGGAGTTGTGAAATGATCCAACCATTCTGGAGAGCAATTTGGGGCTATGCCCAAAGGACTATAAAATTGTGCATACCCAGCAATACAACTTCTAGGTTTGTCTGTATCCCAAAGAGATCATACAAAAAGGGAAAAGGACCCACACGTACAAAAATATTTATAGTAGCTCTTTTTGTGGTGGTGAAGAATTGGAAATTGAAGGGATGCCCATCAATTGCGGAATGGCTCAACAAGTTGTGGTATGTGAATGTAATGAAATACTATTGTACTATAAGAAATGATGAGAAGGCAGAATTCAAAAAAAGCTTGGAAAGACTTACATGAACTGATGCAGAGTGAAATGAGCAGAACCAGGAGAACATTGTACATAGTAATAGCCACATTGTGCAATGACTGACTTTGATAGACTTGGCTCTTCACAGCAATGCAAGAATCTAAGACAACTCAAAAAGATTCCAGATGGAAATTGCTATCCATACCCAGAGAAAGAAACATGGAGTCTGAATGCAGATGGAAGCATACTATTTGCTCTCCTTCTCCTTTGTTGTTCTGTTTTATTGCTTCATTCTCGTGGTTCCTCCCATTAGTTCTAATTGTTCTTACATCATGACTAATGGGAAAATATTCTTAACATGAATGTATATATAGAGCCTATTTCGGATTGCACGCTGTCTTGGGGTGGGGGGGAAGAAATGGGAGGGGCAAAAAAATTTAAAACTCAAAATCTTAATGGAAGTGAATGTTGAAAACTACAAATAAATAAATTAAAAAGAATAGAAAATAAAAAAAATAAAAACCAGCCTCTGTATCTATTTCCCTATCTACACACACACACACACACACACACACACACACACACACACACACACATTCATCAACACATCATTGCAGCCTGACTTTCTGTCTTGATCTTTTAATTACTAGACTCATGAAGACTAGTGGTTATGTGAGTGGAGAGAAAGGACTATTTCCCAGAGATGTTGTGAAGGCAGAAACAGCATAATTTGGCAATGGATTGGTGATGAAATTTGAAGCTGACACTGAGTTTGCAGGCTGGAGTGATTGGAAGGATTGGTGGTGTCATCAAAAATAATAGGACAATTCAGAAGATGAGAAGGTTAGGAGAACAAGCAATAAGGTTTGTTTTAGACATGTTGAGTTTTAGATACTATTGGGCCATCCAGTTTGACATACTCAAAAGACATTTGGTGATGCAGATAGCTCAGCAGAGAGTAAGGCTTGTTATATGGATCTTCAGAGAGATAATAATTGAACTCATGGGAGATGCTGAGATCACCAAGTGGGATGGTATAGAGGGGGAAAGAGTGGAAGACCTAGTACAGATCCTTGAGGGATGGCCACTGTTTGTGGTTGGGACTTGGGTAAAGAACCAACAAAGGAGTTGAAGAAGGAGCCGGCAGAAAAGTAGGAGAAGAATCAGGGGAGAGCAGGGTCATGAAAATCTAGAAGGAAGAAGGAAACAATCGTTAATTAAGTGCCTCCTACGTGCTGGGCACTGTGCTAAGTACATCACAAATATTATCTCACAGGAAAGAGACAGTATCCAGGAGAAGGTAATTTTTTAAAAATTAAATTTTATTTTTTCTCTTTGAAGAAAAATCTATTTTCTCTCTCTCAAATCCCATGCCTCCCACCCTGAACATTAAAAAAGAAAAACCAAACCTTGTAATAAACATGCATAATCAAGCAAAATAAATGTCTACATTGGCTATGTCTCCCTGTCTCTGTCTCTATTTGTCCATCTCTATCTCTCGATACATTGCCTTCAACTCTTTCTCTTTATATGTACATTGTGTATGTATGCATATGTCTGTACATATATATACATACATGTATATACATATACACACACGAGAGTATATTGTATATGTGTATGTTTATGTACATATACACACATACAAATATGTGTGGATTTTATATGTGTGTATGTATATGTGTGTGTGTGTGTGTATACACACACACACACATATCCTAAGTCCATCATCTCTGTCAGGAGGTTGGCAGCATGCCTTATTATCAGTCCTCTGGAATCATGATTGGTCATTGAGTTGATCAGAGTTCTAAAGTCTTTCAAAGTTATTTGTTTTTACAGCATTGTAATTGCATAAATTTTTCTCCATGAGGAGGTTATTAACTGTCAAATGCTTCAGAGAAGTCAAGAAGATGAGGACTGAGAAAATACCATTAGATTTGGCAAGTAAGAGATCATTGGTCACTTTAGAGAGCGTAGTTTCAGCTGAATGATGAGGTTGGAAACTGGCTTGCCGAGAATTTAGAAGGGAATGAGAGGACAGTAAAGGAGGGCATCAATCATAGGTGACTTGGTCTAGGAATTTAGCCACAAAGGGAGGAAAGATATAGGACAATAGCTATCACTTGATGGATCTAGTGAAGGAGTTTTGTTTTGTTTTGTTTTGTTTTTTAAGGATGGAGGAGACATAGGCATGTGTGTCGGCAGCCGGGGGGAGCCAGTAGAGTGGGAGAGATTCATTTATTAATTCAGTAATAATCTGTCTTCCATCTCCGCCACTCAGCTGAAACTACTCTCTCCAGAGTTAGCAATGGTTTTCTAATTGAAAAATTCAGTTGCCTTTTCTTGGTCCTTATTCTTCTTCAGATCTCTGTGGCTTTTGACATGACTGACCACCCAGGCTTCCTGGATACTCTCCACACTTAGCTTCTGTAATCTTGCTCTCTTCTGATTCTCCTGCCTGTCTGACTATCTTTTTCCATTTCTTTTACTGTGCTTTCCACCATCTAACCCCCCCCCCCCCCCCCCCCCCCCCCGAGTCTGGTTCTCCTCCAAGGTTCTGTTCTGGGTCTTTTTCATCTTTCCTTTCTATATTCTTACTCTTACTCTCTCTCTCCTGCTCTGTCTCTGTCTCTGTCTCTGTCTCTCTCTGTCTCTCTCCAGCTCCTATACATTTGATTGTCATCTCCATGCAGGTGATTCCCAAACTTACATATCCAATCCCCATCCCTCAACGAACTCCAATGGCTCTCTATCACCTCCAGGATCAAAGATAAAATCCTCTATTTGGTTTTTAATGCCTTTCATAACCTGCATCCCTCCTAAATTTCCAGTCTTCTCACATTCCACTCCTCCACCCCCCCAACACACATCATGCTACATATGCTGGGATCCACTATACTACCTAGTTCCTCATTATACTATTTATAGATTGGAGTCAACCTAGACAATTATCCCACAATATTTGATGTGAGTGATAAGAGGCAAACCCTGATATATTAACCAGATAAGAACATGTCTTAATCAGTTAATCAAAAACTTTAGACTAAGTGAAGAAAGTCCTTGAAAAACTAGAGTAATGACAGAAAGTCTATTCTGAATGAGGGACTTGGTCATGCCCTGGGTGGGTAGCAGGAGCTAATTCAGAACCCTGGAGATTCGAAGGAAGGGCAGAGCAAAGGGAGAACATGGCAATCAAGCCCCTGAGAAGTCAATCAGTAAGCATTTGGAATCACTTGGGATGGAGGGAGAGAAGGGGAGAGAGTGGAGAGAATGACTTGACTTCGTCTTCCTCTCCCACTTGGCCAGAGAGTGACCTTGGGAATTTTGGAGGACTAGAGGACCTAGACTTTTCATTGGTGTCCTAGAAGCATCCCCCAGATAACAGCACTTAACTGGCAAAGTTTAATACTGGTACCTGGTAGAATGGAAGCAATGACAAAGGGCAAATTCAAGGTTTGACAAAGATCCCACCAAAAATGCTGGATTGTACCTAAGGGCAGGCAGCTAATCGGCTCAATGGATAGAGTGCTGGACCTTGAGTCAGGAAGACCTGAGTTCAAATCTGACCTCAGAAACTCACTAGATGTGTGACCCTGGCCAAGTTACTTAACCTCTGTTTGCTTTAATCCACTGGAGAAGAAAATTGTAAACCACATCAGTAACTTTCCCAAGAAAACCTCATATGGGGTCACAAAGAGTTGGACGTGACTGAACAACATCCTAAGGGGAAGATCTCTTTTTTAAATAATATTTTATTTTTTCCCAATTACATGGAAAGACAATTTTTAACATTCATTTAAAAAAGTTTTGAGTTTTAAATGCCCCCCCTTTTCCCCTTCCCTGAGATAGTAAGCAGTTTGATATAGGTTATACATATGCAATCATGCAAACCATATTTCCATATTAGTCATGTTGCGAAAGAAGACAAAGCCAAAAAAACCTCCAACCTATAAAAAAAGATAAAGTGAAAAATAGTATGTTTTGATCTGCATCCAGACTCCATCAATTCTTTCTCTGGATGTAGATGGCATTTTTCATCTTGAATCATTTGGGATTATCTTGAATCATTGTACTGCTGAAAATAGCTAAGTCTATCAAAGTTGATCATTACACAATGTTGCTGTTACTGTCTTATTCTCCTGATTCTGCTCACTGCACTTTGCATCAGTTCATGTAAGTCTTCCCAGGTTTTTCTGAAATCCTTTGACTTGTCATTTCTTACAACACAATAGTATTCCATTATAATCATATACAAGAACTTGTTTAACCATTTCCCAATTGATGGGCATCTAAAAGGAAGATCTTGAAGATTTCATCAAAAGGATTTCTAAGAGTTGTGAGTTACCCCTTTGCCACATGTGGTCTCTAAGCTTGAGATAATTTTCCCTTGGATTCTTTTTTTTTTTAACCCAATGAATAGATTTAATGAGAAGTGGGACATGTAAGGTCAGGATTTGCCGGCCACCCAGGAGTTGTCAGTCCCCACCAGACTTCAGTTGGTAGAGTCATTGGCCGACATTGTGGCATGCAGCTGGTGATGGAAGGAGAATCGAGCTTTGCTGCTGAAGTAGGCACTGTCTCCTAGAGTGGGTCCTCCTCTAGGCGGAGGATGCCCTCTGGCCTGATTAGAGTCTGGATGGGAGGCCAAAGTCAGAGTTGTTTCCCTTTGGTTCCCTTGCTGCCTCCAAGGACCAGACCAAGGAAAACACCATTGCCCTTTCAGACCCATCTTGTTACTGAGAGAAGGGGTAGATGAAGGAATGTTGGGCCAAAGACACAGAGAAATGCAGGCAAGTGCTTTCATTCTTCCCTCCACTCTGTGCCTCACACCCTACTTCCACCCCACTTTTTCGACCCTCCTCCTCCCTTGTATTCTTTATGGAACGATGGGAAAGTGTGTCACAGACAAGTGGAGAGGATGTTTTGTACCAACTATGCCACCTTAGTAAATATTCATTTCTAAAAGCTAATTACAATCTGAGTGAGTACTTGATGCCAACTGATAATCATGGGGGAAAGCACATCAGTGGCAGTTCATTAGTTGTTCCACTAGGAAAACAACCCCTCTGCTCCCAGGACCAGCTAACCTTAGAGCCTTATGGGAATGCAGTAGCTATAGTCTTGGGACTGCAATCATCTGTGTCAGTGGGAGTTAAGATGAAGACCCCTAGAGTTCATTTGTGCTATATAAGTACTTCATCTTCAACTTGGATCCTGCACTGGACATCTTCTGTGACAGTGACAAATACCTTTGTTAAGCCTATTCTTCTCTGATTTATGCCTTACTTCATATTAATAATCATAAAGTCATCAAAATATTCTGTCAATTTCATCTTTCAAGGACGCTTGCTTGATTTTGATATCCATGGGAGATACCTTGTTGTAGGAGAACCCTTACAATGTCCTTTTTTGCTACTGAATCTAATGTTTTTTTAATGGTCAACAAAAAATAGAGACAGTAGAATCATATTCTCTATACCTTTCAGTCAATTAGATGATTATAAATGTGTGGCATATGGTAAATCTGCCTGTTTTGTCCTAAAATTTTCATTAAGGCAGCACAGTACATAGGAGTGAGGGCTACCTCTTGAGTCAGAGGACATGGGGTTCGAATGCTGACTTACTACTTGTGTGAACTCAGGTAAGTAATTTAATCTCTCTGGGCCTCACCTGTAAAATGAGAGGATTGGACTGGGTCACCCTGAGTTCTAAATCTATGTTGTGAAAACCTGTGTATCTAATAGCCCTTGTTACATACACTCCATCCCTGACCAAGAGTATTTTAAGCCACAGTACAGAAATCAGCAGTGAAATATAAGTATTGATTGATAAGTATTGATATAAATCACCACTGGATGAAGGAAACATGTACCGTGGAGATATAGAATGTGGTACATTGGGATTCAAAGATAAATGGTAGTGCCAATATTGTCTAATTATTAAATTGTTTATTTGCTTATGGCTTTTGTCCCTAATAGGACTTAGTTGCAGTTTGTATATTCAGAGGCAAAAGATGACTGTGGCCTAGCTCCTTGAGGTCAGAGACCATAATAACAATAATACTCATGTTTCTATAGTGCTTTAAGGTTAGCAAAATGCTTTCCTCACAATAACTCTTCAAGGTAGGGAACACAAGGACATCTGTTCCCATTTTAAAGGCAGTATTTTTGTCCTTCTTTTAAACAGGCAAAATGTATCACTTGCGAAAGTACGGGA
Source organism: Vombatus ursinus (assembly GCF_900497805.2). Lineage (NCBI taxonomy): Eukaryota > Metazoa > Chordata > Mammalia > Diprotodontia > Vombatidae > Vombatus > Vombatus ursinus. The sequence goes on along the minus strand of NW_020945014.1, from coordinate 3,982,535 downwards.
TTGGAATACATGGCTGTGTAGCAGTGGAAACGATCTGGGGGTTTTATCTGTTTTAAGATCAATGTGAGTCAGCAATGAGGAAAAAACACTGGACTTGGAGCCAGGAGAGACCCGGGATTCGAATCAAATTTCAAGCACCCCTGACTTGGGCAAATCATTAAATCTTCTCAAAACAAATGCTCTGTGACTTAGCTATTTGTTCAAAACTTTGGCAGCTAGGTAGCCAAAGGGATAGAGTGCTGGGTCTGGAGTCAAGAAGGGGAAGGAAAAGGGGAATAAGGGATTTATTAAGTTTTTGCGATGTGCCAGACACTGTGCTAAACCCCTTACAAATATTATCTCATTTGATCCTCATAACAGCCCTGTAAGGTATGTGCTATTATTAACCCCATTTTACAGATGAAGAAACCGAGGCAGACAGAGGATCCATACCACTGCATACTCTATACTCCAGCTCATTTAGATTACTACCAACCCCTCAAAAATGGTTCTGTGTGCTCCTGCCTACTGTGTCTTTGCTTACCATCTCTGCTTTCAGGACCTTGCCTCCCCTCCCCACTCTAAATTCCTACTTACCTTTTAAAGTCCCACTGCAGTCCTGCCCAAAGGCTACCTTCTCCTCTTTCTGCCATTTAGTAACAGGCTTCATCCTGGTACTTTCCCCTTAACTTTCAAGAGTTCTTTCCTTGCGTTTCTCTCTAAAGCACTTACCAAGTAATATTGTGTATTATCAGTTGTTCTCCCCCTGATCATAAGGTCATATGATTTAGAGGTGGAAGGGACCTTAAGGATCCTTCAGCCTAATCCCCCTTATTTAACAGAATGGCAAACTACTACCATATGACTGGGAACCATAGAACGCCACAGTCACAAAGGAATCATAGTTGTGGGTGACCAAAAGGGTCATAGAAAACCTCATGGTGGTTACAAGCATATTATCAACGATGACTTGTGTGGGAAGTAGTGGCATAAAATATACTATCAAGGATATGTATGACCAGGAGAAGAAATGGGCCATTTATATATCAAGGGTGAAGAATGGACAGCTCAGATGCTGCCCTGACATTCACAACAAATGAAAAAGAACTGTATGGCACTTTGTTTATGTCCTCTATGGACGGAGACATAACTAGGGTAGGGCAACTGGTACTTTGCTCCAGGGACGGTGATTTAAAGGGCACCCTTAACACCATAGGGTTATTTCTTCTCCTGCCTGCCCTGCCCCATGACAGTACCGCAGATGGCCTAGAATGTTTCCTCCTTTGTGCCTGGCCCTGCCCACACCAGGGCACCGCACCTTACGTGAGTCTGTCACCATCTCCACCCCCACAGCTTGCCCCAGGTGCAGAAATTGGCAGCTATGGTTTTGGCCATAAAGAAGTTCTGGAGGAGCATGGGTCAAATTTGTACAGGAGGGGAAGGCATGGATGAGTCAGCCAATTTGATCAGTGAAGTGTGTTTACATAAATGAAATAACACATGGAAGTAATATAGTTCTCCGTATGCTCACTATAGTTCTTTCTTGTATAGTCAGTGTTGGAAGTGTTGTGAAAAGAAAAACTAACTAATACAGTGTTGGTGGAGCTGTGAATTGGTTCAATCATTAAACAATTTGGAATTATGCTAAGAAAGTGACAAAAATATCTTTACCCTTTGATTCAGAGATCATTTATGCTCAGAGGCATATACTCACAATGAGATCAAAGACAGGAAAGGTCCACTGTAAACCACAACATTTGTAGTGGCACTTTTTGTAGTAACAAAGAACTGGAAACAAAACAGATGCCCTTCAACTGGGCAAGGGCCAAACCTACTCCTGACGTGTGAATGTAATAGAATTATTACTTCATTGTAAGAAGCAATACTTCCTTGTATGGAAATACTTGTATGAAGTCATCAGAACCAGGAAAACAACATACATAATGACCAAAACAGAGTAAGGAGAAAGGGCAACAATAAGGACAGTCAAAATGTAATACCGTGTTATTATCTTGAACAAACTTGGCCCCAAAGAGAAGACGTGAGAAGATACTTCCCTCCTTTCCCTTCCTCTCTCCCCTGCCCCACTCCTTTGTAGAGACATAGGACATTGTCTGTAACGTCAGACTCTTTTGGAATGTTGGTTAGTTTTGATGAACTTTTTTTCCTTCCTTTTAAAAATCTTAATTATGAGGGATGGCTCTCTAGAAGGAGTTGGGGAGGAAGGATACAGGGCGAAATGTAGGTGATGTAAAAAATAAAAGATAGCAATAAAACCAATCCTTCCCTGATGCCACCTCGTGGCAAAGAGGTGACCCTGGGTTCTCATAGATTGTCTGCTAAGGTGTCGAGGGTTGTCATCAGTGGAGGGACTAGCTATGCCAATGAGGTCCAAATTGCACCTCCTCGTGGCATGCAGGTAACCCAAGGTATTTCATATGATCATAGGATCACAGAATCGAGGAGTTGGAGGAGACCCAAGTTTGAGTAGAATCCAACTCAAACATCAAAGGAATCCCCACTATAATGTGTTCGACTGGTCATCCAGCCTCTGCTTGAAGATCTCCAAGAAAGAAGAATCTACCAAACTCTGAAGGCTCATCATTCCACTGTCTTGTTGTTTTGTCATTTTCAGTCGTGTCTGAAGGTCACTTCTTGGCCTAAAGTCAATTGTTTTTTAGTTCTTTTAAGACCCAGTTCAGGTTTCATTTCTTCCCTGAAATCTTTCCTGATTTCCTCCAGTTAAAAAGTGAGTCCTTCCTTCTCGGATCCCTCAGGTTACTTCATTTAACCTCTACTAGATTCTTCATCATTAACTTGCATTATAGTTGTATAAATTTTAAAAATTAGCATTATTGTTATAATAATAATAATAGCATTTATGTAGCATTTAAGGTTTGCAAAATGCTTTACAAATATTTTATTTTATCCTTACAATAGTAGTAATAGTTAGCTTTATATGTTCAGTTATTTCAGTCATGTCTGACTCTTTGTGATCCCGTTTGGG